>NC_053429.1:5526399-6128227 GCF_007990345.1 Gossypium hirsutum
TTTCAATTAAGTCATTTTCTTGTTCCAATTTGGCCCCATAATTTCTCGCGCTTTTCGATTTAGTCCCCGCCAATGTGCTGCGTTTTAATGGAAAGGAATAATTGTTGTTTCGGTCCCCCTATGTTTTGTGCGCACTCAAATAAGCCCTTTTCTCTTTATTTCCTTTCACATTTGCCCCAAAACTTTGTTATTAGTTCAATTTTAGTCCTTTTTTATTTGTTTTTGTTTCTTTATTAAATATTACATTTTTGTATTTCAATATTATTATTATTATTATTATTATTATTATTGTACATTAGTGTATATCTTCATGTATGTACTTATATAATGTACGGATGCTTTTCTTTTTCATATTATTATTTTAATATATATATATATTATATTTGTGTATATTATTATATATTTTTTAATGTTATGTATTGTATATTTCTTACTGTTCATATACTTTTATGTCGTTGTATGCATATTTTATTATTAGTTATGTTTTCTTATATATACTATTTCATGTATGTATTTTTTATATGTTATCCTTATTATTTGTATTGATATTAGTATATGTTTATATATATCTTTAATAAATATATAGGTATATATTTATGTAACATTATTAATATTCGTTTTCCACATTATTATGATATATATTATGTAAATATTTTAACATTATATTATATATGTATTTATATATTACGTATGTACATATACCTTTTAATATTATATTTTTATATTACGTAAATATTATTTTAAATACTGTATTGTATATATATATCCTTAGTACCACGTTACATATATATTGTGTATATACTTGTTTTCTTACCCCTATTATATTCATTGTTAATACATTTATTTTTTTATACATGTATACATACCCTTTTTATAATATTATTTTTTACACATATATGTATATATTTTATTTTATTGTTGCTAGTTATGTACTTTTTTACTATCTTATATGTACTTCAAACACTATACGTATAATATATTTCTAACACTACTACCATTTATATAAATATTTTACGTATATACTCTTAATTATCTTCATATGTGTATTCATTGTATTCTTATTACGTTCTCGTATTCAATGCTAACATTGCATTTGATCTTGCATGCACGGTTATTATTTTCTAATATTATTGTCACCTCGATTATTTGTTTCAATATATGCCTAGCCCTATCATTTATTTATTTTTATTTCATATCAATTTATTTTGCATTATTTCAAAAATCATATACTTGTTTTGCTAATTAATTTCAATAAACAAGGAAATGTACCGATTAAACATTAAGTCATCGAGTTCATCGCTATGTTGGGTGAACGTCAATTGACTCGTGTTAAAACGGCATATCCTTCTCAAAAACCGGAATAAACTAAAATTTCTCGTTTTTTTTCGGATCATAACTAAACTTTACATTGAGTTCGCATTTTTGAAAATTAAGACAACATGTGTTTAACGAGATACCAATTTTGGGCGTCGCGAGGGTGCTAATACCTTCCTCGCGCGTAACCGACTCCCGAACCCTAATTTTCTCTGGATTTTCACGCAGACCTAAAATTACCTCTTTTTAGAAAAGCTTAGGAATAAAGTTTTCTAAAAAAGGAGAATTTTGTAGGTGTCCGATCACACCTAGGAAAAGGATCGGTGGCGACTCCCTCTTTATTTTAAAATCAAACTTCAGTTTTCAAACTTTTTCACTAGATTGCCACAATTAGCGACCCCGAATCCACCAAAATTTTTAGGTCGCTACACATGCTGAGGTATTTTTAGTTTTTATTTATACTTTTCAAAAATCAACTCATATGGCGAGAGGTGAGTTGAGCCTCGGGTCACATGCCGATGTATTTTTAAATTCTATTGTTCAAATTTTGTTTTTAATTCCTACTTTTCCAAAATCAACTCATATTGCGAGAGGTGAGTTGAGCCTCAGGACACGCTGAGGTAATTTCAATTTCTGTTTTTCAATTTCTACTTTTCAAAAATCAACTCATATTGCGAGAGGTGAGTTGAGCCTCAGGACACGCTGAGGTAATTTCAATTTCTATGTTTCAAAAATCAACTCATATTGCGAGAGGTGAGTTGGGCCTCGGGGCACACTGAGGTATTTTCAAATGCTATTTTTCAAAAATCAATTCATATTGCGAGAGGTGAGTTGAACCTGGGTTCACGTACTGAGGTATTTTCAATTTCTTTTTTTTTTTCAATTTATGTTTTTCAAAAATCAACTCATATTGCGAGAGGTGAGTTGAGCCTCGGGGCACACTGAGGAATTTTCAATTTCTGCTTTTCAAAAAAAATCAACTCATATTGCGAGAGGTGAGTTGAGCCTCGGCTCACATGCTGAGGTATTTTCAGTTTCTGTTTTTCAAATTTCTGTTTGTCAAAAATCAACTCATATTGCGAGACGTGAGTTGAGCCTCAGGGCATGCTGAGGTATTTTCAATTTATGTTTTTCAAAAATCAATGCATATTGCTAGAGGTGATTTGAGCCGCGGGTCACATGTCGAGGTATTTTCAATTTATATTTTTCGAAAAAGTTAACTCATATTACGAGAAGTGAGTTGAGCCGCGGGTCACATGTCGAGGTATTTTTAAAATCTTTTTTTAAGTTTCAAAACTAACTTATATTGCGAGAGGTGAGTTAAGTTTTGGCTCACGTGCTGAGCTATTCTCAATTTCTATCTTTAATGTCTGTTTTTGAAGAGTCAATTCATATTGCGAGAAATGAGTTGAGCTCAGGATCACATGTTGAGTAAAGAATAAAGATTAGAGCTGATGGAAGACACTAGATTTGGCCTCTCTAAAGTTGCAGCGAAGCAGGTCAAAGTTGCAAGTTTTGTCTCCCTGAAGTTGCAGTGAAGCAGGTCAAAGTTGCAAGTCTTGTCTTTCTAAAGTTACAGTGAAGCAGATCGAAGCCACAAATTTCATATCCTTGAAGTTACATTGGAGAAGATCGAAGCTACAAGGCATATATCAGAAGATGCAGTGGATTGAACTAAAGCTACAAGATAGGGTGGGTTAGAAAGAGACTGCCTGAACAAGAAGAGCACCAAAGAAGTCAAGACTCAGCAAGACTGGGCAAAATTGGCCTTTCTTTATGTCTTTGCTCTATTCCCGTTACACGACAACGAGCAAAGAGGGGCTGCTGTTATAGGCCAATTTGGCCCACTTACATTACACTAAACCCAAAACCCCACTAACCCACAAACCCAAACAATAACCCTTACCCAAAACCCATTACAAAACCCAAATACCCCAAGTCCAATACTACCCTAAAATCTAACCTAACAGAAGCCCAAACCCATCAGCTAACAGCCCAAATCCCACCAAACCCTAGTCCCCTAAGTTCAGCCGAACCTACCCCCTGGCCGGATTTCCTCTTCTCTCCCCCCTCTCCCTTTTTTTTTTCTTTCCCAACTCAAAATGATTTTTTTCTGTTTTTTAGGCTATTTATAATCTTTCAAAATGGTGCCGTTTTTGGCATTAAAATTCAGGGCTGAAACAGCGTCGTTTCACCGTGGATCAGGTCGACCCGACCCTGCCCGCTAGGATCCTCGTGTTTTTTCGTTGGAGGGGCTAATTGCGCTTTCAGCCCCTCTGCTTTCTTATGGTTTTACAATCAGATTTATTGTGTTTTTTAATTTAGCCCTTTTATTTGTTGCGCTTTCCAATCTGGTCCCGTTCAATGCTATGCGTTTTAGAATTCGGGGAAAATTGCCCATTTGGCCCCCATAGTTTCATGCGTGTTCTAATAAGTCCTCTCTTCCTTATTTTCTTTTAAATTAGCCCCAAAATTTAGTTTCCCAATTCAATTTAGTCCTTTTTTTTTACCTTTTGTTCGTTATTCTACTTTAATTTATTATTATTATTATTATGTGTTGTCATATATATACCTTAAATACCTATATGAATATATTTAAGTAATATTATTAATAGTTATTATTATTTCAAATGTGTCTATATTATGTATTATTTTATGTATATATATATTTATACGTTATATATACTTTTAATATTATATTTTATATATTATTATGTATATTTTTAGTATATATATATTTGTGAAGCATTATCAATAGTTTTTTTTATATATATTTATTATTATATTAGATATGTATATATTGTATATATATTATATTTTTTTTATATACATTGTATGTATAGATGTTTAATGTTATTAGTTATATATTTCTTTACTATTCCATGTATATATTGGGTTTATATTTACTATTCCATGTATATATTGGGTTTATATTTTAATACTACGTTCTATATATATTTTTATATTATGTATATATTTTAAATTATTATATATTAAGTATTTCTAATCTCCTTATTATTTATAACCATGTACATACATATCTATGTAATGTATTAGCAAGTTCATTTTATATTGTTGTCATTTCTAGTATATGTATATATTATATGCATTTTATATATTATGTATACTATTATTTTTATCATACATATTGCGTATATATTTTTAAAATCATGTTATTTATATATTTTATTACATATGTATATATCTTTAATATATATAGGTATATCTTTATGTAAAATTTGTATTTTTATGTTTTTTTAACGTTATTTGTACATTTATTTTATTCCTATTATATTTATTATTAATTTTAGTACCTATATTTTATTAATACGTGCATATGTATTTTTATATAGTATTATTTTCATATATTATTGTACTCATTAAAATACTTGTATTTCCCCTATTTTCACTTATCATTATATTTTAGTATTGTTTTGTGTTATTTGGTGTACATATATCTTTTCCTTCTTCTTCTTCTTATTATTACTATTATCATTAGTATACGTTTGTTATATATGTATATTGCATATGTCCATACGTAAATACATATATTATGTACCTATATTTAGTATTGTTATGCAAACATCTTTCATTCCTATATTACGTATATACTCTTAATATTGTTGTTACATATGTATATTCATTGTCTTTTTTCGTGTTTGGTACTATTGTTGCATTTAATATCGCATGCATTGTCATCGTCTTTAATATTATTGTCGTATGTATTATGTGCCTTGATGTATTTCCAACTATTATCTTTCGTTTCCCGTCCATTTTTATGTATTACCTCATTGTTCACTATTTTAAAATGTTTATTCGTGTTTTTGTTTATTCCAATAAGCAAGGCAACGTGCCGATTTAAACACTATGTCGTCAATTTCATCGCTATGTTGGGTGAACATCAATTGACTCGTGTTAAAACGGTATATCCTTCTCAAAAAATATAAAAATTAAAAGTTCTCGTGTTCTGGTTGGATCACAATTAAATCTTACATTGAACTCGTATTTTTGAAAATCAAGACGACACGTGTTTTACAAGATACCAATTTTGGGCGTTGCGAGGGTGCTAATTCCTTCCTCGCGCGTAACTGACTCTCGAACCCTAATTTTTCTCTGGATTTTGACGTAGACCTAAACTCGTTCTCCTTTTATTTTAAAAATAAATTTATTAGGTGTTTGATCAAACCTATAAAAAAGGATCGATGGCGACCCCCTTTTTATTTCAAAATCAAACCTCGGTCTTTAAATCTTCAATCAAACACCCTAATTAGCGATCAAGCTAAAATTTTTACGTCGCTACAGAAACAATGATAATTGGATTGATGATATTCACATAAGGGAAGTTTTGCATATTACTTTAAGAAGTTTCTAAATAGTACAAGAACCTGAAACATGACTGTTATTTAGAATTCACCAAACCTAAGGATTGGGAATATTTGAGAAAGAAGAGTCTAGATTGTGACTATTCCTTCGAGTTTTCTATCAAAGATATCAGCTGAAAGAGAAGACAAGATATTACGTTAGTGATAGAACCTCGATGTACAATGAGCAATGACAACCCAAACATTAAGAAATGATCATTCTCATGACATTCTGCATTCATGCAAATATCATTCATACACATCTAGTTAGGAGCATTTGATTCATTCTGATCATGACATCCTAATCATTTGGGGCATAAGCATAAGCCCATAAAATTGATTCTACAGGTCATGTCCCCCAAAGGACGGTATAACAAGATCGGTGAATCCACAAGTCTTATTTCCCTAAAGTTGCAGTGGAACAGCTTGAAGCTAGAAATTATAGATCTTATCTCTCTGAAGTTGCAGTAGAGCAGATAAAAACAAATCTTATTTCCCTGAAGGTGTAGTGGAACAAATTGAAGCTATAAATTACATATCTTATCTCTCTAAAGTTGCAGTAGAGCAGATAAAAACAAATCTTATTTTCCTGAAGTTGCAGTGGGATGGATTGAAGTTACAATATCAGATCTTATCTCTCTGAAGTTCCAGTAGAGCAAATCAAAACAAATCTTATTTATCTGAAGTTGCAGTAGAGCAGATCAAAACAAATCCTATCTCTCTGAAGTTGCAGTGGAGCAGATTAAGGCGACAACAGAGTAGATCAAAACTACAAGTTTTATCTCTCTGAATTTGCAGCGGAATGGATCAAAGCAACAAGACGTAGAGGACTGGAATGAGGCTATCTAAAGAAAAGAAACACCAAAAGAAGTCAAGACCCCATGAGGCCGGGAAAAATTGGTCTTCCTCAAAAGTCTTTGCTCTGTTCTCGTTACATGATAACGAGTAAAGAGGGGCAGCTGTAGAGCCCAAATTTTGCCTGGGCCCAACAAGCAGAGCCCAAAACACCAAATAAATTAACAGTCTAATTAACACCCCACTAAACCAACCACTAAACCAACCGTTAACTCAATCACCCCACTTGCTTGCAAAAAGAAAGAGGCAATCGGTTAGCAAACAAGTTGTAAATTTTGGCTATAAAAGCCATTCAAAATCATTGTAATGGGGGTTCTTTTTTTTTTTGGAGAAAAAAGGAGAAAGATTCGAATACAAGAAAAAGAGAGACTCTTAATACAAGAAATACACGAGATTAATCAAAAATCAAAGCAAAAGAGATGTTTTTTTTGTCTATTCTCGTTTTAAGTTCCTTGTTTATTTTATTTTATCTTTCAATTTTATTTTGTTTTTCTTTTTTTACATACGAAAGTAAAAATAAGGGGAAGAAGCTTACCCATTTTGAAATTGCCGAAAAAGGTTTTTTTTGAGGTCCGGCCACCATGTACGGTGGTGCCAATGGCGGCGCGTGGAGGTCCGATGACTGGAGCAAGGCCGGACCAATGGCTAGATTTAGAAGGGAGGGGAAGAGTGTTATTATTATTATTATTACTACTACTACTATTATTCTATATACTATTACTGTTTTTTTTATTAGTAGTAACGTAATAGTATTTTTATTATTTTTTTACCTTTTTATTACTATTATTATTAACCTACTATTATTATTTTTATCAATATAGTATTGTTTTCTTTTTTTTATATTATTATTGTTATTAGCACGTATATTATTATTAATGTTTCATTGTTATTTTCTATTTTATTATTATTTTTATTACTATTGTTTCTATTATTATTATTTTCATTACTTCCGTTATTATTATCATTATTTTCTATTATCATTAATATATCGTTTGTTTATTATTATTATTTTTAACATTATTATCATCATTATATTTACTTTTTTAAATATTATTACCATTATTTTTTAAAACTATTATTACTATTATTTTTATTATCCGTCCTATTTTTAAATTATTTCATTCAATATTTTGTTGTACATGTATTTATTTGCCACTCCCGTTTAAATTAAATTTTTATTCAAATTTTCTTTGTTATTCCATTTTTTTATCTCTATATTATTTTATCTAATATTATTTTTGTCGGGATTTTTCAAGTAAAGGCAATATTCAGTACTTGGAAATTCGAGAAATCGTGTCCTAACGTACTGGGTTTCGGTTTTTCATTTGATCTAAGTAACTAATTATCCTTTTAAATTAAAATACATGAGTTTTAAATAAAATAAAGGCAATATTCCGTATTTAGAAATTCGAGTAGTTGTGCCCTAATGTACTGGGTTTTGATTATTCGTTTGATCTAAATATCCGAATATCCTTTTTAAAATTTAAATACATGAGTTTTAAATGAAATAGAAGGCAAGCTCATACTCGAGGGTTGAGGTGTTGTGTCCTAACGTACTGGATATAACATTTTACCTTGAGATGAAACGGTCCTTGACATACGTTTTAATTCATCCAAATACTTTAAAAAAACTTTAACACTGAGAGGGATCGTATTTTAAACTCTTGTCAAAATTTCAATTTTCGACATTAAGTCACTAAATAATCAATTAGGTACCAAATTTGGGCGTGACGAGGATGATAACCCTTCCTTGCACGTAATCGACTCCCGAACTCATTTTTTCAAATTTTGCAGAACAAAATCGCTGTTTTGATAAATCAATCTGTTTATTGAAAAACGACCACGTTTTGAGGTGACCCGGTCACACCTCATAAAAAAGAATCGGTGGTGACTCCAAACTTTCGTTTTAAAAAGTCGATTCCTGTTTTTCAAAAAAAAATGGTTTCGACATAAATAATAATAGAAAATATAAACATTCATTTTATAAATTATAAAAATAAAATTAAATATTTAAACTAATTTAAATCTGTTTCAAAAGGATTTGTTGGGGATAAATCCGTCTAAACGACGAACAAGAATAATAACAAAGAAATTGAAACAATCGAATACATAAATTTTACGTGGAAAAACTCCTTAAAAAGGATAAAAAAACCACGGGTAAAAGAAGATTTCACTAATAAGAGAAAAGTACAAGATGAAAAGAGTCAAAACAAAGAAAACCCGAAACCTCAAGAGAAAAACCCTTTCAAACTAAAACACATAATTCTCTCTTGATTGTCTTGTTTTCTATGTTTAAACCTAGGGTAACTATATCCTTTTTATAGGCTGAAATTCATAGCTTTTATGGCTAGAATAACCTTAGATTAATCAAAGTTTAAGTCGGAGACTAAACCAGAATTAAACTGAAAAAAGAAAACCAAGAAACTTGAGGAACACGTCACCACATCGTGATGTGGCATTCCATGTTGTCATGATGAGAAGATGTTGCGTCATCAGGACGACGAATTTCTTCTCGTCGTGACATCGGTAACTCGTTGTGACATTGTGTCTTCTCTTTTGTGACGTCACCCACTGTTTTAGTCTGAAATGCGAGGCATACACCATAAATCTCCACCTTGAATTGTATTTGACTCAACTCATTCCCCATGCCCTGTCACGGGCTTAATTTGATCTTCGTTGGATGCTTACCAAGTCCAAGCAATGCTCGAACATTGAAACTGAGAGACTTTTTGTCAACATGTCGATTGGATTGTGTTCTATGCTAATTTTGTAGATATGGACATCTGCTTAAGTGACCACCTCACGAAAAAAGTAATAACGAATGTTTATGTGCTTTGTCCTTTTGTGGTGCATCTGTTCTTCGGTGAGATATATAACACTTTGATTATCACAATACACGACAATTGTCCATTTTTCATTAACCAGTTCACTAAACAAGTCTCTTAACCAAATTGCTTCATTCACAGCTTTAGTGATTTCCATGTATTTTGCTTCAATACTCGATAAGGCCACTGTGGCTTGAAATGTGGCTCTTCAACTAATGGCAAATAGCCTGTAAGAGACCTTTTCTGATCTAAGTCTTCTGCATAATCCGAGTCCACATAACTGACTAAACACTTTGAGCTTCTTCTGAACTCTAAGCACATACTTGAAGTACTCTGTAAATATCTAAAAATCCATTTGATTGCCTGCCAATGTAACTTGTCGGGTTTGGCCATGAATCCACTAACAACACTAACAACATGTGAAATATCAGGGCGTGTACATACCATTGCATACATTAAACTTTCGATTGCGCTTGAGTAAGGTACTCTTGACATGCACCTTTCTTCTTCTTTTGTTTGTGGTGAACCTGAATTTGAGAGTTTAAAATGTGTAGCTAAAGAGGTGCTTACTAGTTTAGACTCTTGCATCTCAAATCGCTCAAGGATATTCTCGATGCACCTTTGTTGCGACAAGAATAATTTCCCGGAACGTCTGTCTCTTAAAATTTTCATTCTCAAAATTTTCTTGACTGCACCAAGATTCTTCATCTCAAACTTAGAGTTAAGCATAGTTTTGAGTCATTCAATTTCTAAAGAATCCTTACTCACAATCAACATATCATCAATATAAAGTAGCAGATATATGAATGAAAAATTGTTTTTCCGTAATGTTTTGATGTTATTTTTATGGTGTGTTCAAAACATCAAGAAAACAAATTTTTGGTCTAATGCCACTATTATTAAAAGATAAATTAAAATTCTTGATTGTGGTAATATCATATATGACTTAACAATAATTCCATGTATAATTTGAAGATAATACGAACTAAATTCCCTTAAAAAATCATAGAACTAATCTAATATATATACTAAAGCAAGTTTCTCACCAAATTAGCCAAGCTTGTTGATGTAGCATAGTTCTTACAATGCCAAGTGGTAATTAATGTATTGGCACGAGATAATAAATACACTATTTATACATTTTTTAGTATTATGCATGTTTTACGGTCCATAATTGGGGTTCTTGGCTATCCCTCTTAACAATGTTCTCTTCAAGGTTTGAATCTACGTTCTCCTTTTGAGAGTGTAATTTACCTTATTATTACACTCAACTAGAAGTGATCGTGAGCCGGGCCCAGACAAAATTTTAAGCCCGTTTTCTAGGCCCGGGCTCGGCCCGGCCCGGCTCGAAATATTGGTTGAAAATTTGTCCAAGCCTGGCCCAAAATAAAATTGCTAAGCTCGAGCCCGGCCCTGCCCGACCCATATTAATTTTTTTTAGCTTATTTCATTAAATAAAAAATAAAAAATATAATAAATCAAATACATTTAAAAACATAAAAACAAATATTAAAACAAGAAACAAATAAAAAATGAGACTAAAATAATTCTTAAAACAATACACAAATTGAAAATATAATAAAAAGTGGTTATATTAAAATTGAAAAGAAAAAAGTAAATATGATTAAAAATAAAAAAAATTTATTTAATATATAATTAGGGTCGGGTTGGGCCAAAAAAGTTTTACCCGAGGCCCGACCCTTTTTTAAACGGGCTTCGTTTTTTTTGCTCAAACCCATATTTCAGGCCTATATTTTTACCTGAACTATCCTATTTTTCGGACGGACCTTCGGGCCAGACCGAATAACCCAACCCATGATGACCTTTAGTCACTCAACCACTTATTAATTATTTATGCATCTTTGTTCCATCAAAAATTCAATATAGTTGACTAATGCATAATAATTCAAACCCATTAATTCAAGCTATTATGATATATTGCTTGTTTAAAAAATATAACATTTTATTGCATTAATATATTAAAAAACCTATCATTTGTTTCCAATTCGATGCTACATGAAATGTAAAAAATAAATATGAACTGTAAAACAATAAAGTAATGTTTCCCACAATAATTCCTGACTATTATTATTTATTTCTTTTTTAACAAAAAATACCTTTTCATGGCATCGACTTTCATCGTATAGACTTTCAATCCAAATAATTCTTGACTATTCTTATTTAACTCTTTATTATTATTATTATTATTATTATTATTATAAGAAAGTATTGTAATAGCTAATTTTGGCTAAAAAAATTAAACCCAAATAAAAATAAAGAATCCCAAAATAAAGTCCATTTTTACAAATACCAGGGCCCAATTCATTAAACCAAACCCAAAACCAAATGATCCATTACATCAAACCCTAGCCCAACTACCCAAAACATTTCAGCAACCCTAGCCCCCATCTTTTCAACCGCCGCTCTTAAACCACCAGCCTCCTCACGCGCGCCACCACCACTCGGGACACCAACCACCGTGTAACACCCCAAACCCGACCCAGATGTTACGACCAAATCCGGCGTGTCACATTGAAGTGTTTTTCGAAAACCATGTTTTCATTGAAAACCCCTTTTGATGTTTAGAAACTTTTATCGTTTAAACTTGAATAAAACCTTAGCCTTATTTTTTTTCCAAAACGTGATTCATTATAATAATCAAAGCATTGTTAACAACCTTGTAAAATCTTATGGGAAACTTTGAAAACTTGTAAACCTTTGTAGTGGCAGAATCATGTTACTTTAAAAAAATTAGTTAAGTATCAAACCTTCTTTGTCATGGCTTAAAGTGAATGGATACTACGCACCAGGTAGGATTCAAGAAAAAATGAGGTGAGTCAATTAGACTGCTTAAGTACCTAGCTCTTCCATGATCCAATCGTAGACATGCACACATCCATTGCCACACTTTAAGCCTATTACTTGTCCACAAACAATAAATTAAGTTTAAGTCTATTTAAAATATTTATTTCCTTTGAAAACATTTACGTTGCGGAAGCTTTGCTCGGTTATCGTGATATTTTAAAAATAAGTAACTTTTATAAAACGCACCCTAGAGCTAACCAATTTAATAACCCAAAATATTAAAAATAATAAAAAGAGCGGCTTTATTACAACTTTAACCAGAATAAAAATAATCAAAATAATAAATGCGAAACTTATTTTAAAGAAAACAAAACTTAATCTTCGTGGCCACTCTGAATCCCGCCCAGCTCCAAGTCCATCGATCTAAGGCTCACCTGCAAAGATGGGAAAAAGGGGGATGAGTTTGGAAAACTCAGTGTGTAAAGTATCCCAACCAGAGCCCAAATCAGTTCAAGCTTTACTAGGCCTAAGCCCTATTCAGAATTTAGTGTTAACTGGGCCTTAGCCCATATTAATATTAATCTGGGCCATAGCCCCTTACAGTAACAGAGTATACTGGGCCTAGCCCATATCAGTATCAATCTGGGCCGTAGCCCTATTACAAGTCGAGATATATTGGGCCTTGCCCATATTGACACAGTTGGACCCATTTTAATACAATTGGCCCATAATAAAACAGTCTCATATGATTAATGCATGATAACCCCATCTAACCCTGCACTTCTCTCCGTCCATCCCTACACTTCCTGTGGGGAATAAATCACCCACGCCATCCCTACACTTACAGTGTTAGCACCAGTTGCGGCACTAACTATAATCTGCAGCAAAGCTGCTTATATCAGAATACGTGGCACAGCCACTAGAACGGGTTCTTCCTCCATAACAAAACCCAACCCCATGCAACAGATATACATGTCATGGCATACAACAAACATAATCAGAATATCATGCATTTCAGTCAAAATTAACCCTAGGGGTATAACGGTCATTTTGCACCTAGAGGTAAAATGGTAATTTTCATACTTAGGGGTATTTTAGTAAAATTTACTATTCTAGAGTTTACACATATATTATAACCATTAACACATTAACAGAAGCACTTACCGAGTGTTTTTACCGAATTGGGCCCGTTGGCCCGCTAACTCGTTTTCGACCCATTAAGCCCAAATATACCGAAGTGCACGAAATTGCGCACTCTGCAATCATACTGCTTGTGATTACCAAAATTAACAAGCAAACCACCTCACAAGCGCTCGCACGCTCGTAAGTTCACAAATGCCGGCTTTTCGGCTTTTCGGCTTTTGCCGATCTAGTCTATGAGTGGGTGTCGTTTACACACCTGTTTTTCGACGAAACGTTGACGAGTTCCACACACGAGTTGCCTACAATCAGTTACTAACACGTTAAACTATGAATCCATAACAACTTAACACATCAAACCCTTACCATATTTGGCCCTTAACACCTAAGGCACTAAAGTTCTTACCTTTGTCGAAAAAATGGACTAGATCTAATTCTGGTCGTTCCAAATATCCAAGCCCTCGATTGGTAGCCTTTAATCCACACTAGAGCAAAACAAATCAAATAACACCACTAAACCCTTTTAGTTTAGTCGACAGGCACCCTTTGCATATAGGGTTTTCGGCTTTTCTTTAAATCCCGAAATAAAGAATGAAAATAAGATTCTGAGTACTTACCACCAATGATGTACTTGTCAAGAGCGTTTCAAACACTTCCCCAATCTCAGATCCACAATGAATCCAATCTTAGAATGCGAGTAGAGAATAGAACTAGATATTAATTCCCGAATCACTAAAATATGAGGCTTTTCGGCTTTTGGATCTATCCTAGAATATGGCTATTGCGATCTAAAAGAAAAAAAAATAGGTGACGATAAGTTCACCATCGAAGAGACAATCAGTAGAGGAAGAGGTGTAGGATTATAGGTTCGGTCTTTTTAAAGATTAAAAGGAAATGAGATATGGTTTCAACCAAAGGAGTAATCGGCAACCAATATTTGAGAAGAAAAAATTGTTTTAAAAAGAATTTGGCTTCGAGGAAAGAAAATAGAAAAGGAGAAAATTGTTCAGCTTTTGGGAAAAAATAGAAAAGAATATGAGCAAAAGAAATAAGATAAGATTAGAATAAAATAAAATCCTTTTCCAACTTTAATTCCTTCCTTATCTCCTTAATTCATGGCCAAATTCAAAGTTTGAATTTAATTCAAACTCTCCACTGCTGAGCAGCAGTCCACCGCTCAGCCGAGTCCTCTTGTTGCTGGTAGCGTTTCAATCCCGTACGACCCTTCCCACGCACGTACAGCAAAAAGATGCACCCTCCTGCACGTAACCCTTCCCACGCACGTACAGCAAAAAGATGCACCCTCCTGCACGTAATGCTACTCGAACATGTGACCTCCATGTTGCCCAGCACGTTGCTGGCCACTGGGACGCGCATTTGTTTTCAATCATATACCCGCACATTTTATCTTAAAGGTTACCTGCTGAAGCCTCGTACATTTTAAAAATATAACATTAAACATACCTTCGCCTGGACTCGAACCCATACCCTTGTGAAACTCCTAGCACCCTACTGCCACTGCGCCATAAGCTCTTTTTGTGTTAAATTATACTCGCAACTCCTCTTAATCCTTATTCTAGCCGCGACCTGCATATTAAAAAAATCCTAAATTGCGCCCGCCGCGCCTTGAACCCAGGCACCTCCCTAGCGCCCTCCTAACGTCCTTAGCCACTGGGCCAGATGCCTACTTCTGACATGAATTAGCCTGAACAATTAATAAGGCCTACCTGCGACAGCCCTTGGTTTTTCTAAAATAAATACTCACATTTGCGCACGCAATGAATCGAACCCGTGCTTCTTTCCTACAACTTAACACGCCTAACCACTAGGCCAGACTATTCCTTATGTCCAATTTTAGCCCAAGTTATTAATAAACCTTAATGCCCAGATCCCCTAAAGAAGTAAAAATAATAATTTTTGCTAGTCTTGGATTGAATTTTTCCCACACTTTAAATACTGTAACCATAATAATGAAAATTTCAAATCCGATAATATATATATATTTCCTAATAATAATAATTATAATTTCCATAAATCAATAAAAATAGATACAATAAAATTTTCTAATAATAATAATTTTATCTCTTAATACTAATTAAAATTTCATAAAAATTTAAAATATCCGTAATAATAAATGTTGTAAAAATTTTCTAGTAGTAATTTAATTCAAAATTTTTCTTAAACGATAATATTTAAAACTTCTTAATTATTTAGGTTTTCTTCTATCCGACCAACTCTTCTAGGCCCAATTGTTGGGGTGTTACACACCGGCCTTCCACGCGTCTGACACCTGCAAGACAAACCTAACACGCAAAATACAAGAACAAAGAAGAAAAAAAAAATAGTAGCAGACAACAAGCAAAAAACAAAAATGAATCTATGTAATTCGGTTATAAAAGCCGAAACATCCCTTTGTTTTTTTTTTCTTTTTCTTGGTTACGAAACATCAGAAAATAGAAATAACAAAAAAAGGAAAATTTCAAGAAGGTGATTTTCATCTTTATTTTTGTTTTAGATTCTTGCTTTGTTCCTTTTATTCTATTTTTCTTCATTTTTTGCATATAAATATTAAGTAATAATAATAAAAGAGGGGAAAAAGGGACTCACCGGGGTTGAAAAGCCCATCTTCGCGCACTGTCGACCACCGAGTACGGTGGTGGTACAGCGGGTGGTGAAGGAATCTGATTCGTCGGAGAAACAAGTTGGGGAGAGGGTGTTTTGTGTTTTTTTTTCTTTGGAAAACAAAAGAGAACGACAGATAAACAAAATGAAGGAAATTTGCTTTTATTTCACCCTTGAAATGACGTCGTTTGGGGGGTGGGGTCTGCACACTTTCCCTAAAAGGAAAATTTTTGCGTTTAGTCATTCTCTCTCGCAACTCCACGCAATCAGGCCCCCATTTTCTGTCTTCTTTTTTTTAAAAATTTTAACCCTCAGATTTCGTTTGGTTTTCGATCTGGTCCTTTGTACTGTAAGTGTAAACGCCAGCAGAGCATCAAGGGGATATTTTTCATCTAGCCCCCACTAGTTTCTGCGCGTTTCATTTTAATCCCTGATTAGCTTTCCAGTATTTATAGTTTTATACCCCGAATTTTAACTTATTTTTTAGCCACGTCCTAAATCTATTTAATTCATTTATTAACCTTTTTTTTAAAAAAAAAACGTTTTATTTATATGCTATTTCAAACATTTTTTTTATGTTATTTATTTTACATCTATTCTAACTTATTTTAATGTATTATTTGCTCAAATTCTTATTATTTATTCTAACTTACTTTATGTAAATATGTTATCTTAATCTATTTTATATATATTATTTATTTTATATTCTTTATATTATATATATATGAATACATATAGTTTATTTCAAGTTTTTTTATATATTTATAATTCTTTTAAAAATCGTTTTGTTATATATTTATTTCAAATTATTTTATAATTTTAAGTTATTATATATTATGTATTTCAAATAACTCTCTTTATATTACCCTTGAACTGTTACTATCATAAAATATAATTATATTGTCTATTTAATTCTTTTACGTATTATATATTTTAAACGCCTTATTTATTATTTTTAAATTAACTTATATAGTATTTATTTTAAAATTATTCGTATATTTCATTTTTTAATTTGCTTTGTGTATTATAGATTTTAAAATGCTTTATACATTATTTATTTTAAACTTGTTTTTATGTATTATTCATTTTAAATTGTTTTATTATTTACTTTAATTTTTTTTATATATTATCAATTTCAAATTTTTATATGTATTATCTATTTTTTATATACCATTTATTTTTAAGATGTTTTGTATATTACTTATTTTAAATTTTTCACTACATAATATTCATTTTAAACTTATTTTCATTATTTATCTTAAATTACCTTACATATCATTTATTTTAAACCCTTTTTTACATAAGTCATTTTGAATTATTATATATATGTTAATCACTTTACATTTGCTTTTTTTATTTATTTATTTTAAACCCTTTTTATATATTATTTTTGAATAGCTTATTATTTTAAGTTTATAGAATGTTTATTCTTAAACTTTCTTTTGTATGGATTATTTATTTTCAGATTTTCATATGTTTTAATCTTAAACTCTTTACACATTATTTTTTTTTATAAATATATATTTATGTGAAGTTGTTTTTTTTATATACTACGTATATTATTTGTTGTAAATTTCTTTTTACATATCATTTATTTTAGACTTTTCATTAATGATTTTAAATTATGCTTTATCATTCACTTTAAGTTGCTTTTACAAGTATTTATTTTAAACCTTTTACATATATATTTTATATTTAAGATTATCTTATTATTTGATTTAAGTTGTTTTATACTATTACTTCATTTCTATGTTTACTAAGCTTAATGTTAAATAATGTATGTTGTGAAATTATTGCTATTGCGTGTATGTTAGTCTGCTTACTCGTGTTCATATTATTGCCATGCGCTTGTGGAATATTTTATGCATGAATTATTGTTCCATGTCGCACTATACTTCATTTTATATCATTGCCTCAAATTAGACCCCAATACATTTATCCAACAAATCGCTTTATTTTAACCTAAATAAATAATACACATCGTTTAAATATTGTATTCGTTACTATTCGAAAACGAAATTTTCCAAATAAGGCAATGTTTTGCATTTTAAAATATCGAGGAATTGTGCCCTAACTTACGGGGTTTCGATTTTCTCGTTGTTTCTAAATAGTTAAACATCCTTTTCGAGTTTTGAAACACATGAAATTCTTATCTAAATTAAAGGACGACCTTGGCGCTCCGGAATTCATGGTATTGTGTCCTAACTTACGGGATGTGATACTCCGATATCTCGAGATAAGAAAATCTTTAAACAATCGATTTGAGCTAATTCAAGAATTTTAAAATCGATATTAATAGAAAACATCGTATTTCAAATCCATTCCCGATTTTCAATTTTCGACATTAAGACACTAACTAATCAATTCGATACCAATTTTGGGCGTGTTGGGGGTGCTAATCCTTCCTCGCACGTAACCGACTCCCGAACTTATTCTCTTGAATTTCGTAGACCAAAATACTGTTTTAGTAAACTAAAATTGTTTTGTTAAAACAAAGGTGATCCGATCACACCAAACAAAGATCGGTGGCGACTCCCGTTTTAATTTCCATTTTCAAACATAGTCGATTCCCCTTTTTTTCAAAAAATGGTTTCGACAAGTATCTTTTCAACGGACATGCATATTTTTAAAACTTTGTAATATTTTTTAAATGTATTGATTAATATATATATTAGATTTCACATTAAAATTGCACATTTTTGCTATAAAATTATATTACTTTTTTTTCATTTCGTGATTCTAATTTTCAAACAATGATTTTTTTTAAAATATTAAAATAAATACACAAAGGCAGTCCATGAATCAAACAAGCATGTTTGACATTTTAAATTAAAAATAAAATTATATTTTGTATAATTATGCGATAAGCATGTTTGACTTTTAAAATTATATGAAATTTTATAGTAATGGTAATTTGACTATATTTTGATTAATGACTGATTGTAAATTTTTAGGTTAGACAAAATTTAAATTTATACGTTTTAAATTAAGTGCTTCCATATATTTTAGCTTCATCTTCTCTATAAAGACTAAGTTTGTGTAATTACTTTTCTTTTATTTATAATCTTCCACATTGTTTTTTATTTTATTTTACAATATAGTTTACATTAAAAAATTTTGCCCATTTACACATCTTATTTTAAGATTTATTTAAATCCCCACAATGCTTTATATATTGCATTATGTATTTTTACCTAATATATTTATTTTATTATCTAGATTTGGAGAATGTACAGAAACATTTGTGGAAAATGAAAAAAAGAAGACGATGGGTGATGAACAACATTCATCATTACGTTGTTTCCCTTATGTATGCTTTTAATTTATTTTATTTCACTTTCTAAATATGATCTTAATTAAGTTATGTATTTTTAATTTTTTTAAAGGTAAATTCATTAATTTATTAAATGAATGAAAGCATACAATTCATAAAAAAATAATAATAAAAACTCGTCGTAAATGGTGAGGACAAACACGACCAACATATATAACAAAAATTTTAGCCTTAGCATCAATAAAACATTATGACATATTGACAATTGGCTTTGTCACAACTAAAGTACGACATATCTGGAGTGATTTAAAGCACTTAATATGATAAGGAAATTAGCCTCGGATAATCTAAAGTGGTGAGCAAAAATCGACAAAAGAATTAAGCATTTACTAAACTAGAGAGGATGACAACAAAATCATCTCTAAAATTACTTGTAAAATTAAGATTACATGCATAAGCAAGACTAAAAAAGGTGCTATAAGAGCATATAAAAACTTCTAAAAATGAAGACTTATAAATAATAAAAAATCAAACAAAAAAGACATATAAAACTTAAGACAACACGAGTTCAAATCGACTCGTGAAATTATTTATTATTTTGAAATACTCTTAAAACAAAAACAGATTAATAAGTTGACGAAGAGCCACCTACTTTCCAAGAAAAATTACTGGTGGCAGGGGGAGTTTTAGCGAATGACAAACATCGTCATCTGTCCATCAAAACTTGTGAAAACAACAAAAATATCAATAAAATAGATTTGTAATTGAAAAGAGTGAAGAAATGTGTAGTGAATGAGAAGGAAAAAAAGAAGAAAGAGTTGATAGGAGGGAAAAAAGATAGACGATCTACTCTTGAGCAAAACAAAAGATAAAAAGTAAACCACTTAAGAAAGAAATAGAAAAAGTTTCAAGATTTTTTTGAAGGTTTAGTTTTGAAGAATTCGAATCTTCTGGAAAGAAAAGTTTGTTAGTTTTATTGGAAGGAAGTATCAATTTCTATATGTAAGGGAGCTCAACAATTACATATTATTAGGATTAATTGGTAAATTGTATATTTCCAAACTTACAACACAATATCATACTAATCTTCTGTCAAGTTATGAAATCACCTATCCACATATATTCAATATTAATCATTTTGATTTAGTTAAATTTTAGAATATTTAAAGAATACATCATATATTTTTATACACCCAAGTATGGAAATTTTCCTATGTGGTGTAACTATTATTGTGATAAGTGGGTAATTTCATTGCTTCGCACGTCACCATCTTTTATATTAAATTAATTTAATTGAAAAAAATAAGAAAAATCCTTTGAACTTTTTTATTTAAGGTAAAAATCTATTTTTTTATATAATGTTTAAACAAAATTTATAATCCCTCATTAACTTAAGAGAATGATGCGTTTCAGTCCATTCGAATTTAATAAAAATTAATTAACACAGATGATAATTATAAAGGAAAGACGAAAAGAGTTGGTGGTCATTCTCATTTCTTCAAACGATAAAAAGAAAAAAGAGGAAGGTTTCTTGTATGTTTCTTCTTCTTTGTGCTGTGATGTTCACACTAAGGTAAGATGAGTTTTCTCCTTTGATTCTTATTAAATTCTTTGCTTATAATGGTAGATGAGCAAAGCACCTTCATAAATATAGAGATTGTTAAAGTATTGTTTAGTTTATCATGGTTGAAAGCTTAGAAAACTATGAGAAGGAAAGCTTGAATCATGGATATTTTGTTATCTTAAGCTTAATTTACGGTGAGTATGAGTTTAGAAATTAATGGGATGAGTAGGTAATTAACAAGCTATTATCAAAGATAGCTTAAGTTGCCATGGATGGATTTTTGAAAGCATAATGAGGTAGTATGAGATTGATGAGAATTTTAAGGAATAATTATGATTTTAGATAATTTAAGGTCTCTAGAGTATAGTTATAGAGTCAGATTTAAATTTGAATGGAATATTTTGCGAGATATATTAAAATCGAACATTAGGATACAATAAGGGTTAAGTTGAGAAATTATACATGTTTTTTTTGTTTGTTATGTTTGAATGTGCTAATAACTCGTTCTAATAATCGAATTATTGAATGAGTTGATGTGGTCGTTGAGAGCACAAAAAATATCCTATCTCTATAAAATAATGAAAAAGAATAGTATAAGGGAAGTAGGGTCAAATCCTCAGGGACTGAATTTGCACAAGTGCTTGTTCCTCGAAATCTCGGACAGAATCGTGCCCAAGAAAAACTGCATACCTGGATAAAATAAAAAAAAATTTAAAGTTACGAAAATTAAAATTAAAATAATAGAGATAAATAAAGTTGAGAAAAAAGAGTTCTTATGGACAGATTCCAGCCTTTGGTTGTCTCGATCCGCCTTGGGTTCAATCATCGGCTTTTAGGTGATCATTCTCAAACAGAATAAGCCAGTTATAGCGGAAGAGGACGCCTATGACCACCAGCTCCAAGATTTTAGACTTATGATTTAGAGAAACCTGACTCTAGCCAACAATCACTTTTGTGAGACCATCTTATGCTAGATCATCACTTCTCAATGGCGAATGCCACCCCATTTTGTCTCTTGGGCTCGCCAACCTCTGACGCAGTAAGCTAACGAACCTACTGTGCAACCTTCCCAAAACATACAAAGCGACAGTTTCTTGCACAAGTTGAAAAGATCACCTTTTAAGGGATATGGACGGAAGCGTCAGCCCCGTAATGCGGAGAAACGATGAATACTCGTTGAGAAGGCTAAGCGCGGATTCTAAGCCTCATAAACCCTTTTGGGGAATTTCTACAACCTTTGGCTAGATAAGTTTAGTGGCTCATGATTTTTGGGGAAAAAGAAATAAATGTAATGGATGAAGGGAAATAAGGCTAAGCTTTTGGGGAGAGGGAATTTTTACAGAAAAGATGAGTGAAATTTGTGTCACTCCATCCCCTATTTATAGTACTAGGAAACTTAGTCTACTCCTAATTAAATTCTAAAAGATAAATACAAATAAATAAAGATAATTAAAGATAAAAGCTAAAATTAAATCTAAATAATAATCCTTAATAATAATCCTAATATAATTGGAATTTAAATAGAGTCTTGTGCTATAAAATCTCTTCTTTGCACTTTTGCCCCAAATCTTCCACAATTTGTATTTTCGGCACCACCTCTTGCATGCTGGCCCATCTTATCTTTAAATTCACACTTTTAGCCCCTAAATTTTCTTTTGCCTTCAATTTAGTCCCTATAAGATAAAAAACCATAAATAGATCAAATTACTAGGATCATACTCAAAATAAACATATAATTAATACATAAAAATATGTCATTCTAGAGTATTATCTCCCTACTTAGCCCATGCTTGCCCTCAAGTATGGTTCCTAACCACTGTGAAAATTAGAACTTCTGCCATGATTGAAATACCACTCCAAAGTTTTATAAAAAGTAGACATAATGCATATGAAAAAGAAACAGAACTTTTAGCTTGCTTTAAGTAAAACTGAAAAAGTATTCCAATTAATACATACAAAAAATAAAATTGACTTGGATTATTTCATGAAAATTAGGTAATTCACTAAACTTACCAAGACACCTTATTTGTTTCCACCTTTAGTCCTCAAATGCAATTTTATTATTAATACATCACTTTTTTCCTTTCTTTCTTTCTTTTTATCATTATCATTATTATTATTGTTTAAGAATACATTGAACCTTTTGACACGAAGAGAGATGATAGCCAAGCACCCCACCTGGTTACTCAGCCAAACATACTCCTAATTTATTGTATTTTTCTTAAGAACACACTGAACCTTTTGACGTGAAGAGAGATGATAGCCAAGCACCCCATCTCGTTTAGTCAACCTAACATATTCCTAAAAAGTTTATTTAATTTTTGTCATTGAAGTTACCTAACATGTCACACAACCTTTTGACGCGAAATAGGATGACAACCCAAGCACCCTACACCAGTTACTCAGTCAGTCACGTTTTAAGCTGTACTCATTACCATGAAAGCATCACAATTTATTATAATGAAACAGAATTTTAATTTGGAGGATGAGGGAAAACAATCAAGTGTGAAAAATAAGTTTCGGCAACTACCTAACAGTAATGAACATAAATTTAGCATGCAATTTTCATTAAGTGTTCTCTTTACATTTAGACTTAATCGATTTTACTATAAGCAAGATAGGGTTAACTCTATCAATTATAATTATTCAGCCTAAAAGAAATAAAATAGTAGAATGAAATCAAACAAGCAAAATCATAACTAACTCAGTAGACAAGAATCATGCATGTAGGCCAAACAGTGGGCAAGTCGTGGTCAAATTCTTGGGCATGAAAAGAAGCAGAATATTCTTAAAAATATATATATGGGCAGCAATGAGCACAAAGCATCAGCAACAACAGTGTTTTAAATGACAGAAAAAATGAGGAATGCCTCCCCCTACTTAAAACACATTGTCCTCGATGTGGAAGAAAAAGGAAAAAGAAAAATAGGTGAAAGTAAAAGGGTTTAGAAAAACTCCCCATGTAGTTATTGCCGTTCATTCATAGCTACAATGAGAGGAAGGTTTGGCGTCCCGTGGAGGAAAGGAGGGTGATGAGATGGGCGAGACGCACGGTGGAGATGGATATGGAGACAACGTGGGAGAAACCTTACTATGGTGTTTGAAAAATCGGTGGTGGGGGGTGAGGAAGAAGGTGCTACGGTTGGTGGAGGTTTGGGTGAAAAATAGGATAAATTTCTAGGGTTTGGGGTGTATAGGTAGAGTGTTTGGCTGAAGGATGGGGTTTTTTTTATGTAGGTTTTGGTTTGTATAAAGTAGGGTTTGGCTGAAGGATGGGGTTTTTTGATGTAGGTTTTGGTTCGTATAAAGTAGGGACGCGCTATCCCTACTTGGAATAGGGATAGAATAAATGATGTTTATGAAAGTATGTCAATTTCTGAGTTTTTTCCTTGCCAGTTTACCTAGACAGAAGAAGAAAAATTTATTAATATCCAAATAAAATAAAGTAATAAATAATAAAATAAAATAAAGTAAAAAAAATAAAATAAAAATAAAAATAAGAAAGAAAAAAATAAAATAAAAATAGGGTTGGCTCCCAACAAACGCTTATTTAACGTCACTAGCTTGATGCCCCAACTAGTATTGGGGTTGTTCTAACTGAATTCTTTCATTCATATGGGCTTGAAAATTTTCCCTTTTTATTACATCCACTATATTTGGGTTGAATCATCCTTGTGCCTCTTTCTTTGGTTTCGTATTTTCCTCCAAGAAAATCTTATGTGTGCCTGTTAGGGGGTTAATCCCTTTTAAGTTGGGAATGGTCTTATCACTCTCCAAAAATGCACGCTTGAGATACTCGAGAAGTGGTTTTAATTTCAGATCTATTGCCTGCACAATAGAAGGTAGAAGTTTAGTATCCTGATGGTCGTTAAACTAACTAAAATTTGACTTAAGGCAAACGCACCTATCGAATAGTGGTATAGTTATGGTGAGACCAGAAATATCGTATCCATGAGGACTAAAAGTACTAGTAATTATTATCTTTTTATTATCTAGCCTAAAATTTAAGAGAATGTTTTTAACCTAAACTAATTATCTAATTAACTAAGATTATGACAGAGATGAAAGTTGGAAAATACTTTGGGAAAAACCGATGGAGAAGACAATACCCAAGGAAGAATCCACCTAGACTTCACTTATTACTTCTGAATTAGACAATTTATTCACTTAACTTAATCCGTAGAAATCCCTAATTTATGTTAACATCTCTCTCGAGACTAAGAACAACTGACTTTAGGTTGATTAATTGAAATCTCTTTCTAATTAAAACCCCTATTGTCGCATTAACTCGATCTATGAATTCCCTTATTAAATTTGACTCTAATCTGGAAGATTTATGTCGTTCTATCTCTAAGAGTGCATTCAACTCCGCTTAATTATGGATGATCTACTTTTAAACAGGGACTTTTGCTCCATTGATTAAGCACATCAAAACCTGAATTAATACCCTGAAATATTAAAACAAGAATTTAGAACTCACAATTAAGAATAAGAATAAGTCTTTATCATATAATTCAAATAGTAATAAGATTCGTCATAGGGTTCATCTCCCTTAGGTATTTATAGAGTTTAGTTTATAATAATGAAAAACATCTCAAAGTTTGGAAAACAACAAAAGATAAAGAAACTCAAAGAACTTTTAGGAAATTGGATGGAAATCTTCAGTCTTGATGTAGATCCTGGCTCCGAGGTGATTCTGATGGCTTTTCTTGAGTACTTTCTGCCTCCAACTCTCTGTGTCCCCTCTAATTCTCTTTTAGGGTGTTTATATAGGCTTTAGAATGCTTCAAAACCCTCAAAAGTGCCATTTTTCGAATAGAACTAGGTTGGGTTCGGCAGAGACACGACCGTGCCCCATGCTCGTGTGAAGGTGCTCAGGCCGTGTGCAATACTAGTTGGTTCCTAGTCGACATGGCCATGACACACGGGCGTGTGGTCTACCCGTGTGTCATACACGAGCGTGTGAATCACCCGTGTGGGAGTGCCTAGGCCGTGTGAGACACTGATTTAAGCCAAATTTATCCGTTTTTGGCCCGTTTCTCTCTCCTTTTGCTATCTTAAACTCTCCTGAGTATAAAACATTAAATTAAAGGATTAGGAGCATTGAATTCACTAAAACCAAGGAGAAATCATTCATAAATATGCCAAACATGGGGTAAAAATATGTATAAATTACTGTTTATCATATCCATAGGAGCCAATAATTCATTAATAGATTTAAAATCATCAAACATCATTTTAGATTTATCTCCATAAGATGACTCAAAAGTTTTTTCTACTAATGAGTCAATTATGTCGATACTGTTTATGTCCAAGATTTGACTTGGGTGACTAATAGCGTCATAAACGTTAAACTTCACGATCTCTCTGTCAAATTCTATCGTGAGAGTTCTACTATGCACGACAATATTAGTATTTGCAGTACTAAGGAAAGGTCACCCCAACAAGATATCCGAAGAACTAGGAGCTTTATCCTTTTCCATTTTTATCACACAAAATTCCGCAGGAAAGATAAGTCCGTCGACTTTCACTAATACATCTCAAGGACTCCTTTGGGATGCACAATAGACCTATTTACTAACTGAATGATAACACCTGTTTTCGTCAAAAAGCTAGCATTAAGTGATTCATAAACAGAAAAATGCATTACATTTATGGAGGCCCCTAAATCACACATAGCTTTTTTAATTCCTAAGTGGCCTATTTTGCATGGTATTGCGAACTTGCCTTTATTTTTGCATTTCGCTGGCATCTTCCATTGTAACACTGCGGATACATTCTCACCTACGCTTACCTTTTCATTATCAGTTAATTTTCGCTTGTTGGTGTAGAGTTCTTTGAGAAATTTGGCATAACGCAGAATTTGTTTGATGACATCCAACAGTGGTATGTTGATCTCGACATTTCTGAATGTTTCGAGGATCTCCTTGTCTTATTTACCCTTTCGATATTGATTCAATCGCCCTGGAAATGGAGGTTGAATTTTAAGCAATGGAGGTTTCACTCGGACCTGTTCATCATTTTCGAGCTTTTTCTGGGCGATTTCTTGGCCAAGATTTCTGCCATGAATTGGTTCTAGTACCTTTCCACTTTGCAGCGTCACTGCATTCACGTTTTATCTTGGGTTTGATTTTGTTTGTGATTGCAGCTTCTCTTGAGAACTCATTTTCTCAATTGATGTGGTCAATTCTCTTATAGATGCCTTAGATTTCTGTTGAAATCAAGCATATTAGAAGCTAATTTATTGACCAAAGTTTCTAGAGAATTACCTGAATCTTGTGGCTGTTGTGGGACCCAATTTTGGTATGACTAGTTATACTATGGATTGGCCTCGTAACTTAAGTTGGGATGGTCCCTCCATCTTGGGTTGTAGGTATTAGCGTAGGGGTCATATCGTCTCTGTGGTGGCCTAAGGAAATTTCCCACAGCATCCAAATGAGCCATAGTATCATTATTCAGACTAAGGCATGCATTAGTTGTATGTTCAGCTGTAGCACATATTCCGCATAATTGGGCTGGTTTTGTTTTTCTGCAACAAGAGAATTCACAATATTAGTAAGTTTATCAACTTTATCTTCTAAGGTTAAATTACTTAGCTGGTGAACCCTTCTAGGGGGTTCAGGATTGGCTTGGAATTGCTCAGTATATGCAGCCATCATGGATATCAAGTCTCTTGCTTGTTGGGGAGTCATGTTGACCAATGCTCCTCCACTGGTGGCGTCCACCATGTTCATCTCTATGGGTTTCAAGCCTTCATAAAAATATTGGAGAAGAGATTGTTCTATTATACCGTGTTGTGGGCAGCTTGCAGACAACTTCTTAAATAGTTCCCAATATTTATAAAGAGACTTTGCTTCTTTTTGCCTTATTCCAACGATCTCTCTTCTTAACTCAGCTGCACGTGATGCTGGAAAAAAACCTGTTGAGAAACAAACGAGAAAGATCAGCCCAAGTTGTAATAGATCCAGGAGGTAAATAAAATAGCCATTCCCTAGCTGAATTAGCTAGGGAAAAGTGGAAAGCACGTAATTTGATTTGATCCACCGTTACCCCTTGAAGTTTTATACTAAGACAAACCATATGAAACTTTTTCAGATGTTTGTGGGGATTTTCATTTTGCAACCCACGAAAAGTTGGCAGTAGCTGGATTAAACCTGACTTTAGCTCAAAATCAATATCCATAGTAGGATAAACGATGCACAATGGCGGTTATTCTGCCGGAGCTTCGGCCAGTTGCCAAATCGTTTGAGCCATTGGTTGATGTGCTAGATTCGGGTTTCCGTTAACCCTAGTGTTAAGCATTTCTTCTGATGAATTGACTTCAACTTTTTCACTTTCAAGTGTTTGAGTAGGGTTTTCGTTAACCCTAGACTCAACTTCGTAGTTGACTTTGATTTCTGGTGGTGGGTTGCTCTGAGTCCCACTCTCATCATCTTGTTTTTTTATATCCCTTCCCAGTGTCGAATCACAAGAAGTTGGAGCAGATCTTTGATCTTTTATTAGTATTCCCCTTCCTTAGACTGGGACGCATACATCGAGAATCCAGTGTGCAATTCATTTTGATAAGATAGATAGATTGTCCCCAATTAGTCATATAAGTTACACTAAATCGGAGCTAGAATAAAGGGTAGGTTGAATCTTAAAAGTAACTGTTTTTTCTGTAACTTTGTCTCATTGCGATTAGATCTTGCAGTCTTCTCTATTTCTGAATCAAACACAAGAATACCTAAAGTAGACCTGGTCATAAGAAACAAAAAAACAAGATTAGTACGTTAGCAATCCCCGACAACGACGCCAAAATTTGATGTGGTTGTTGAGAGCACCAAAAATATCATTGAAAAAGAATAGTATAAGGGAAGTAGGGTCAAATCCTCAGGGACTAGATTTGCACAAATGCTTGTTCCTCGAAATCCCGGACAGAATCGTGCCCAAGAAAACATGCGTACCTGGATAAAATAAAAAAAAATTAAAAGTTACGAAAATTAAAATTAAAATAGTAGAGATAAATAGAGTTGAGGAAAAATAGTTCTTATGGACAAATTCCAGCCTCCGGTTGTCTTGATCCGCCTTGGGTTCAATCCTCAACTTTTAGGTGATCCTTCTCAAACAGAATAAGCCAGTTATAGTGGAAGAGGACGCCTACGACCACTAGCTCCAAGATTTTAGACTTATGATTTAGAAGAACCTAACTTTAGCCAACAATCGCTTTTGTAAGACCATCTTATGCTAGATCATCACTTCTCAATGGTGAATGCCACGCTATTTTGTTCTTGGGCTCGCCAACCTCTGACGCAGTAAGCTAACAAATTGACTCTGCAACTTTCCCAAAACATACAAAGTGACAGTTTCTTGCACAAGTTGAAAAGATCACCTTTTAAGGGACATGGACGGAAGCGTCAGCCCCGTAATGCGGAGAAACGATAAATACTTGTTGAGAAGGCTAAGCGCAGATTCTAAGCCTCATAAACCCTTTTGGGGAATTTCTACAACCTTTGGCTAGATAAGTTTAGTGGCTCATGATTTTTGGGGAACAAGAAATAAATGTAATGGATGAAGGGAAATAAGGCTAAGCTTTTTGGGAGAGGGAATTTTTACAGAAAAGATGAGTGAAATTTGTGTCACTCCATCCCCTATTTATAGTATTAGGAAACCTAGTCTATTCCTAATTAAATTCTAAAAGATAAATACAAATAAATAAAGATAATTAAAGATAAAAGCTAAAATTAAATCTAAATAACAATCTTTAATAATAATCCTAATATAATTGGAATTTAAATAGTCTTGTGCTATAAAATATCTTCTTTGCACTTTTACCCCAAATCTTCCACAATTTGTATTTTCGGCACCACCTCTTGCATGCTGGCTCATTTTATCTTTAAATTCACGCTTTTAGCCCTTAAATTTCTTTTACCTTCAATTTAGTCCCTATAAGATAAAAAGCCATAAATAGCTTAAATTAGTAGGATCATACTCAAAAGAAACATATAATTAATACATAAAAATATGTCATTTTAAAGTATTATCATGAGTTTAAAGAACGAGTAAAAAACGTCGAAGTTACAATGAAAGATGAGAACAACGACGCGTAATGGATTCAGTTTGTGCTACCTTAAATTGTTTCATTACATAATTTCATTGAGCAATTGTATCAATAGAATGATTAATATTCAAAGGTAATTACTTTGTTATGCCATATGGAATTAGAAAATAAAATGATATGAAAGGTATGATATGCTTTGTGACTTTGATGACATTGTAGTGATTTTTTATATGTGCCTGTGATCTCGATACTATGATGAGAACTAAGATCTAATAAGCTTTTGAAATGTGAATCCATGATAAAAGAGTTGACATGAAGGTAAGTATGTGTGAGATGTGTAATTATGTTTAATGATATGAATCATGAATGCTAAGATGTTGAGTATGAGTAAACGATGTTAATTATGTTATGTTGATGAATTGATAAAGGAAGCTTTAGCGTTGGGCGCATTCTATTCACTGTCACATTCTTTGTTGGATCTAGGAGAGTTCTCTAATTCCCTGTTGGGTCAAGAACGTATCATTAGCTCTATTTTCATGTTGGATCACGAGTGTATATCAATGTATTAATTTGTGTATCCATCTTGAATATGAAACCGATTCACTAAAGAATGAAAGTGGATATGTGACTAAAATATTAAGTGTCAGTATATAAATGACATGGTTAAACTACGATATGAAACTTGGTTATTCGATAATGAAAATGAGATGCAAATTACCAGAGGGTGTATGAGTACTTTATGATTTGTATATTGAAATGGTACATTGAAATTGGGATATTATATGTATTTATGAAATCTTACGAATAATATAAGTCGTAATACCTTAAGGGTGGCATGATACAATGATCTGCTAATATATATTTTATAGATATTGTGGAGTTTTATTGATATCATGTTTTAATGTTAAATTTGCTTGTTTGTTAGTTGATATTATTATGTATTGAAAACAAATTATATTAGCACTATTGAACTTGTAATGCCCAGCGTTCCGATTTATTTATTTCCGTGCGTAGGTACCAAACAGGTATTTGTTAGATTGTTGGACTTTTGCAGCATCCAAAATTCTGCAACTCAGCTCAAGCAATGTTTGTACCGCTTTGACTATAAGTTGTTAATGGCATGTACATATGATGAATTATAGGTTAAAATGTGTCATTTTGGGTCATTTGGAATAGATGATATGTTATGGACCTATAAGTGTCCTAATATTAAAGTTTCAGGTTGAATATATATATATGTGGTTGTGCGTGTGTCGTTTATAAGTTTCACTTAGTCAGGTATGATACATCAGATGATATAAGTTTACGTGTTTTTGGTGTACGTTAAAGGTTGAATAGATGCATTTGAGAATGATATTTTGTTCGAATAAGTTAAAGTAAGTTTTGGTTACCATTTGAATGTCATAAAGTCTACATTATAAGTGAATTTGTATTAGTGTTTAGAGACATCAGGATTACATCTCGAGACATCAATAATGAAAACGATCACTTCGGACATTTTTGAGTAATGGTCTTAAGACACACCGAACATATCTTGAGATGTAAATTGCCTGGTCTCAAGTCATGAGATTTATTTTCTTGATACAGGAAATATTTAAGATAAGGGTCTAAAACAAGTGAGCTAAGTCTCAAGACCTGTCTCAAGATACAAGGCCAATGTCTCGATACATAAAACTTAATGTCTAGAGACAATCATCTTCAGAACTAGAGGTTGAAAGGGAAAGCGTGTCTTGAGATAAGACTTCACAGTCTTTCAAAACTAAAGGTTGAAAGGAAAAGTATTTCTTGAATTTTGATAATTTAAATTTGGGTTCGAATCTTAACTTTACGTTTGTTTGGCTAGGACTCCGAGTTACCAAGTATGGGCCCAATTAATCATGATTAAATATGTAAGATTTAGCATAGCTTGGGAAAATATAAAATATCAATTTAAAATTTATAAAATAAATTGAGATAATTTGAATTACTCTAACAAATATATATGAGGTATTGCTTAACGAAAAAAATAACAAATGCAAATGGATTACAATAACTTTCTCCCTTATTAACTGACAATTATTCAATTTCAACATTGAATATGTAAGAATCCATTCCTAAAAACAAGAATTTTAGGTCAATTTTTGTGGTTCCTCCGTAACTCAAGATCGTAATTGATTAATTTCATTACAATAATTATAAGTCACGTGCTTTGTGGTTCTTGTGTAATTCAAAAACATAAATGATTAATTTCACTACAATAATTTTCTCCTTCAGGTTTTCATTTTCTAGACCAATTAGAAAGACTTCAAGTCGAAGCTCCTAAGATAAACAAAAAATATTTTCAGTTAAAATGTTTTTTCTTTTTTAGCCAACAAAATATTTGGATACAAATATATTACCTGCAACTTACTGTTGAGAGGTGTGACAAGTAGGCAAAAATAAGGAGCCAAAAGGAAAAGGAAAGAAATATATAGTTAGAACTTGAAAATAAATTAAGATTTACAATCAAGATTAATATTTAATTACTCACTAGTGAACCAGATGATAATATGTTATAAAAAATTTTAATTTTATTTTTCGATGATGTGTATTTGGTTCACTAATAGTCGAAATCATCAATGTATCAAATATTAATCTTATAAAGGGTAAATAGTGGATTTAGTTAGGTTGCGAGATAAACCGAATCATCATATTGGCTAGTTCCTGAGTTAAAACGACCCGAAATTCCAGTTGCTTGATCTCCTGTTTCATGTAAATGGCACAATGCAAAACCATAGTTAAAATGATATCTATTAAAAAAATTTATAGGAAAGATATGATTAATGAATTGATAAACTTATTATTCAACAATCATCCACCTCCTCTTCTTCTCTTTTTTCTTCAGAATCTTGTTCTTCAAAATATCCATCACTTTCAAGTCCAATATCACTATCATCCTTGCTATTCTCTGTTGCGGAAGCGACGATAATATTAATAACAATATTATCAGAAATATTTAGATAATTATTATGCCAACAATTATACTAAGAAAATTCCCAGTTAAATTGGAGGGGTCACAATGGTCCCGCTTAAAACCCAACAACTAGACAGAACTCACTTAGATATTTATAGCAATAATAACTAAATAAATATAACCAACATAAAGCTATTAAATAAAAGCAAACAAATAAGAAATAAAATACCAGAGTTTTAACGAGGTTCGGCCAATTTAGCTTACGTCCTCGGACACTACCAAATTAATATTTCCTCTAGAAATATTACAAAGGAGAAGATTTTGGGATAATACAACCAAAGGGGGAGGGGTTCTATATATAACAAACCAAACCCCCTCCATTTCTATCTTTTCCTAATGTGGGATATTGCCAATATTCAACAAATCTCCACCTTGGCGATATTCCACATCTTCGAACATCTTCTCATAACACAAACTTCAATAGTGTCTTCAAATTTGCAACCAATCGCCTTCTTCCCTTTTGGTAGTTGTGCCAGCTTCCACATCTTGTTTTTCTCTAGAGATTGCATTTCCTCTTCCATTGCACCTAACCATCTATTATTCTCTAAACTCTGAATGGCTTCGGTGTAAGTGGATGGAATATTATCAACAACTGGAAGTGCATAAGCTACCATGTCAGTGAAACGAGCTGGTTTCTGAATTTCTCGTCTCTGCCTTCTGACTGCAATTGGCTCTGATTGCTGTTGAGGTTCTTGGGTAGAAACCTCTTCCTCATCTGACTCTGCATCTGCCAATGAAGAATCACTAGTGGTACCTTCTGCTGGAATTACCACACTCTGCTCAAACTCCACCTGCTGCGGAGTACACTCCACCTGCTGCGAAGTACTACTCACTCCTTCTGGATTTACCTTATTCAACATGGCAGATTCATGAAAGGTAACATCCCTACTGATTATCGTCTTCTTTGCCTCTAGACACCACAAACGATATCCCTTAACACCAGCATTGAAGCCCATGAATAGAGCCTTCTTTGCTCTTGGATCTAACTTTGATTCTTTCACATGATAATATGCAATAGAACCAAAAATGCGCAAGGTGTCATAATCAGTAGCAGGTTTTCCATACCATTTCTCCAAAGGAGTCTTGCCATTTATAGCAGATGATGGCAAATGATTGATGAGATGTTGAGCGTACATCACAGCCTCAGTCCAAAACTTTCTATCTAATCCAGCATTAGATAACATACATCGAACTTTCTCCACAAGCGTTCGATTCATACGCTCTGCCACCCCATTCTGTTGCGGTGTTCCACCTACGGTGAAGTGCCTTACTATGCCACAATCTTGGCATATCTTCAGGAAAGGATCGCTTTTATATTCTCCACCGTTGTCTGATCGGAGAACCTTAATCTTCCTTCCTGTCTGATTTTCAACTTTAGTTTTCCACTTAAGGAAAACTTCAAGCACCTCATCTTTGTTCTTCATAGGAAACACCCAAACTCGTCTGGAAAAATCATCAATAAAGGTGACAAAATAACGTCTTCCTCCAAGTGATGGAGTCTTGGACGGTCCCCATACATCAGAATGCACATAATCCAGAATACCTTTAGTATTGTGAATCCCAGTGCCAAATTTCACCCTTCGTTGTTTTCCCAGAACACAATGCTCGCAAAATTCAAGTTTGCAAGTCTTTGTACCTTTCAATAATCCTTGCTTGGCTAGAGTTTGCAAGGATTTTTCACCAGCATGGCCCAAACGCATATGCCACAGCTGTGTTGCCTCAGCGTCCTTCTTGGTACTCGTAATTGCTGCTGCTGTTGTCCCGACCACTGTACTACCTTGGTAGTAATACAGATTGTTCTTTCTTATGCCTTTCAACATCACCAATGCTCCTGAAGTTGCTTTAAGAACTCCATCTCGTATTGTCACAACTAGGCCTTTAGATTCTAACGACCCCAAAGAGATGAGATTCTTTTTCAACTTTGGGACATATCGTACATCCCGCAAAATTCTAGTAGATCCATCATGACTCCTCAGTTTAATTGAACCTATCCCGGCTATTTTACATGTGTTATCATTACCCATGTAAACAACCCCTTCATCTAGTTTTTGAAATTCAAAGAACCATTCCCGAATGGGACACATATGATAGGAACAACCAGAATCCATGATCCACTCATCTGCATATAATGTTGAAGATGTCATACTAAGAGAAAAGTCTGACTCTGCTTCACTATTGCATTCTGCAACATTTGCATCTTGCGGAGTCTTCCCTTTTTTCTTCAATTTTGGACAATCTTTCTTCCAATGTCCTTTTTCTTTGCAAAAAGAACATTCATCTTTGGCAACAGCTCGACCTTTGGACTTTCTTCTCTTCCCCTTAGACTGACTTTGCTGACGACCTCTTGTTACCAATGCTTCCACTGCTGCTTCACCTGAACCTTTCAACTTATCCTTTCGGCGTAGTTCATAGCTACACAATGCAGCAGTTACTTCATTGAAAGTTACTTCCGATTTTCCATGAAGTAGAGTAGTTTCAAGGTACTCAAACTCCTCAGGAAGCGATCCCAACAACATTAACGCCAAGTCTTCGTCTTCAAAAGTCACATCCAAATTCAACAAATCAGCCACCAGCTGATTAAAATTGGTAATGTGCTCGTTCATCGTGGTACCAGGAACATAACTGAAACGAAACAGTCTTTTCTTCATATGTAACTTATTTTGACTGTTCTTCTTCAGAAATTTCTCCTCCAATGCTTTCCACAATTTACTTGCAGAAGTCTCTTTACTGAATGTATACTTCTGCTCTCTGGAAAGACATGATCGAATTGTACCACATGCCAATCGGTTGATGGTCTTCCATTCTTTATCATCAACCCCTTCTGGTTTTTCTTCCTCAATGGCAATATCTAGACCCTGTTGAAATAGGGCATCTAGAAGCTCACTTTGCCACATGCCGAAATGACCTGTTCCATCAAAAATTTCCACTACAAATCTCGTATTTGCAGTTCCAATCCTCGGCAAAATGTACGAAGTGGAAGTTGTTGATATGGATGGTTTTTCTTCTGTCATTTTTGCCATAGCTTCTACTTAATAGCCACCAAATGCAGAATACCCACAAGCTTTAGGAAATGTTTCTGATGTGTAAGATCAGACTAAGCTGCAAACACAGAGCATACTACAAAACCTTGGCTCGGATACCAATTGTTGCGGAAGCGACGATAATATTAATAACAATATTATCAGAAATATTTAGATAATTATTATGCCAACAATTATACTAAGAAAATTCCCAGTTAAATTGGAGGGGTCACAATGGTCCCGCTTAAAACCCAACAACTAGACAGAACTCACTTAGATATTTATAGCAATAATAACTAAATAAATATAACCAACATAAAGCTATTAAATAAAAGCAAACAAATAAGAAATAAAATACCAGAGTTTTAACGAGGTTCGGCCAATTTAGCTTACGTCCTCGGACACTACCAAATTAATATTTCCTCTAGAAATATTACAAAGGAGAAGATTTTGGGATAATACAACCAAAGGGGGAGGGGTTCTATATATAACAAACCAAACCCCCTCCATTTCTATCTTTTCCTAATGTGGGATATTGCCAATATTCAACATTCTCATCATAAAACCACCACATCAAAAGGAAAAAGAAAAGAGTTTCTTTAAATAAAATATATGTATGTATAACTTCACTAGGCCTACAACCAAGAGGTTACACAACGTTATATTAATGTTTTTGAAAGCATAAATACAATGTTATTATCTCCTTGCTTTTTATTTTTTATTTTTTGAATATATGAAGAAAAAAGGATATGTATATGTATATAATATACCTATTGACAAGGAATCGGGGGTGTGGAGGGAGCACATTAAGGTTAGCCCTAGGCATGTGGCAAGTTTCACAAGTTACCTGCCTTTTTTTTTAATTTAGCTTGGGTCCACTAAATTTTTTATTCTTTTTAAGTATTATAATTGATTTAATTTACGAGATTCAAATATGAATTATTGTCATCATTTATTCATATGTAGTTCTCAATAATACACGTGTTTGTGAAGATCGATGATATAATTGATTTGATTTTTAGAGTTTAAATACAAACCATTATCTTCATTTATTCTGATGTTGTTCTTAATATTACACGTGTTTTACGAATGTCAATCTTATAGTTTATTTAATTTATAGGATTAAAATAGAAATTATTATGGTCATTCATTCATTTGTAGTTCTTAAAATTACACATGTTCATGCAAACGAATTGCAAAATTTATATAATTTATAGGGTTCAAATACAAATTAATTATTATTGCAGTTTGTAGAATTACTTGTAAATAAAACGCGTGTAAACGAATTGCAAACTTTATATAATTTATAGGGTTCAAATACAAATTAATTATTATTGTGGTTAGTAGAATTGCTCGTAATTCATAAAAGGCCTAACGCATAATTTAGTACCTAAGTTTGACACTTTTTGTTTTAAATTTTGTATTTATGTTAATTTTTTGTCTAATGTGGTGCTTATATTTGAAAAAAGTAATATATTTTGGTACCTGAAGGTACCCGTGTTATTTTTAGTGCTTAATTTCGATTTTAAAGTTGATTTGATGAAAATTAATAATTTAGTTAATAATATTAGCAATTAATTTTCATCAAATTAATACTATAACCTAAATTAAACAACATATATCAAATTGTATTTGACAAATTAAACGCAAAATTAAATAAATCATAAAAAATTCAAAACCTAGTAATAAAGATTTAAGATTAATACTTATCTTGGTTTAGTTTGCAACGTTAATTGGCTACGTATGGAAATATTATTAGCTGAGTTGTCCAAAATCACATATATGGTTATGAATCCAAAATCACATATTTGATTATGAATATGTCCAAAAAAAAACACATTATGTTTAAGAAAACCTGGGTCATTAATTTTAGATACCTCAATTAATACTGGTTCAAATTTTTATTGTTTTGTTAAATTTTAATTTTAATTTTAATTAATGGGTAAAAATTAGTTGGTATATTACTATATACTATATATTAATTTGTATTCTCGTGCGATGCTAAATAAGTTGTGTATATTAATTTTGTAACTTTTTTATAATATTAATTTTTTGTTTACAACTTTTAATGATTTTTTGAAATAAATTGAAAAGGAAATGTAATTACAAAATATACTTAAAAATATTTAACTAATTTAGAATAAGGTATATTAATTGAAGATTGGTCAATTTTTTTTCATTTTTCCAATCATTCTCTCCTTTTTTTAATAGTTATTTGGTAATTTTTTTAATTTATAACATTTAATTGGCTATGTATTGAAATATTATTAGCTGAATTATCCAAAATCACATATACGGTTAGGAATCCAAAATCACATATTTGGTTATGAATATGTCCAAAAACAAAAGAAGACATATATGGTAAGAAAATCTGGGTCATTAATTTTAGACACCTTAGTTAATATTGGTTCAAATTTTTATTGTTTTGTGAAACATTAATTTTAAATTTAGTTAATGGGTAAAAATTAGTTTGCATATTACTATATACTATATATTAATTTGTATTTTCGTGCAATACCGAATCTATTGTGTATATTACTTTTATAACTTTTTTATGATAATAGTTTTTGTTTACAATTTTTAATGAATTTTTCAAAAAAATCATTAATATATTGAAAAGGAAATGTAATTAAAAATATAGTTCAATATATTTAACAAATTACAATGTAATAAGCCCAATTTGTCCTGGCCCATACAGAAAGAGAAACCCAAAATAAAACAAAATAATTAAACAGTCCAAATGTTCATTTACATCATGCCCAAACCAACTAAACCCAAATTACAAGCCCTAAATAATTAAAAAAACCAAAACCCGAATGACTCAAAATTAAACCAATTTTCAGCAAAAAGAAGAATGAAACCCTAGCAGCTGCCGCCGTCGCATGCCAGCCTCCTCGCACGTGTCTGACCCCTCGTGTGTCCACGTCCTCGTCCCGTACCTGCAGAGAAGACAAACAAGTACAACAAACATAGAGGCCAAAAAAGGAAATCGTAGCAAAAACAAACAAATTTGGAACAAAATGTATTTTTCTGCTTTTCTTTTCGGCTATAAAAAGCCACCACACACAAGTTGTATTTTTTTTACACACACAAGATATTGAAATACAAAAACACAGCAATCAAATCAGAGAAAAAATTTTAAAAGGTGATTTTTTTATTTTGTCTTTTCGTTTTTATTTTGTTTACTTTATTTTTTTTTTGAGAAGAAAACAAAAAATAAAAAAGGGAGTCAAAACTTACCCTTTTTTTGCATTTGTGCCGCTGTGGAGGTCGAGGTTAGTCATTTTCGATGAAAAATGACCCCCTTTTTTGGGCTCGGGGAGTCGAAAGGAAAAAAATGGCATTTTTTATTTTTTCAGCCACCATGAAAGGCGGCGCCGTCGCAGGCGACCAGCGGCCGCCACCGTGGTTCAACGACCGGAGCATGGCCGGCCATGGGGCTGACGGAGAAAAGGGAGAGAGTTGAGAGAGTTTTGAAATTTTTTTTGAGAATAAGGGCTGAAATGAAGAATTTAAAAAAAAAATGAGCTTAAATAGCAGCATCAAAACGGCGTCGTTTCATTAGGCCCCCCAGATGCCCAAAACTGCGTCGTTTTGGGAGGGGCAAAACCACTACCCAACTCGCTCAAGGGGGGGTCCACGTCTTTTGTTTAAATGGGCTATTTACTGCTTCAACCCTTCTGTTTTTTTAGATCTTTCAATTTGGTCCCATTTTGTTTTTTTTTAATTTTTAAATCTACTCTATAATTTTATTTTTGTGCCATTTTAGTCCTTGGATAAAACCTGCTCATAGGAGGGTCAGGATATTTTCCCTTTCGCCCCTCAGTTTTTTTAGCGCGTTGCAATTTAGTCCATTTGATTTTTTTCTTTTAATTTTGCCCGATGATTTCATAATTATTTCATTTTCGTCCCTTAAGAAACAAAGCGTATAAGAACTTTAGGAATAATTTCCCATTCAGTCCCTTGTTGTTTTTCACCCATTTATTTTTATCCTTATTTGTGTTTTATCAATTTTTGCATTTCATAATTTATATCCCACATTTCATTCTGATTGCAATTCAATCCTTAACCTTTTTAACTTCAATTTTTTTTATCTTTTTAAAAAAATGTTTTATTTAATATTTCCTTTAATATTTTATTTATTTATTTATTTAATTTCATTTTTTTAATCAAACTTACATTAGTTTTATTTATTTATTTACTTATTATTTATTTAATTGGCTTGTTTTATTTTTATTTTTATTTTTTCCCTTATTATTGTTATTTTATTCCATTATTTATTTGTTTCTTACCTTTTGTGTACTCTCAAAATTTAGATTATTCATTCTTCTTCTTCTTCTTCTTATTATTGTTATTATTGTTATTATTATTGTTATTTATATTATCGTGTTCATCATTATTATTACTATTTATGCATGTTAACATTATGGTTCACTAATATCATTGTTATATATGTTATATTTTATTATGCATATTATGTCATTGTTACTCCAAATGTATATTGCATTATCATTGTTCGTCAAGTACGACCCTTTTCACATTTTAAACAATTTTTTTTAAAACATAATCAATTAAACATATATTTTTTTAAATATTTCATTAATTTTTATCCAAATTCGTAAAAAAAGGAAAATCTTGAAAATAAAGGCAATGTTTCGTATTTTAGAGATTTGAGAAATCGTACCCTAACTTATAGGGTTTCGATTTTTCACTTCGAACCTAAATAATTGAATATCCTTTTAAAATTAGAATACATATTTTTTAAATAAAAATAAAGGCAAGCTTATAATCGACGGTCCAAAATGTCATGTCTTAACTTACGGGATGTGACATTTCGATATCTCGAGATGAGCAGGTCTTAAATGTTTGCTTCAATTTATTCAAGCTTTTTTTTAGTAAAATTAACATTAGTAAAAAAGAGGGATCGTATTTTTAATTCTTTTCAAATTTTCAACATTCGACACTAAGACATTAATAAATCAATTAGGTATCAATTTTGGGCGTTGGAAGAGTGCTAATCCTTCATCGCATGTAACCGACTCCAGAACCTGTTTTCTTGAACTTTTTAGACTAAAATCGTTGTTTTAATAAATCAAAACCGTTTATTAAAATGATCAAATTGTGAGGTGATCCGATCACACCTCATAAAAAAGATTGGTGGTAACTCCCATTTTCGTTTTCAAAACAAAAAAGTCGACCCCCTTTCAAAAAGAAGTTTCACAGCTTGGCGACTCCACAGGGGACAAAGTAAGATATTCAAGCCACAATTTGATTAACTCTTGTCTTATTGCTCGAAAATTGATGATTCGATTTTAAATTTACGATCCTTTCATTGCATTTCATCCGACTTTGTTATAATTTTCATCACTTTGTTCATATTTGCTTTAATTGGTCCATGTCTTTTGGTTTATTTCTGCATATTGCATTGTATGACCATTCGATCTTACTCTTTTAAGTGGGAGTGGGAAGCTAGTCCTTCGTGAGGTCTTCACCTCCGTATAAGATAGTGGATCGCTTTCGGGATACATCCGTACCTGTGTTTTCGTGAGATTTTCAACTCCGTATAGCCATAGGGAAATGTATTCCCATAAACTTAACTCGGTCCGTATGAGCCTATAATGGGTGAGGATCGAGGAATCTACCGGTTCAGGTACCCTTTCTTTAGAACCAAACCACATATAGTGAGCCATGAGAGCCCGCCCTAGGTAGAGCCGCAACAAACCATTAATGGTTGCTCGAATAGGCACTTTATTATTTATTGCTTACTTTAAATTTTTAGTTTTGTATAAAATGTACTGACTTGTTTTGTTTTACTTTGATTGTGATTGCATGACATTTCCATCATAAAAAAGGTGTCGATTCACATTCCATTACTAAATAAAGAGCTTGTCATGGAGAACGTATTTCTTGATAAAGTGGAAGACAATACAGCTGTCCGAATATGGTCATAGAAAACGCAATTAGAGAAAGGTGATAGTTTGGTAGAGGGGTACACATCAAAATTATGGGACTTCACTCGTATCAACGTGACACAAAACGATCTCTAGGAATTGAAAGAGATATGGGTCCATTGGATGATGAGATCAAGCAGCTATTTTACTGTAATTATGGTAATCTGCCTTATCTACTCGACATCAAGGTGGACAAGCACTTGTTTTGAGCTCTGGCTCAATTTTGGAATCCTGCCTACAGTTATTTTACCTTTGAAAAGGTGGATTTGGTGCCTATTGTGGAAGAGTATACAGCCTTGCTTCATTGTCCGAAGATTCAAGTTGACAAGGCCTATTCTAGATCCGTCAATGTCCCGACCTTCATAAAAAAGTTAATAAATATTACGGGAATGAGTGAACAATGGGTCTCAGCTCAGATCAAGCAAAAAAGAGAAAGCAAATGTATTTCCTAGAAAATTTTGCGAGATCTAATTTTGGCACACTCAAAAATGAAGAAAGGGGTTGATGTTTTTGCTTTGAACATTTACGGGCTGATTGTTTTCCGTAAAGCGCCAGGGCATGTAGATGAAGCGGTTTCTGATTTGATTGACTGACTTTATAAGAGGGTCATGCTTGTTCCCGCAATTTTGGCTGAAACATTCAGATCTTTGAATGCATGTCATAGAGCGGGGAGGAAGATTCATCGGATGTGCGTGATGTATTGTCTCGTGATAAGTTTTATATTTATGGTTGATCGTACTTGAAAACTAACTATTATCACGATGAAGGCAAGCGCACCTATCGAACAATAGTATAGTTTATAGTAAGACCGGGATGTCGAACCCACAGTAACTAAAAGTACTAGTATTAACTTTCTTTTTATTATCTAGCCTAAAAATAAGGGGATTTACTTTATCTAAACTAATTAACTAAACTAAGAATGCACAGGAAGAAAATTGGGGAAATACATTTGGGAAAACTGATTGATTTTGGACAATACCCAAGGAAAAATCCACCTAGACTTCACTTGTTACTTAACTCTGAACCAGACAATTTATTCACTTGACTCGATCCGTAGAAATCCCTAAGTTATATTATTATCTCTCTCGAGACTAACAACGTCTAACCCTAGGTTGATTAATTGAAATCTCTTTCTAATTAAAATTGCTAGTGTTGCATTAACTCGATCTATGGATTCCTTTATTAGGTTTGACCCTAATTTGACAGATTTATGTCGCCCTATGTCTAGGGGTGCAATCAAATCTGCTTAATTATGCTAGATCTACTCTTAGACAGGGACTTTTACTCCTCTGAATAAGCACATCAATACTTGAATCAATATCCTAGAATATTAAAATAAGAATTAAGAACACAAAATTAAGAACAAATCAAGTATTTATCATATAATTTAGAAAATAATAACAAGATCCATATTAGGTTTTATTCCCCTTAGGTGTTTAGGTGATTTAGTTCATATGTGTAAAAGAAAACATCTTAAAAGAATAATAACAAAACATAAAGAAAACCCAAAATCCCCTTAAGGAAATTAAAGAGAGATATTCAGTCTTGAAGAAGAATCCAGGTTCTGAGATGGATCAATCGGCTTTCTTCGAGTAATTCCTTGCCTCCTACTCCGTGTGTCTTTTCTAGGTACCTCCTAGGTGTTTATATAGGCTTTAGAATGCTTCAAAACCCTCAAGAGTGGCCTTTTCCGAATAGAACTAGACTTGGGCTCGACAGGGACACGCCCGCGTGAAGTGGCTTAGGCTGTGTTTAGAGTCTGCTAAATAGACACGGGCGTCTGAACTACCCATCTGAGGAAGTCCAGGTTGTGTTGATTTCCCATGTTGACCAATTTTTTCCGTTTTTTGGCCTGTTTCTCACTCTTTTTACTCTTCTATGCTCACCTAAGTATAAAACATGAAATTAAAGGATTAAGAGCATCGAATTCCACAAATCTAATGATACTTCATCGAAAAATATGCTAAGCATGGGATAAAAATATGTATAAATTACAACTTATCAGTTTGCAACTATTGCTAGCTTGGTTCCACAACCATTTCTGGAAAGTAGACAAAGTTTCTTATTGGGTATTCTCTGAGAATTATTCTCCATTAAAAGAAATAGCGGATACACCGAGGCAGGACGACATATCGAAGGAAAAATGGATAGCGATCTTCTAAAATCTCCAAGAAGAGGACGTCGAGTGGAGAGCTCCTTGGATGGTTCCCGATGAGATTCTATACCAGTATGGGGACTTTAACTAGGTCCTTCTACTTGGGATTTAGAGGGCTGTCAGATATGCTCCTCTACTGGTGTTAAGGTAGTACAGATCGAGACAGTTCATACTAGCAACACAAGGGCTGGCTCAATGCGAGTTTTCATATAAGGGTGATAACTACAAGAAAAAGGTTTGAAAAATGTCTAACGCTTGGAACCAGACCTGCCGGATGAAAAGATTTACTATAGGTCTGATGACGACCCTCGAACATAATGGGTGGTGGGGTAAAAGAATCAATAACAACATCCCCGGGTCAAGTCAAGAAGGCACTTGATCGATGGAAGAATACTTACAAGTGGTTCCTGTAACACCCCAAACCCGGCCTAGACGTTATGACCGGATCTGATGCGCCACATCGAAGCGTTCAAAACATTCCGTATTACTTAGTTTGGAAAACTTAGTTGGTGTTGTAAAAGACACTTTTAAAAGTAGGTTAAAGTGAATGGAAGATGTGCACCAGGTAGAAACCAGGAAGAAGAGGAGGTGAGTCCGTCTGACTGCTTAAGTACCAAGCTCCCTTCGGATCCAATCCTAGACATACACACCGCCATTACCACACTCTAACATCTCGTATAATTTTGAGAAAACCGTTTGGTTATGTCCATCTTAAGAAAATGATTAAGGTTGAAAACGTTTGCTTAGCGGAAGTCTTACTCGTATTTGTGTTATTTTGAAATCACTTAATGTTTTTGAAAACGCGTCCTAGAGCTAATCCATTCCGTTAATTATCATAGTTCAGTTTTATCATAATAGAGTTAAATAATAAAGAAACAACCCAAACCATAAAATAATTAGCGGCCTTATTACAAAAAAAAAGCCCAAAACCATAAACGAAAATATGGAAAATCTAGTTCACCAGAAGAAAACGAATTTGCAAAAAAAGTGTGGCCACTCCGAATCCCGCCCAGCTCCAAGTCCACCAACTAGGGCTCACCTGCAAGGATGGAAGAAAAATGGGTGAGTTTGGGAAAACTTAGTGTATACAGAAACCCATCCAAAGCCCAAATTAGCTCGAGCTCATTGGGCCTAAGCCCTATTCAGATAACAGTACACAGTGGACCGAACCGTTTTCAGAATACAGTAGCAAGGCCTTAGCCCCTTTTTAATAACAGTGTGGCCCATAGGCCTAGTTCAGTAACATAAGTAACAATAGTAGTAATGAATGCAAGCCCAACTGGGGAGACTACTCAACCCACCAACCGCTACACTGCCCCGTACCAGCCCTACACTCCATGTGGGGAATATCTCAACCCACCCAACCCTACACTCCACAGTGGCAGCAATGCTGCTCAAATATCAGTAAGTTGAGGCAAAGCCTCCAGTACGTGGATGAACCACTTTCAATACTTCCTCCATCAATACCCCAATCCCATGCAACAGATATTAATAAAGCATATCATGTACAATACAGTATTAATCAATCATGCAGTTTAGCCAATTTAAACCCTAGGGGTATTTTGGTAATTATGCTCTTTAGGGGTAATTTCGTACTTACGCAACTACAAAAGCTACAAAAGTAATTTTTAGCAGTTTTATGCAATTTGGTTCCACCATTTAACTAAAATGTTACTTTGCCCATCTCTTACCCATATTGGTCCGTAAGCCCATTGGGCCTAGTTTTGGCCCATCGAGGCATTCTTTTCCTGAAGTACGCTAAAATGTCACACGAACTTACTTACCACTTTGCGGTGCTAGATCTAACAATTACTCTATCTCTTGAGAGCATTCGCATACTCACAAGCCTATGAAATGCCGAAATTTCGGCATTTCGGCTTTTGCCGAATTGAATTAAGGAAGGGTGTTCGGTACACACCTGATTCGCGACGACTGCTACTGAGATCTCTTCTGATGTCCTACAATTGATTAGCAGAGTTCTTATTTACAAACCATAATCACTAAACCTACAACCTACTTATTCATGATCGAACCATGTCCCTAAAAGCCTTTGAAACCTTACATTTTTGCCAAAATCGATAGCTAGCTCCGAATCCGATTGCTCCAACAGCCCACGCCTTCAATCCAACACTTAAGAAGACAGTAATCATTAACAGAAAACGTCAGTTAAAAACCCTTAGAGCCACATGCCCAAATCGACAACCTCCCTAGATTTTAGGGACTTCGGCTTTTCCTAACATCGTAAAATAAGAACAGATCTGAGATGATAAATACTTACCCCTTACTCCTACTTGATTTCCATGCAATCCGGTGCAGATTTATCCTTAGAACAATGGTAAAACCCGAATCCAAGGGTTAAAGAAGTTTCGGCTATAAGCCCCTAAACCACTGGTACTTTCGGCTTTTAGGTGGTGAAGGAGATGACGATATGAGGCTATGACCTTGAAGTAGAATTGCCGTCAGGTATCTAGGATTAAGAAAAGATAATCGTAGATTTAATAAAACAAAAGAACATAGAAGGACTTGGCTTTGAAGAAATCGACACAAGCAGTGATCACAGGATTTCGACTTTTACGACTTCAGCAAAGGTGCTGATGAATAGCAGGTTTGGTGGACGGCTTTGGAGAAGAAAGTAGAGAAAGAAGAACAGGATAGGTGAAAGTTTCGGCTAGGGAGGAAAAGAGAGAAAAAGAAAAACCCTTGTGGTGCCTGAACAGAAGAAAACGGCACCTCACAAAGCCCTAGGTGCCGAAATATTAACCTAAACCCTCTGCCGAATTTTCCCTCTTCAATTCCCTAAATTCGGCCAACTCTCAGTCTCTCACCCAATCCCTTAAATCTCTCCCCTTATCACTCCTTAATTCAAGCATTTAGACTGATTCAAACTTTCCTTTAGCAGAATCCACTTGGACTCCAACACTTACCCCTCCAGCACTTAAAAATAAATGCATCTATTTGTCAACACAGGGAATCGATCCCATGCCTTCCCTAATGCTCCACACGCCACCTTTTTAGGAGCCTAGTGGCGTCACCCTTGCCACTTTACTAAGGCTCTTTTTGTGATGCAATTTACCCATAACTCTATACAAGGGCCACCTAGCCAGAACCCCTAACTCCCAAGTCCAAAAATTCAAAAATTCAACCGGGTTTTGGCCAACACATGGGCCTTCTATAAGCCCATTTACCTATTCAAAACATTAATTTCACATCCAGATACAAAATTTTAAAATCTTTACAAAATATTGAAAACCGCGAATAAATCCGAAAATCAAGACGTTACAACTCTACCCTCCTTAAAGAAATTTCGACCTCGAAATTTTACCTTATTAGAACAGTTGAGGGTACTGTTAACGCATAGCCTCCTCAGTCTCCCAAGTAGCTTCTTCTTTACCATGGTTCCTCCAAAGTACTTTCACTAGTGGAACTGATTTCCTTCTCAACACCTTGACGTCACGATCAAGTATTTGCACAGGTTCCTCTTCGAAAGTTAAATCTGACTGTACCTCGATTTCTGCAACTGGTATGATATGAGTTGGGTCAGATCGATACCGCCTTAGCATGGTTACATGAAAAACGTCGTGGATACGATTCAGTTCTGGTGGTAACTCTAGCTGATAAGCCACTGGTCCAATCCGCTTAACAATTCGGTAAGGCCCAATAAACCGTGGGCTCAACTTACCCTTTTTACCAAATCTCAAAATTTTCTTCCAAGGGGAAACCTTCAAGAAAACCATATCCCCAACAGCGAACTCAATCTCTTTGCGCTTCAGATCCGCATACGACTTCTGTCTATCAGATGTCTCCTTTAACCGATCCCTTATCAGCCTAACCTTGCTTTCAGTGTCAGCCACCAATTCCGGTCCAAGCACTCGTCGTTCACCCAACTCTGTCCAACACGTCGGCGTACGACATCTTCGCCCATAGAGCGCTTCATATGGTGCCATCTGAATACTTGCTTGATAGCTGTTATTGTAAGCAAACTCCACCAATGGCAAGTAGTCCTCCCAACTTCCACGAAAATCAATGATACAACTTCTCAACATATCTTCCAGAACCTGAATAACCCTTTCTGACTGTCCATCAGTCTGTGGCTGAAAAGCAGTGCTAAAATCCAATCGTGTACCCAACGCTTCCTGCAACTTCCACCAAAACCGAGATGTAAACCTAGGGTCTCGATCAGAAATTATCGACACTAGCACCCCATGCAGTCGCACTACCTCTGCCACATATAACTTGGCCAGCTTTTGCAGTGAGTAGTCAGTACGAACAGGTATGAAATGAGCAGATTTTGTTAACCTATCCACAACTACCCATACCAAATCTTTCTTGGTGGGTGTCAAAGGTAATCCACTCACAAAGTCCATTGTTACTCTTTCCCACTTCCATAGCGGAATTTTCATAGGTTGCAGTAATCCCGAAGGCAATTGGTGCTCAGCCTTAACCTGCTGGCACGTCAGACATTTCCCAACAAATTCAGTCACCTCTCGTTTTAATCCGGGCCACCAGTACACCTCTCGCAAGTCTCGATATAACTTATTCCCTCCAGGATGCATGGCACAGAGTCCACCATGAGCCTCTTTTAGAATTAACTGCCTCAATTCAGGGTCCTTTGGAATACAAACCCTTCCACGAAAGCACAGAACTCCTTCAGTGTTCAACCCAAAATCCTCGTTCTCACCACTCTTAACTTGCTGGAACCGAAGAGCTAATGAATCATCCTTCAACTGTTTTTCCTTCATCTACTCAGTCCAAGTAGGCCTTACTTGCACTTCTGCCAACAAGCTTCCATCGTCGTACAGACTTAATCGTGCGAACAAGGCTCTCAAATCAGTAACAACCCTTCGACTCAACGCATCCGCCACCACATTAGCCTTTCCTGGGTGGTACTCTATCGAACAGTCGTAGTCTTTAAGCAACTCCACCCATCTTCGTTGCCTAAGGTTCAACTCCTTCTGAGTCAACAAATACTTTAGGCTCTTATGATCAGTGTATATGATGCACTTTTCCCCATATAAATAGTGTCTCCAAATTTTTAACGCAAAAATCACCGCTGCTAGCTCCAAATCATGCGTAGGGTAATTCACCTCATGAGCCTTAAGCTGTCGCGATGCATAAGCGACCAACTTGCCCTCTTGCATCAGTACGCAACCTAACCCCACATGCGACGCATCGCTGTATACAGTAAAGTCCTTCGCAGACACCGGTTGAATCAATACTGGCACTTCGGTCAATACCTTTTTCAACCGATCAAAAGCTTTTTGCTGTTTCTCGGTCCAGACAAATGGTACTCCTTTCCTTATGAGTTTTGTCAAGGGTGCCGCCATTACCGAGAAACCCTCCACAAACCTTCTGTAGTAACCTACTAACCCTAGAAAACTCCAAATTTTCGATACTGATCTAGGTGGCTTCCATTCCAAAATTGCTTCAATTTTACGAGGATCCACCTTAATCCCCTCGGCAGAGACCACATTCCCTAAGAAGGTTACCTCCTTCAACCAGAATTCACACTTGCTGAATTTCGCGTAGAGCTCCTTTTCCCTTAACACTTGCAGCACAATACGGAGATGATCATCATGCTTCGCCTCCGTTTCAGAGTATACCAGGATATCGTCGATAAAGACGACTACGAACCGATCCAAGTAAGGTTGGAATACTCGGTTCATCAGATCCATAAAAGCTGCATGTGCATTCGTCAGCCCAAATGGCATGACCACAAACTCATAATGTCCATATCGGGTTCGAAATGCTGTCTTATGAATATCCCCTTCTTTTACCCTTAGCTGATGGTATCCAGAACGAAGATTGATTTTGGAGAATACCGAAGCTCCCCTCAGTTGATCGAACAGATCGTCAATCCTTGGTAGTGGATACTTATTCTTAATCGTCAGTTTGTTCAACTGGCGATAATCGATGCACATGCGCATCGTTCTGTCCTTTTTCTTCACAAACAAGACCGGTGCTCCCCGAGGAGACACACTAGGCCTAATGAAGCCTCTATCTAACAACTCTTGAATTTGAGCCTTCAGCTCCACTAACTCCTTCGGTGCCATCCTATAGGGTGCAATAGATACTGGAGCTATTCCAGGCAACAAATCGATTCCAAACACAACTTCCCGATTCGAAGGTAATCCAGGAAGCTCTTCCGGAAAAACATCCCGAAATTCCCTAACAGTTCTGATGGTCTCCACAGTCAGATCCTCAGTTTCAGCTTGGCTTACCAAAGCCAGATATGCCTCGCACCCCTTGCGCATCAGTTTCTCAGCCCTCAACGCCGATACTACATTGGCTAAGTAATCCCTCCGTTCTCGAATAATCGTTACCTCTTCATCATTGACAGTCCTTAACACCATCCTCTTAGCTACACAATCTAATGTTGCCTTATGCTTGGTCAACCAATCCATCCCTAGTATCAAATCGAATTCTTCAAGCGATAATTCCATCAAATCCCCACAGAAAACCCCGCCTTGAATCTCCAGAGGCACCTCCTTGAAGAGTTTCTCTACCTTAACCGAATGACCTAAAGGATTTATCACAGACACCCCATATACAGTCTCCTCGAAGTGCACACCCAGTGCCCCAGAAATGTTATATGCAACATATGAATGCGTTGATCCCACATCAATCAGAGCAGTATAAGGTACACCAAAGATAAAAAATGTGCCAGTTATGGCATCAGCTGCGTCACCCTTATCGCGGCGACGAGCAGCATACACCAAAGCTGGCTAACGAGCATCCGTGTTACCAATACCCCTGCCGGGTGCCCCACGTCCACGGCCATTACCACCGCCACCTTGTCCACGACCTCTTGGCAGCGGCGGTCCATCCCTCACCGGTTGAGCCGGTCGCACAGCCCCTTGTTCGGCCACCTGAGCCTGAGTGGCCCTTCTAGGATAATCCTTAATCCTAAGGTCCTTAGACCCACAACGAAGACAAGCCCCAGAACGCTTCCAGCACTCTCCTTGATGCATTCTGCCGCAATCCCCACAAGCTTGTGGTCTACCTGTGTTCACCGGAACTACTCGAACCAGTTCCTCCATCCTAGCTCTCTTAACATTTCGATTTGCAGCACCCGCTGGTCTAGCATCCCTCCTGAACCGATTCTGATCCCTATCACGATTCTTCTGTTCGGTTTGTTCTACCTCCTCGGCTATCTTAGCCTTCTCTACTAGTGCAGCGAAATCTCGCTCTCTCTGCGGAGCTATGAGCACCCTTAACTCATCTCTGAGGCCATCCTCAAAACGAACGCTGCGCTCGTATTCAGTGGAAACGATACCATTAGCATACCGACTCAATTGTAGAAACTCCGCCTAATATTCAGCAATGGTCTTATTTCTCTGAGTCAGATTCAAGAACTCCTTTCTGCGTGGATCCACATAGCTAGCTCCAACCTATTTTGCCGTAAAGGTCTGTTTGAATAGCTCCCATGTTACCCTCTCAGCTGGGGTATCCTCTCTCACAGTAATCCACCACTGATACGCTTCATCCCGCAGTAACGACACCGCCCCTTTCAACTTCTGTTCTACTGAGCAGTCCAGGTCATCCATGATCCGCTCTGTGGCTTCCAACCAGTACTCAGCCACATTTGGGGCCATTCTAGATACGCCCCTAAAAATCTTATCTTCGTTGGCCCGAAGTCGTTCAGAAATGGACCCCCTATTCATGGGCCCGATGTTAGCTCCGGCCACCCTTTCCAAAACCCTCAACATGGCCTAAGACAAAGCGTCATCCCCTGCGGCCCGGTCATACGGCCCATTTTCATTAACTGGTGGTGGACGTACCTCGCCAACTGGCATGTGTTCAGATGACGCAGATCCAGCTTGAGTGCTACCTCGGCCTCGACCACGGCCTCTTCCTCGAGTAGCCCTTGTACTCATAACGATTTATCTGATTACGAATTTTATGACATTAGTTTACTGGTTCCACTGTTTATTACAGAATGTCTTATGAACAAATAGAGTTTCAGAGTTATTTTCGCGCAATCACAATTTAGCTACGGTCCCAGTTTTGTAGCCCTAATACTACATTATCAATAGCACTATCTCTAAGGCTCAGTACTATCTACAGTATTATTTCCAGTCCAGTTTCATATAAATATTTAAAGCAGAAAAAGAAAACTTACAGACTTGGTGCCGGGGATTCAGTGTGCCACTTCTTTATCAGTCCATAAAAAACCCTTGTTTTTGTTTACCGAAAATAAAAAGATTTCATTTGAAAACACTTTTATTTTAAAACTATTGATTTAACCTCGTTCAATAGGAAAACTTTGAACATCTTAGAAAAACTTATAGAAATACTTTTTTTTAAAAAAGATTTTCGGACCCGATCCACAGCCGAGTTGTTGCAACCAGGCTCTGATACCACTAAATGTAACACCTCAAACCCGGCCTAGATGTTATGACCTGATCTGATGCGCCACATCAAAGCGTTCAAAACATTCCGTATTACTTAGTTTGGAAAACATAGTTGGTGTTGTAAAAGACACTTTTAAAAGTAGGTTAAAGTGAATGGAAGTTGTGCACCAGGTAGGAAACCAGGAAGAAGAGGAGGTGAGTCCGTCGGACTGCTTAAGTACCAAGCTCCCTCCGGATCCAATCCTAGACATTCACACCGCCATTGCGACACTCTAACATCTCGTATAATTTTGAGAAAACCGTTTGGTTATGTCCATCTTAAGAAAATGATTAAGGTTGAAAACGTTTGCTTAGCGGAAGTCTTACTCGTATTCGTGTTATTTTGAAATCACTTAATGTTTTTGAAAATGCGTCCTAGAGCTAATCCATTCCGTTAATTATCATAGTTCAGTTTTATCATAATAGAGTTAAATAATAAAGAAACAACCCAAACCATAAAATAATTAGCGGCCTTATTACAAAAAAAAGCCCAAAACCATAAATGAAAATATGGAAAATCTAGTTCACCAGAAGAAAACGAATTTGCAGAAAACGTGTGGCCACTCCGAATCCCGCCCAGCTCCAAGTCCACCAACTAGGGCTCACCTGCAAGGATGGAAGAAAAAGGGGTGAGTTTGGGAAAACTCAGTGTATACAGAAACCCATCCAAAGCCCAAATCAGCTCGAGCCCATTGGGCCTAAGCCCCATTCAGATAACAGTACACAGTGGACCGAAACCCTTTTCAGAATACAGTAGCAAGGCCTTGGCCCCTTTTTACATAACAGTGTGGCCCATAGGCCCACTTCAGTAACATAAGGAACAATAGTAGTAATGAATGCAAGCCCAACTGGGGAGACTACTCAACCCACCAACCGCTACACTGCCCCGTACCAGCCCTACACTCCATGTAGGGAATATCTCAACCCACCCAACCCTACACTCCACAGTGGCAGCAATGCTGCTCAAATATCAGTAAGTTGAGGCAAAGCCTCCAGTACGTGGATGAACCACTTTCAATACTTCCTCCATCAATACCCCAATCCCATGCAACAGATATTAATAAAGCATATCATGTACAATACAGTATTAATCAATCATGCAGTTTAGCCAATTTAAACCCTAGGGGTATTTCGGTAATTATGCTCTTTAAGGGTAATTTCATACTTACGCAACTACACAAGCTACTACAGTAATTTTTAGCAGTTTTATGCAATTTGGTTCCACCATTTAACTAACATGCTACTTTGCCCATCTCTTACCCATATTGGTTCGTAAGCCCATTGGGCCTAGTTTTAGCCCATCGAGGCCCTCTTTTCTCGAAGTACGCTAAAATGTCACACGAACTTACTTATCACTTTGCGGTGCTAGATCTAACAATTACTCTATGTCTTGAGAGCATTCGCATACTCACAAGCCTATGAAATGCCAGAATTTCGGCATTTCGGCTTTTGCTGAATTGAACTAAGGAAGGGTGTTCGGTACACACCTGATTCGCGACGACTGCTACTGAGATCTCTTCCGATGTCCTACAATTGATTAGCACAGTTCTTATTTACAAACCATAATCACTAAACCCATAACCTACTTATTCATGCTCGAACCATGTCCCTAAAAGCCTTTGAAACCTTACCTTTTTGCCAAAATCGATAGCTAGCTCCGAATCCGATTGCTCCAACAGCCCACGCCTTCAATCCAACACTTAAGAAGACACTAATCATTGACAGAAAATGTCAGTTAAAAACCCTTAGAGCCCAATGCCCAAATCGACAGCCTCCCTAGATTTTAGGGACTTCGGCTTTTCCTAACATCGTAAAATAAGAACAGATCTGAGATGATAAGTACTTATCCCTTACTCCTACTAGATTTCCATGCAATCCGGTGCAGATTTATCCTTAGAACAATGGTAAAACCCGAATCCAAGGGTTGAAAAAGTTTAGGCTATAAGCCCCTAAACCACTGGTACTTTCGGCTTTTGGGTGGTGAAGGAGATGACGATATGAGGCTATGACCTTGAAGTAGAATTGCCGTCAAGTATCTAGGATTAAGAAATGATAATCGTAGATTTAATAAAACAAAAGAACATAGAAGGACCTGGCTTTGAAGAAATCGGCACAAGCAGTGATCACAAGATTTCAGCTTTTGCGACTTCAGCAAAGGTGCTGATAAATAGCAGGTTTGATGGACGGCTTTGGAGAAGAAAGTAGAGAAAGAAGAATAGGATAGGTGAAAGTTTCAGCTAGGGAGGAAAAGAGATAAAAAGAAAAACCCTTGTGGTGCCTGAGCAGAATAAAATGGCACCTCACAAAGCCCTAGGTGCCGAAATATTAACCTAAACCCTCTACCGAATTTTTCCTCTTCAATTCCCTCAATTCGGCCAACTCTCAGTCTCTCACCCAATCCCTTAAATCTCTCCCCTTATCACTCTTTAATTCAAGCATTTAGACTAATTCAAACTTTCCTTTAGCAGAATCCACTTGGACTCCAACACTTACCCCTCCAGCACTTAAAAATAAATGCATCTATTTGTCAACACAGGGAATCGATCCCATGCCTTCCCTAATGCTCCACACGCCACCTTTTTAGGAGCCTAGTGGCGTCACCCTTGCCACTTTACTAAGGCTCTTTTTGTGATGCAATTTACCCATAACTCTATACAAGGGCCACCTAGCCAGAACCCCTAACTCCCAAGTCCAAAAATTCAAAAATTCAACCGGGTTTTGGCCAACACATGGGCCTTCTATAAACCCATTTACCTACTCAAAACATTAATTTCACATCCAGATACAAAATTTTAAAATCTTTACAAAATATTGAAAACCACGAATAAATCTGAAAATCAGGACGTTACAACTCTACCCTCCTTAAAGAAATTTCGACCTCGAAATTTTACCTTATTAGAACAGTTGAGGGTACTGTTGACGCATAGCCTCCTCAGTCTCCCAAGTAGCTTCTTCTTTACCATGGTTCCTCCAAAGTACTTTCACTAGTGGAACAGATTTCCTTCTCAACACCTTGACGTCACGATCAAGTATTTGCACAAGTTCCTCTTCGAAAGTTAAATCTAACTGTACCTCGATTTCTGCAACTGGTATGATATGAGTTGGGTCAGATCGATACCGCCTTAGCATGGTTACATGAAAAACATCGTGGATACGATGTAGTTCTGGTGGTAACTCTAGCTGATAAGTCAGTGGTCCAACCCGTTTAACAATTCGGTAAGGCCCAATAAACCGTGGGCTCAACTTCCCCTTTTTACCAAATCTCAAAATTTTCTTCCAAGGGGAAACCTTCAAGAAAACCATATCCCCAACAGCGAACTCAATCTCTTTGCGCTTCAGATCCGCATACGACTTCTGTCTATCGGATGCCTCCTTTAACCGATCCCTTATCAGCCTAACCTTGCTTTCAGTGTGTGCCACCAATTCCGATCCAAGCACTCGTCGTTCACCCAACTCTGTCCAACACGTCGGCGTACGACATATTCGCCCATAGAGCGCTTCATATGGTGCCATTTGAATACTTGCTTGATAGCTGTTATTGTAAGCAAACTCCGCCAATGGCAAGTAGTCCTCCCAACTTTCACGAAAATCAATGATACAACCTCTCAACATATCTTCCAAAACCTAAATAACCCTTTCTGACTGTCAATCTGTCTGTGGGTGAAAAGCAGTGCTAAAATCCAATCGTGTACCCAACGCTTCCTGCAACTTCCGCCAAAATCGAGATGTAAACCTAGGGTCTCGATCAGAAATTATCGACATTGGCACCCCATGCAGTCGCACTACCTCCGCCACATATAACTTGGCCATCTTTTGCAGTAAGTAGTCGGTACGAACAGTTATGAAATGAGCAGATTTTGTTAACCTATCCACAACTACCCACACTGAATCTTTCTTGGTGGGTGTAAAAGGTAATCCACTCACAAAGTCCATTGTTACTCGTTCCCACTTCCATAGCGGAATTTTCATAGGTTGCAGTAATCCCGAAGGCAATTGGTGCTCAGCCTTAACCTGCTGGCACGTCAGACATTTCCCAACAAATTCAGTCACCTCTCGTTTTAATCTGGGCCACCAGTACACCTCTCGCAAGTCTCGATATAACTTATTCCCTCCAGGATGCATGGTACAGAGTCCACCATGAGCCTCTTTTAGAATTAACTGCCTCAATTCAGGGTCCTTTGGAATACAAACCCTTCCACGAAAGCACAGAACTCCTTCAGTGTTCAACCCAAAATCCTCGTTCTCACCACTCTTAACTTGCTGGAACCGAAGAGCTAATGAATCATCCTTCAACTATGTTTCCTTAATCTGCTCAGTCCAAGTAGGCCTTACTTGCACTTCTGCCAACAAGCTTCCATCATCGTACAGACTTAATCGTGCGAACAAGGCTCTCAAATCAGTAACAACCCTTCGACTCAACGCATCCGCCACCACATTAGCCTTTCCTGGGTGGTACTCTATCGAACAGTCGTAGTCTTTAAGCAACTCCACCCATCTTCGTTGCCTAAGGTTCAACTCCTTCTGAGTCAACAAATACTTTAGGCTCTTATGATCTGTGTATATGTTGCACTTTTCCCCATATAAGTAGTGTCTCCAAATTTTTAACGCAAAAATCACCGCTGCTAGCTCCAGATCATGCGTAGGGTAATTCACCTCATGAGCCTTAAGCTGTCGCGATGCATAAGCGACCACCTTGCCCTCTTGCATCAGTACGCAACCTAACCCCACATGCGACGCATCGCTGTATATAGTAAAGTCCTTCCCAGACACCGGTTGAATCAATACTGGCGCTTCGGTCAATACCTTTTTCAACTGATCAAAAGCTTTTTGCAGTTTCTCGGTCCAGACAAATGGTACTCCTTTCCTTATGAGTTTTGTCAAGGGTGCCGCCATTATCGAGAAACCCTCCACAAACCTTCTGTAGTAACCTGCTAACCCTAGAAAACTCCAAATTTTCGATACTGATCTAGGTGGCTTCCATTCCAAAATTGCTTCAATTTTACGAGGATCCACCTTAATCCCCTCGGCAGAGACCACATTCCCTAAGAAGGTTACCTCCTTCAAACAGAATTCACACTTGCTAAATTTCGCGTAGAGCTCCTTTTCCCTTAACACTTGCAGCACAATACGGAGATGATCATCATGCTTCGCCTCTGTTTCAGAGTATACCAGGATATCGTCGATAAAGACGACTACGAACTGATCCAAGTAAGGTTGGAATACTCGGTTCATCAGATCCATAAAAGCTGCATATGCATTCGTCAGCCCAAATGGCATGACCACAAACTCATAATGTCCATATCGGGTTCGAAATGCTGTCTTATGAATATCCCCTTCTTTTACCCTTAGCTGATGGTATCCAGAATGAAGATCGATTTTGGAGAATACCGAAGCTCCCCTCAGTTGATCAAACAAATCGTCAATCCTTGGTAGTGGATACTTATTCTTAATCGTCAGTTTGTTCAACTGGCGATAATCTATGCACATGCGCATCGTTCTGTCCTTTTTCTTCACAAACAAGACCGGTGCTCCCCGAGGAGACACACTAGGCCTAATGAAGCCTCTATCTAACAACTCTTGAATTTGAGCCTTCAGCTCCACTAACTCCTTCGGTGTCATCCTATAGGGTGCAATAGATACTGGAGCTATTCCAGGCAACAAATCGATTCCAAACACAACTTCCCGATTCGTAGGTAATCCAGGAAGCTCTTCTGAAAAAACATCCCGGAATTCCCTAACAGTTCTGATGGTCTCCACAGTCAAATCCTCAGTTTCAGCTTGGCTTACCAAAGCCAGATATGCCTCGCACCCCTTGCGCATCAATTTCTCAGCCCTCAACGCCGATACTACATTGGCTAAGTAATCCCTCCGTTCTCCAATAATCATTACCTCTTCATCATTGACAGTCCTTAACACCATCCTCTTAGCTGCACAATCCAACGTTGCCTTATGCTTGGTCAACCAATCCATCCCTAGTATCAAATCAAATTCTTCAAGCGGTAACTCCATCAAATCCCCACAGAAAACCCCGCCTTGAATCTCCAGAGGCACCTCCTTGAAGAGTTTCTCTACCTTAACCGAATGACCTAAAGGATTTATCATAGACACCCCACGTACAGTCTCCTCGAAGTGCACACCCAGTGCCCTAGAAATGTTATATGCCACATATGAATGGGTTGAACCCACATCAATCAAAGCAGTATAAGTCACACCATAGATAAAAAATGTACCAGTTATGACATCAGGTGCGTCACCCTCCTCGCGGCGACGAGCAGCATACACCAAAGCTGGCTGACGAGCATCCGCGTTACCAATACCCCTGCCGGGTGCCCCACGTCCACGGCCATTACCACCGCGACCTTGTCCACGTTCTCTTGGCAGCGGCGGTCCATCCCTCACCGGTTGAGCCGGTCGCACAGCCCCTTGTTCGGCCACCTGAGCCTGAGTGGCCCTCCTAGGACAATCCTTAATCCTATGGTCCTTAGACCCACAACGAAGACAAGCCCCAGAATGCTTCCAGCACTCTCCTTGATGTATTCTGCCGCAATCCCCACAAGCTTGCGGTCTACCTGTATTCACCGGAACTACTCGAACCGGTTCCTCCATCCTAGCTCTCTTAACATTTCGATTTGCAGCACCCGCTGGTCCAGCATCACTCCTGAACCGATTCCGATCCCTATCACGATTCTTCTATTAGGTTTGTTTCACCTCCTCGGCTATCTTAGCCTTCTCTACTAGTGTAGCGAAATCTCGCTCTCTCTGCAAAGCTATGAGCACCCTTAACTCATCTCTGAGGCCATCCTTAAAACGAACACTGCGCTCGTATTCGGTGGAAACAATGCCATTAGCATACCGACTCAATCGTAGAAACTCCGCCTCATATTCAGCAATGGTCTTATTTCCCTGAGTCAGATTCAAGAACTCCTTTCTGCGTGCATCCACATAGCTAGCTCCAACATATTTTGCCTTAAAGGTCTGTTTGAACAGCTCCCATGTTACCCTCTCAGCTGGGGTACCCTCTCTCACAGTAATCCACCACTGATACGCTTCATCTCGCAGCAACGACACCGCCCCTTTCAACTTCTGTTCTACTGAGCAGTCCAGGTCATCCATGATCCGCTCTATGGCTTCCAACCAGTACTCAGACACATTTAGGGCCACTCCAGATACGCCCCTAAAAATCTCAACTCCGTTGGCCCGAATTCGTTCAGAAATAGACCCCCTATTCATGGGCCCGATGTTAGCTCCGGCCACCCTTTCCAAAACCCTCAACATGGCCTGAGACAAAGCATCATCCCCTGCGGTCCGATCATACGGCCCATTTTCATTAACCGGTGGTTGACGTACCTCGCCCGCTGGCATGTGTTCAGATCACGCAGATCCAACTTGAGTGCTACCTCGGCCTCGACCACGGTCTTTTCCTCGAGTAACCCTTGTACTCATAACGATTTATCTGATTACGAATTTTATGACATTAGTTTACTGGTTCCACTGTTTATTACAGAATGTCTTATGAACAGATAGAGTTTCAGAGTTATTTTCGCGCAACCACAATTTAGCTACGGTCTCAGTTTTGTAGCCCTAATACTACATTATCAATAGCACTATCTCTAAGGCTCAGTACTATCTACAGTATTATTTCCAGTCCAGTTCCATATAAATATTTAAAGCAGAAAAAGAAAACTTACAGACTTGGTGCCGGGGATTCAGTGTGCCACTTCTTTATCAGTCCATAAAAAACCCATGTTTTTGTTTACCGAAAATAAAAAGATTTCGTTTGAAAACACTTTTATTTTAAAACTATTGATTTCACCTCGTTCAATAGAAAAACTTTGAACATCATTGAAAAACTTATAGAAAAACTTTTTTTTTAAAAAGATTTTCAGACCCGATCCACAGCCGAGTTGTTGCAACCAGGCTCTGATACCAATAAATGTAACACCCCAAACCTGGCCTAGACGTTATGACCGGATCTGATGCGCCACATCGAAGCGTTCAAAACATTCCGTATTACTTAGTTTGGAAAACTTAGTTGGTGTTGTAAAAGACACATTTAAAAGTAGGTTAAAGTGGATGGAAGCTGTGCACCAGGTAGGAAACCAGGAAGAAGAGGAGGTGAGTCCGTCGGACTACTTAAGTACAAAGCTCCCTTCGGATCCAATCCTAGACATGCACACCGCCATTGCCACACTCTAACATCTCGTATAATTTTGACAAAACCGTTTGGTTATGTCCATCTTAAGAAAATGATTAAGGTTGAAAACGTTTGCTTAGCGGAAGTCTTACTCGTATTCGTGTTATTTTGAAATCACTTAATGTTTTTGAAAATGCGTCCTAGAGCTAATCCATTCCGTTAATTATCATAGTTCAGTTTTATCATAATAGAGTTAAATAATAAAGAAACAACCCAAACCATAAAATAATTAGCGGCCTTATTACAAAAAAAAGCCCAAAACCATAAACGAAAATATGGAAAATCTAGTTCACCAGAAGAACACGAATTTGCAGAATACGTGTGGCCACTCCGAATCCAGCCCAGCTCCAGGTCCACCAACTAGGGCTCACCTGCAAGGATGGAAGAAAAAGGGGTGAGTTTGGGAAAACTCAGTGTATACAGAAACCCATCCAAAGCCCAAATTAGCTCGAGCCCATTGGGCCTAAGCCCCATTCAGATAACAGTACACAGTGGACCGAAACCCTTTTCAGAATACAGTAGCAAGGCCTTGGCCCCTTTTTACATAACAGTGTGGCCCATAGGCCCACTTCAGTAACATAAGGAACAATAGTAGTAATGAATGCAAGCCCAACTGGGGAGACTACTCAACCCACCAACCGCTACACTGCCCCGTACCAGCCCTACACTCCATGTAGGGAATATCTCAACCCACCCAACCCTACACTCCACAGTGGCAGCAATGCTGCTCAAATATCAGTAAGTTGAGGCAAAGCCTCCAGTACGTGGATGAACCACTTTCAATACTTCCTCCATCAATACCCCAATCCCATGCAACAGATATTAATAAAGCATATCATGTACAATACAGTATTAATCAATCATGCAGTTTAGCCAATTTAAACCCTAGGGGTATTTCGGTAATTATGCTCTTTAAGGGTAATTTCATACTTACGCAACTACACAAGCTACTACAGTAATTTTTAGCAGTTTTATGCAATTTGGTTCCACCATTTAACTAACATGCTACTTTGCCCATCTCTTACCCATATTGGTCCGTAAGCCTATTGGGCCTAGTTTTAGCCCATCGAGGCCCTCTTTTCCCGAAGTACGCTAAAATGTCACACGAAATTACTTACCACTTTACGGTGCTAGATCTAACAATTACTCTATGTCTTGAGAGCATTCGCATACTCACAAGCCTATGAAATGCCGGAATTTCGGCATTTCAGCTTTTGCCGAATTGAACTAAGGAAGGGTGTTCGGTACACACCTGATTCGCGACGACTGCTACTAAGATCTCTTCCGATGTCCTACAATTGATTAGCACAGTTCTTATTTACAAACCATAATCACTAAACCCACAACCTACTTATTCATGATCGAACCATGTCCCTAAAAGCCTTTGAAACCTTACCTTTTTGCCAAAATCGATAGCTAGCTCCGAATCTGATTGCTCCAACGGCCCACGCCTTCAATTCAACACTTAAGAAGACACTAATCATTGACAGAAAACGTCAGTTAAAAACCCTTAGAGCCACATGCCCAAATCGACAGCCTCCCTAGATTTTAGGGACTTCGGCTTTTCCTAACATCGTAAAATAAGAACATTTCTAAGATGATAAGTACTTACCCCTTACTCCTACTTGATTTCCACGCAATCCGGTGCAGATTTATCCTTAGAAGAATGGTAAAACCTAAATCCAAGGGTTGAAAAAGTTTCGGCTATAAGCCCTTAAACCACTGGTACTTTCGGCTTTTGGGTGGTGAAAGAGATGACGATATGAGGCTATGACCTTGAAGTAGAATTGCCATCAGGTATCTAGGATTAAGAAAAGATGATCGTAGATTTAATAAAACAAAAGAACATAGAAGGACCTGGCTTTGAAGAAATCGGCACAAGCAGTGATCATAGGATTTCGGCTTTTGCAACTTCGGCAAAGGTGCTGATGAATAGCAGGTTTGATGGACGGCTTTAGAGAAGAAAGTAGAGAAAGAAGAACAGGATAGGTGAATGTTTCGGCTAGGGAGGAAAAGAGATAAAAAGAAAAACCCTTGTGGTGCCTGAGCAGAAGAAAACAGCACCTCACAAAGCCCTCGGTGCCGAAATATTAACCTAAACCCTTTACCGAATTTTCCCTCTTCAATTCCCTAAATTCGGCCAACTCTCAGTCTCTCACCCAATCCCTTAACTCTCTCCCCTTATCACTCCTTAATTCAAGCATTTAGACTTATTCAAACTTTCCTTTAGCAGAATCCACTTGGACTCCAACACTTACCCCTCTAGCACTTAAAAATAAATGCATCTATTTGTCAACATAAGGAATCGATCCCATGCCTTCCCTAATGCTCCACACGCCACCTTTTTAGGAGCCTAGTGGCGTCACCCTTGCCACTTTACTAAGGCTCTTTTTGTGATGCAATTTACCCATAACTCTATACAAGGGCCACCTAGCCAGAACCCCTAACTCCCAAGTCCAAAAATTCAAAAATTCAACCGGGTTTTGGCCAACAAATGGGCCTTCTATAAGCCCATTTACCTACTCAAAACATTAATTTCACATCCAGATACAAAATTTTAAAATCTTTACAAAATATTGAAAACCGCGAATAAAACCGAAAATCAGGACGTTACAGTTCCATCCGAGCTAAATATCATAAAACAGGATTTTGAAAAGAGTAATTCGGAGCTAGGAAAAAGGATAGAACAATTGGTGGAGGAAAAAATGCATTTGAGATTAGATGTTGATGTTCAGAAGCTAGAGGCTGAGAAATTGAGAAAAGAGAAAGAATAAGGCCAAAGAAGATTTGGATAGCTTGAAAACGGATTATAAGAAGTTGCGTTTATGGATGAGAACTGCCAGATTGGGGAAAATGTCAGAGAAATGGCAACAAGAGATTAAAGAAGAAAAGATTAAAGTCGATCGATAGGAGAGAAAATTCCAAGATGCTCAAGTTCGAAAAGAGGCTCTAAAAAAGAGTTTGTCAGAAAGCTGAAGTGAAAAAATCGAATTAAAGGCTAGAGTAGCAGAACTAGAAAAGTCGCTTCATAATATCTTAGTCGCAATTCTACAATTGAGCTGAAGACGAGCTTAAACAATATTGAAGAGCTGAAAAGGAAGATAAAAAAACTCGAGACTGCGTTACAAAATTTGAACTCCGTGTTGAACTCCTTGAAGTAAATGATGAACGTTGGAAAGAGCAACTCCACAATTCTCAAGATTACGTTAGGGACAAAGATTATTTTATAGGTGAAGTTGTGGCTCAAATACGAGAGGTGGCCGATCATTTACAAACCCTAGCAAGTCAGGCTGACGTGCTAAATATGAAATATGAATTAGTATCAGACCAAGGCCAAGAGCTACCTTGGCTTATTAGGAAAGTCAAAACTTTGAGCATTAGGGCAAAACCATATATGTAATATGTTTTATATAAAAAAATTGTTTTCTAGTAAAGTTATTCTAAATGGAATTGAATCAGAGTCGAAGCCCTTTTTGCATTCATCCCATGCATTTGCATTACATCGCATCATATGCATTAAATTTCACAAAATGACCCTAATTAATTAAAAATTATTTTAGTTAATCTGGAAACTGAAGTAATGGACCAAATATTGGAAAGGCTAGAACAGATTCAAAGAGAAATGCAAGATAAGCTACAAATACAGATGCAAGAACAATTAGCCAAAATTCAACAAGACATGAGGGTTCAGATGCTAGAATCCTAAAAGAATATGATGAACTAGTTAACCCAGTTCCTAACTGGAGGGCTAGAAAAAAAAGAACCCTATGGTCAATTCCAGGGACGATAATGAGGATCCTGTTTATCCTCTAGGCTTTACCTTAACAAACATCCAAGCACAACCAAATGCATATCCATAAAGGGTGTCCGTTAACATCAGGCCCTGATATCAGACAGGTTCCCCAACACCAATAAGCTTCCCGACAAGTTCAGGCTCCAACCTAGGAGATAATCCTACAAATCTCGTTATCCCTGATCTTGATGATATAGCAGAAGTAGAAAAGGCGAGAGTGGAGCTCCCAAAACAACTTGAAGACCGATGCAGATGGCTAGAAGAGAAATTCAAGGCATTGGAAAGTGCTGATTACCATTGTGGAATTGATGCTAAAGACTTGAGCTTGGTTCTAGATCTAGTGTTCCCGCCCAAGTTTAAGACCCCAAATTTTGAGAAATATAATGGTACCAGCTACCCCGAAGCTCACATTACAATGTTCTGTCAAAGGATGAAAGGATATGTTAATAATAATCAACTATTGATTCACTGCTTCCAAGATAGTCTAGTTGGGGCAGCATCCAAATGGTACAACCAATTGAGAAGTACCAAGATCAATTCATAGAATGACCTAGCACAAGCTTTTATGAAGTAATATAGTCATGTGATGGATATGACGCCTGACAGAATTACATTGCAGAATATGGAAAAAAAAACAAAACGAGAGCTTTAGACAATATGCCCAAAGATGGAGAGAGGTGGCAACACAAGTCCAGCCACCTCTTTTGAAAAAAGACACCACAATGGTTTTCATTAACATTTTAAAAGCCCCATTCACTAATCATATGTTGGGAAGCGCTACTAAAAGCTTCTTGGATATGGTAATGTCTGGCGAAATGATTAAAAACGCAGTGAAGAGTGGTAAGATAGATGCGGAGGAAAACACCAAAAGATCAACCCTAAGAAAAAGGGAGAATGATGTGAATAACGCAAGCATGTATAACAAGGGTTATCCAAAACCAGTCACTTTGATTCAACTAAAGACAGTAACCACTAGCCATCAGAGCCCCCAAAAAAAAGAATCCAACACAAGGACAAATACAGAAAGGTTCCAGTTCACACTCATACCAATGACGTATAGGGAGTTGGATCAGATTCTATTTGATGCACACGTGGTATCCCCTTTCTACCAATACAACCTCCATTTCCCAAATGGTATGACACAAATGCATAATGCGAATATCATGAGGGAATCACCGGGCATTCAATTGAAAATTGCACCGCATTTAAAAATTTGATTGAAAGATTCATAAAAATGAGAATTGTAAAGTTCGACAACCCATCAGGACCAAATGTGGCAAGAAACCTATTACCCAATCATGCTAACCAAAGGGTAAATGGGATAAATGAAGGTGGGAGTAAGAAAATCAAAAGTGATGTTGCGAAAGTTAAAACCTCACTAAGATGGGTTTGGAAAGAGATGGTGGAAAGGGGATTAATTGTACCATATTCAAAGGAGAGATCTAAAGGGCTAAGGAACTACTGTGAGCTCCATAATGGGGAGGGGCATGAGATCCAAGAATGTATCAAGTTCAGGGCCTTAGTGCAAGACCTGATGGATAATAAAGAAATTGAATTTTATGAAGATGCCTAAGGCCCAGAAGAAGGAAATATATGCGTGTTGGAGGGAGAATCGATAGCGAAGGTCCAGAAAGTCAACTACCTAGTAGTCATCATTTCACGATCGAGAAGTAATGAAGTCGGAGTACAAATGACACCAAAGGTCATAATCTAGAAACCTACAGTCTTTTCCTATAAAGATAACAAGAGAGTTCCCTAGAATTATGACTGTAATGTGATGATCCTAGAAGAGGAGAACCCGGCTGGCGCTTCAAGGGAGGACCAATATGTGGGTTTCTACATGCGTAGTTGGAGGCGCTACGATTCAGCAAATGTAAGAGCGGAGCCCGTAAAAAAGAAAAGCCTTGATAGTTGAACAAAAGAAAGAAAATGTAGCCAGACTTGAATTGCCTGTTAACGAGTTAGTACATAAGGAGGAGGCTAAGGAATTCTTGAAATTCTTAAAGCATAGTGAGTATAGTGTTGTAAAGCTGCTATATAAACAAATAACTCGCATATCAGTGCTAGCTTTACTCTTAAGCTCGGAGGTATATCGTAGCGCATTGATGAAAGTATTAAATGAAACTTATGTCACTAATGATATCTCCATCAACAAGCTAGACCGTCTGGTTAGTAACATAAATGCCGATAATTTTATCTTTTTAATGATGATGAAATACTGTCAGGGGGTATGGGATCAACTAAGGCTCTGCACATCACCATCTGCTGCAAGGGATATACACTGCCAGGGGTGTTAATTGATAATGGATCGGCCTTAAATGTCTTACTCTTATCCACACTAAATAGATTGCCTGTGGATAGTTCTCATTATAAAGACATGCAAAAACATAGTGAGGGCATTTGATGGCACCAAAAGGAGAGTAACGGGAAGAATTGAAATACCCTTTTTGATTGGCCGAAATATGTACAAGGTAGACTTCCTGGTGATGGACATCAAGCCTTCTTATAATTGCTTATTGGGGAGGCCTTGGATACATTCAACGGGGGCAGTGCCTTCATTACTTCACCAAAATTTGAAGTTAGTAACGGAAGGTCGGCTGGTAATGATAAATGTAGAAGAAGACATCATTGCATCTATGACCAATGACGCGCCATATTTAGAGGCAGACGATGAAGTAATCGAATGTTTCTTTCGATCTTTAGAATTTGTGAATGCAACATTCATTACCGAAGGGAATAGGATCCCAATGCCTAAGATATCCAAGACTACAAGGATAGGCCTACAATTGACAGTCAGGAAAGGCGCCTTACAAGGGAAAAGACTCGAGAGATACCTCCAAGGAAGGGTTGAGACACTAATGCTGAAAGATAAACGAGACCGCTTAAGCTTAGGCTTTAAGCCAAACACGAGGCAAAGAAACAATGAGGTAGAAAAAAAGAGAGGAGGAGAACACGTTTGAGCGAGGAAGAGATCAAATGGGAGCCAATAATCTTCCCCTACATATCCAGAACTTTTGTGTCAAGAGGAATTATTCACCTTGAACGAAGAATGCCAATGAAGGAAATTACGGAAGAAATGTTGGGAAATTTGAACATCAACACCATATCTGAAGAAGGAAGTAGAGAAGGGAATTTTGTCGAGCATCTGCCCTTATGTACTTGGAAGTGTTCTGAACAACTGGACTGTAGAAGAGATTCCTATAATTTTTAGAGCTAATTCAAAGTAATGTTCAAAACACACTTATTACTCTAAGCCTAGGAGTAATAAGAATCCTTTTGTGAAATAGGCTTATGTCCAAAATCTTCATTTCAATAAAATGCATCTTTACTATCATTTTGAGCAAATATTCTTTTATTATTTCCATTACATTCATAATCATACCATACATATAATTATTCTTAGATTCTTTTGTTTTTTAGACTTTCTTTCAAATGTTCTTTTATTCTTCATTCATGATCATACCATACAAATAATTATTCTTAGATTCTTTTGTTCTTTGTATCTTCCTTCATCCCTATAACAAGTCTCCAGACATCAGTTATATGAGCGACACTGCTAATGATAAAAGTAAATAAATAAGAAGATGTGAAGTAAATAAATAAGAGGATGTGAAACCTATCTAGATGAGTATTTATGAGGCTCCGGCTCATTGTTACAACATTGAGGAAGAAGAAAAGGATGATCACCCTTGGTATCATGATATACTGTGATATGTGAAAAATCATGAATACCTTGACTAGGCAACTGAGAATGATAAAAGGACATTGAGAAAACTGGCCAGTGACTATGTCTTAGATAGGGAGATCTTATATAAAAGAAAAAAAGATCAGGTGTTATTAAAATGTGTAGACGCTGTTCAGGCTAAGAAAATCTTGGAAGAAATCCATGAGGGCGACTGTGGGACACACTAGTGGCTTTACAATAGCTAGGCAAATTATGAAATTTGGGTATTATCGGTTCACCTTGGAAGGGGATTGTATTAATTACACTAAGAGATGCTATAAGTGCCAAATTTATGGAGACAAAAGTCATGTGCCTCCTTCACCTCTTCATGTTATGACTTCTCCATGGCCTTTCTCTATGTGGAGCATGGATGTTATTGGGCCAATATCGCCAAAATCTTCCAATGGGCATCAATTTATCTTTGTGGTCATCTATTATTTCACCAAATGGGTAAAAGCCACTTTATATGCCAATGTCACAAAGTTGGCAGTCAATAAATTCTTGAAGAAAGAGATCATATGTCGGTATGGAATGCCAGAAAGGATCATACCTGATAATGCATTGAACTTGAATAATAGTATGATAGCAGAGGTCTGCTGTCAATTCAAGATCAGACACCACAACTCGTCGCCATATCACCCAAAAATGAATGGTGTAGTGAAGGCAGCCAATAAAAATATTAAGAAGATCGTGTGGAAAATGACTGAGACCTATTAAGATTGGCATGTGAAGTTACCATTTGCCTTCTATGCTTATCGAACATCTGTTGGGACCTCCACCGGGGCAACGCTTTTCTCTTTGGTCTAGAAAATGGAGGCAGTTTTGCCTATTGAAGTTGAAATTCCTTCCTTTCGAGTTTTGTCAGAACTAAAGTTAGATGAAGTGGAATGGATCCAGTCTCGATATGATCAATTAAAAGGAGCATTGATTTTGATCAAGATGGATGGTAAAAACTTGCCTAATCCTGTAAATTCGAATTCAGTCAATAAGTACTTCATCTAAAAAGGGGGAGGGACCAACGCGAAAACCCATAAAGGGCGCTTTGAGACCTCAGAAAAAAAAAGGGAGAGGCCAAGGCAAAAACCTGCAAAGGGCGCCTTGAGATCAAAGGGGTTTTAAGTTGAAAACTCGAAAAAGGGTGGCTCAAATTTTGATCGAAGATGGGGCATGTTGTAGTCTTGTCCTCTTAAAATTAACAAGGATGAGAAATGTTACTTCTAGGGGCATCAACAAAATACTTTAGATCTCCTAAACATATATCTAGCTCAAAATGGTCTTCGAGAAGTTAGAATAGAGAATCTTATGATGCGATATCTAGGGCACCTATTTTCATCTTATTCATTTTGTACCTTAGCAAAATTTGCTATCTTAATTAATTTATCTATGTTGAGCTTTGCTCTCAATAAAATCCCATCTTGTCCATTGTGATAATATTTTTCAAGCATTTTCATTGAAATAACGATTAATGGACTAATAATATTCAAGTAAAAAGAATTCTGCATATTACTCTAAAAGGTTTTCTAAATAGTACAAGGATCTGAAAACAAGACCACTATTCAGAACTAACCAAACTTAAGGGTTGGAAACATTTGAGAAAGAATAGTCTAAATTGTGACTATTTCTTCTAATTTTCTGTTAAAGATACTAGCTTGAACAAGAAGGCATGGTAACACATCAGTGATAGAACCTTGATAAACAGCAAGCAATAACAACCTAAGCATTAAAAAGGGATCATCTCGAAAAATGAAATTTTTCATTCATGCAAATATCATTCATACACATCTAGTTGGGAGTATTTCATTCATCCTGATCATGACACCCTAATCATAAATAGGCCCATGAAAAGGATTCTACAGGTTTTGTTCCCCAAAAAATAGTGTAACAGATTAGACAAATCACAGATCCCATACCCCTGAACTTGTAGTGGGATGGATTGAAGTTATTATGGCAAGTCTTATCTCCCTAAAGTTGTAGTGGAGCAGATTGAAGCCACAAATCTTATCTCCCTAAAATTGCAATGGAGCAGGTTGAAGTTACAAGTCTTATATCCCTGAAGTTGCAGTGAAGCAGACTGAAGATAGCAAATCTTATTTCCTTGAAGTTGTAGTGGAATAGATTAAAGCTACAAATTATAGTTCTTATCTCCCTAAAGTTGCAGTGGAGCAGATTGAAGATAGCAAATCTTATTTCCCTGAAGTTGCAGTGGAATAGATTAAAGCTACAAATTACGAATCTTATCTCCCTGAAGTTGCAGTGGAGTAGATTAAAGCCACAAACATTATCTCCCTGAAGTTGCAGTAGAGTAGGTTTAAGTTACGAATCTTATCTCCCTGAAGTTGCAGTGGATCAAGTCAAAAGTTACAAATCTCATTTCCCTGAAGTAGTAGTGGAACAGATTAAAGCTATAAGTCACAAATCCTATACCTCTAGAGTTGTAGTAGGTCGGATTAAATCTACCAAAGCCAAATTTTATCTCCATGAAGATACAATGGATCAGATTGAAGCGATAATTCCTATACCCTTGAAGTTGCAGTGGGTTGGAACCAGGCTACTTGGAAGAAGAGGAGCACCAAAGAAGTCGAGATTCGGACACCGGGCAAGATTGGTCCTTCTTAAAAGTCTTTGCCTTATTTTCGTTATACGACAATAAGCAAAGAGGGGCAGCTGTAATCAGTCCAATTTGTCCGGGCCCATACAAAAACATAATCCTAAAATAAAACAAAATAATTAAACAGTCCAAATGTTCATTTACATTAGGCCCAAACCAACTAAACCCAAATTACAAGCCCTAAATAATTAAAAAAACCTAAGCTCAAATGGCCCAAAATTAAACCAACTTTTAGCAAAAAGAAGAATGAAACCCTAGCAGCTACCATCGCCGCATGCCAGCCTCCTCGCACGCGTCTGACCCTTCGTGCCTACACATCCTCACCCCGTACTTGTAGAGAAGACAGACAAGCACAACAGACACAGAGGCAAAAAAAAGGAAATTGTAGCAAAAACAAACAAATTTGGAACGAAATGTATTTTTTTTTCTTTTCTTTTCGGCTATAAAAAGCCATCACACACAAGTTGTATTTTCTTTTACACACACAGAGATATTGAAATACAAAAACATAGCAATCGAATTAGAGGAAAATTTTTTTTATTTCTCTTTTCGTTTTTATTTTGTTTACTTTATTTTTTTGAGAAGAAAATAAAAAAATAAAAAAGGGAGTCAAAACTTATCCCTTTTTTTTGCATTTGCGCTGCTATGGAAGCCGATGTTCGTCATTTCTTATGAAAAACAATCCCTTTTTTTGGGCTTGGGGAGTCGAAAGGCCAAAAATGACCTTTTTTATTTTTCCAGCCACCGTGGACAGCAGTGCTGTCGCCAACGACTGGCGGCCGCCATGGTGATTCGACGGCCAGAGCATGGCCAACCATGGGGCTGAGGGAGAAAAGAGAGAGAGTTGAGAGAGTTTTGAATTTTTTTTTTTTTGAGAATAAGCGCTGAAATGAAGAATTAAAAAAAATTGGGCTTAAATAGCAGCATCAAAATGGCGCCATTTCATTAGGCCTCCCAGAGGCCCAAAACGGCTTCGTTTTGGGGGGGCAAACTGCTACCTGACCCGCTCTAAGGGGGGATCCGCATGTTTTGTTTAAATGGGATATTTCCTGCTTCAGCCCTTCCATTTTTTTAGATCTTTCAATTCGATCCCATTTTTTTTAAAAATTTACTCTATAATTTTATTTTTGTGCCATTTTAGTCCTTAGATAAAACGCCGCGCATAGGAGGGCCAGGGATATTTTCCCTTTCGCCCCTAAGTTTTTTTAGTGCATTGCAATTTAGTCAATTTTGTCTTTTTTCTTTTAATTTTGGCCGATGATTTCATAATTATTTCATTTTCGTCCCTTAAGAAACAAAGCGCATAAGAACTTCGGGAATAATACTTCCATTCAGTCCCTTGTTGTTTTTCACCTGTTTTTTTTATCCTTATTTGTGTTTTATCAATTTTTGCAGTTCATAATTTGTATCCCACATTTCATTCTGATTGCAATTCAATCCTTAACATTTTTAACTTCAATTTTTTTATCTTTTTAAAAAATGTTTTATTTAATATTTCCTTTAATATTTTATTTATTTATTTATTTATTTTCATTTTTTAATCAAACTTACATTAGTTTTGTTTATTTATTTACTTATAATTTTTTTAATTGGCTTGTTTTATTTTTATTTTTATTTTTTGCCCTTATTATTGTTATTTTATTCCATTATTTATTTGTTTATTACCTTTTATGTACTCTCAAAATTTAGATTATTCATTATTATTCTTATTATTTTTATTATATTGTTATTTATATTATCGTGTTCATCATTATTATTACTATTTATGCAAGTTAACATTATAATTCACTAATATCATTGTTATATATGTTATATTTTATTATGCATATTATGTCATTGTTACTCCAAATGTATGTTGCATTATCGTTGTTCGTCAAGTACGACCCTTTTCACATTTTAAACATTTTTTTTAAAACATAATCAATTAAACGTATATCATTTTTAAATATTTCATTAATTTTTACCTAAATTCGTAAAAAAGGAAAATCTTGAAAATAAAGGCAATGTTTCGTATTTTGGAGATTCGAGAAATCGTACCCTAACTTACGGGGTTTTTATTTTTCTCATCGAACCTAAATAACCGAATTTCCTTTAAAAATTAGAATACATATTTTTTTAAATAAAAATAAAGGTAAACTTGTTCTCAAGGGTCCAAAATGTCGTGTATTAACTTACGGGATGTGACATTTCGATATCTCGAGATGAGAGGGTCTTAAATGTTCTCTTCAATTTATTCAAGCTTTTTTTAGTAAAATTAATATTAATAAAAAGAGGGATCGTATTTTTAATTCTTTTCAAATTTTCAACATTCGACATTAAGACATTAATAAATCAATTAGGTACCAATTTTGGGCGTTGCAAGGGTGCTAATCCTTCCTCGCACGTAACTGACTCCAGAACCCGTTTTCTCAAACTTTGTAGACCAAAATCATTGTTTTAATAAATCAAAACCGTTTATTAAAACGATCAAATTCTGAGGTGATCCGATCACACCTCATAAAAAAGATTGGTGGCGACTCCCATTTTTGTTTTCAAAACATAAAAGTCGACCCCCTTTCAAAAAGAGGTTTCGACATAGAATAAGATATATTAATTTATTTAAAAATTCAAAATAAAGGAATAATTTATTTAAAATCAAAATATATTTATTATATAAAAAATTAAGAAAAAATGTTAACAAAATGCATGTTGTAACTTAAAATATTAAAAGAGAATGAGTAAAAGAATAATGTGTAAATTACACCAACAGTCACTCAATTTTGACACAGTTGACAAAACAGTCACTCTGGTATCAATTCAGTCACCAATTTTTGTAAAATAACAAAACAATCCTTTTAACCATTTTGCGTTACAGGCGTAACGAAAAAGTGACATGGCATTTAACGGAGGGTTAGCTATAATTTAAATAGCTTTATTGCCCTAGTTGAGCAGTAGAAGAAGAAGAAGAAGAAAAAGAAAAAGAAGAAGAAGAAGAAGAAGAAATGGACATACCCTAGCTACGACTGTTTTGTTCCTCTAAGGTGGAGCCACCACTCAATTCACTGCTATCCGTTGAATCTCTATCCCTTTTTTTCTTCTTTTCTTCTCCTCTCTTTTTTTTCCCTTAACTCTAGTCGTCGTTGTTCATGGCCTTCTCTGGCCAACCGTCATTACCAAATGGCTCCTCTTTGCCTCTTCTCAAGTCTCACTTCAGATTTCCTAATAGGCCTTTAAAATCCCAACATTAAGACCTTAAAGCTTAGAATAAGGCTTCAACAAATCTCTGTTGTCCACCTTTAGATCACTACCATATTCTGGCCACAGCTTTTCTTCAACCAACCATGACTCTTGACCACTCGGATCATCAAACTGGTGGCTCGAGTTCTCCAACTTGTGAAACCCGAAATGGGCGTGGGTTTCTTCTCTTTTGATTATCTTCTTTTTTTAGTTTTTTTTTATTTCTCTCTTTTGATGCAGGCCAATTTGGGATTCTTGTTCTTTTTTTGTTAGTTTGATTTTGGATGCTTACTATTTCTATTTTTTTTTGTTGTTTTGTCGTCGATTTTGATTTGAAGCTTCATAACATTGCCAAAAGTAAAAGCTCCGGCAAATCGGTGTCAATGTACGGGCTATAATCGGATCTCCCTTGACGTTAGCCCAAGCAACTGTTTCAATGTCAGCCTCAACATTTTCACTGTCGATTTTCAATTTTCACTACCAAAGAAAGAATTTTTCTAGTTCTATTAGGGATTGTGTTTTGCTTGCTTTGTCACTACAAAAAAAAAATTCCCAATTTTTTTCCCGTTTTGGGTAAATTTTGGGTAAACTCCACGTCAATCTGCCTCATTAGCTAATTGGGTTAATTGGGTTTCCAACGTGGAAAGTTAACTAGCCATATCAGCTAGTTAATTGGCCACTTCAGCTGTTCCGTTAAGTCTGTGACTGGTTTGTTACTTTTCGATAACATTACCAACTGCTTTGTTATTTTTTGAAAGTTAAGTAACTGAATTGAAACAAAAATGATTGTTTTGCCAGCTACATCAAAGTTGAGTAACTGTTAGTATAATTTACCCAAGAATAATTTATCCAAATTGTAAATAAGTACTTCAAACAGGAAGTGTCATGTGTAAAAAAAATTGTAATATGAACATAATTATTTATTCCTTTTTCTTTATCCTCTTTGCTATAGTGTGTATATATATGAGATATAATTTAGGGTGAAAGCTTAATTTTTTTCCTTTTAAGAAATAAAAAGGTTTTTTTTAGCAATACAATATTGGAACAACAACAATAATCTAAAAAATAATAAACGTCTTTACTTGCCCCTTAAGATAAATCTAGTCCTAATTAATTCTTTAAAGAAATATTGTTGTAAATAAAAATAATTATTAAAATAATCCAAAAATCTAGGCACTATAATTCTCATGCAAAATCTTCATTGTAGCTACAATTCAACTTGTTTTCTGCACATCGGACATTATTGTACTTAGAAAAAAAATTATCAACAAAGTGCCAAAACTAGCACAACTCATGTCCAACATTAATTAAAATAAATAGTACAAAATATCAATTAAGCACATTATCAATTACTTGTCATCTAGTGGATCCATCAAATCTTAAGCCTTAAATGAGTTAGGAGCATTTGAAGGGACTCATAAACTTTTGTGCAATGTCAAGGTCAAAATTCATCATATCTAGCATAAGTCGTTGTGTCAGAGAAGGAGTTGCATTTAAAGAACCGACAAGTTCCATTGGTTGGGCAAGTTTGGCCGCTTTGAGAGATTGGACAACTTGAGGAGCATGATAACTTTGGGAGATTGAGATAGCTTAAGCAGCTTCGACATGTTTTCACAGATTCTTTTCGTTTGTCGAGTTTGGTAGCATGTTAAATCAAAACAAGCTCACATATTTCTCTTTCTACAAATTGGTTCTACCTGTCGAGACCATTTTTAAATCGAGTTTTAGGAAAATAAGAATCAACTTTAAAATGAAAACAGGAGTCGCCACCAATCTTTTTAGGTGTGATTGGATCACATTTAAAACATTTTGTTTTAAAATCATCAGTTTTGGTCTACGAAATCAGAAAACGGGTTCGGGAGCCGGTTACGTACGAGGAAGGGTTAGCACCATCGTAACGCCAAAAAATTGGTACCTAATTGATTATCAAGCGTCTTTAATGTCGGAAACTCAAAAATTTTAAGATGTAGTCCTCTTTAAAATATTTTAGTTTTGAAAATTAGGGTTTACTCGTATCAAAGTATTGACACTAAGTTAGCTTTTTTTGAAATACCTATCTCGAAACATCAAAACGCCATATCCAATAAGTTAGGACATATTGCTTTGAAATTCCAAGACAGTTGCTTGCATTTAGAAAACCTTTAAAAGCTTAGAAGGGTACTTGATTATTCGAACTTAACGAGAAAAGTCGCAACTCAATAAGTTAGGGCACTACTTTTCTCGAAATTCTAAAACACCAAGCATTGCCTTTATACTTTTTAGAAAACTTTGGAATTTTATTTTTAATTAATGCATGAGAAATCACAGTATCATTATGGAATAGAATATTGAATAATAAGTGAATAAAACATACATTTAAACGATACAATAGCAATAATACAAATATCATATACTAGATACATACATGTTTGAAATTACATAACATCATATATACAAAGATACACATAGCTTATATTGAAGATGGATAAGCCAAACATACAAACATACATAGTAATAATTAAGAAATGATGCATTTACACAATTAAAAGAAATATACTATCAATGTACATGTTCATATAACATTAAATAATAATTATAAGATAACATTTAATACATAAAATATATATAAAATATATAAAAGAATTAGTATATATAAAAAATATAAAATAAAATGAGTAATTGTTAATGAAATATACTTATAATACAAAAAAATATGGTATTTAATAATTTAAAAATAGCATCTTATATACAATATGTAATATATAATAACAAAAGAATAATTATTATAAAATAAAATATATTTGTGTTTTAAGAAAAATAATATATAAAATAGAAAGTATATAAAATAATTTACAAAATAATTACATAATAAATAAAAATATCACATAAAAAATAATTAATAATGAAGTATATATGTAATATGAGTTAAAATATAATTTAATAATGATAACTTACAAATTTTAAAATTATAAATAATATAATGAGTAATATAAAACATATATATAATATGATAGATAATATATAAAAAATATATAATAAATGTTATATAATAAAATATAATATATGTAGGAAAATAATATATGATAAAAGATTTTAGATGTATAAATGGTATTTTTAATAATAATAAATAAATTATAAAAATAAAATAATAAAATTTAAAAATAATAAAGAAAGGGTTAAAATTGAATTTAAATAAAATTATAAGGCTAAGTCGCCAAATAATATAAATTCTGGGCCTAATTTGCAAAAGTAAAAAAAAACGACAAATGACTCATTGGGCAAATTGCCCTAATCCTAAACGACGCCGTTTCCCATAATGTAATCTAAGAACTGTTGGGACTAAATTGCAACAATTATAAAATATTAGGGTCAAATTAAATAATAAAATAGAACCAAATTGAAAATTCAGAAAACACAGGAGGATCAATTGGGCAATTTGCCCATTTTCCAAAAAACAAGCGGATCCTCCCCGGGTCACGGGTCAACGCGCAGATCCTATGCTTTAAAACGACACCGTTTTAGGCTTATTGACTTAAGCCTAAACGGCACCATTCCTCATAGGCTATATAAGTCAAAATCTAACCTAAAAATCATTTAGAAACCTGATTTAAAAAAAACTAAAAGAAACCCTCTGAAAATCCCCCAGCCCTCAGAGCTCCGGCCCTAGGCCGGTCTGCTCCGTTCATCGGGCCTCCGTGCCCATCCTCACGTGCCATCGCCGACTTCGTCATACACGGCGGTCGGGATCTGAAACACTTTGTTTTTCTCAGACAATCTAGAAGGTATATTTCTTTCCTCTATTTTGATGTATTATATGCAGGTTATTTACAATAAAGTAAAAGAGAATAAAAAGTAGAGTAAGAAAAATCGATCACCTTCGTTTCTCTCGAAATATTTCTAATATATTATTGCAAAGGTTTGGTGTACAATGATTTCGTGATGTGTTTCTCTATCTATTTTGTGTATACTCTCTGTTTTTATCTATGTGTATTTTCCCTCTGTCTCCCTGTCTTTTTCTCTGTATATCTATGTGTATTCGCCCCCCCTTTTCCAAATGAAAGGGAAGGCTTTATAGCCTTAATCCTTTACATATTCTGGGAAAGAAATCTCCAATTTCTTTCTATTTTTTGTCCATTGTATCTTTGACCGTGATCTGCTGAGATTCTTTTTAGTTTCCTTTTTCTTGCTCTATATATCTGCTGTGTTTCCTTTTCTGCTTCGTGTCCTTTATCTTGTCTTGCAGGTATTTGCGAGAAATCTGACGGTGGCAAAGGCTTGATGATGGTCCACTGGTGGCGTTGATCTCGGCGTGACTCGGAGCCTTAGGATCGTGGCCTTACTGGAGAGTAGCTGGAATGACGCGTCTGTTGGGATGGCTTCTAGAATCTTCTGCTTGTGGAGCGAGGAGAAAGAGAGGCAGAAACCCTAGGGTTTCATGCCTCGATGTAACAGTTTGGGCCAGTTGGGTCACTTTAGTCTTGGGTCCATTTGGGTCTGTTGTAATGGGTCTTAGGAGTAAGATTTTAGAAATGGGCCAGTAATGTAACGGGTTTGGGTCTGCTGAGTTGTAACCGGGCATAAGGTTTAGGCCAATTGGTTTTGGGTTTACTGGTTGGTGGGCCAATGTAAATGGACTGTTACATGGACTGTTTTAAAAACAATTATTTATTTATTTATTTATTTGGTTTACAGCCCGGTCAAATTTGGGTTACTACAGTTGCCTCACTTTGCTCATTGCTGTATAACGGGAATCGAGCAAAGATTTAGAAAGACCAAATTTGACCGGCCCTATCAAATCATAGTCTTCAATCTTCTTGACTGTCATGTTGATATCTTCGATCTACTCTCCGCCGAACATAGAGACGCCAAATCTGCTTCTTCGATTCGTTCTTTGACAATACAGAGATGACACATCATCTTAGATTTGCTTCATCGTAAGCACGTGAAAGCCAAATCAGCTATGCCTTCGATTTGTTCCTTGTAAGCACAAGGATGCCAAATCATCTTAGATCTTGCTTCAGTCTAATCGTTTGAAGGTCAGATCTACTATGTATCTACTCTCTATTAAAGCGGAGATGCCAGACTTCGATTTGTTCTCAGAGATGACAAATCATCTTATATTTGCTTCATCGTAAACACGTGAAAGCCAAATCAACTATGTCTTCGATTTGTTCCTTGTAAGCATAAGGATGTCAAATCATCTTGGATCTTGCTTCAGTCTAATCGTCTGAAGGTCAGATTTGCTTTGTATCTGCTCTCCATTGAAGTGGAGATGCCAGACTTCGATTTGTTCTCTGACAATACAGAGATGACAAATCATCTTAGATTTGCTTCATCGTAACACGTGAAAGCCAAATCAACTATGTCTTAGATTTGTTCCTTATAAGCACAAGGATGCCAAATCATCTTGGATCTTGCTTCAGTCTAATCATCTGAAGGTGAGATCTGCCATGTGTCTGCCTTCCATCAAAGTGGAAATGCCAGACTTCAACTTGTTCTCTAGCAATACAGAGACGACAAATCATCTTAGATTTGCTTCATCGTAAACACGTGAAAGCCAAATCAGCTATATCTTCGATCTATTCCCTGCAGAATACAGAGAGATAAGATCTGTCATCTTGGATCTGCCCCGATGTAGGTTAGATCTGCTATGCTGTGGCCTATTACCCTACTATTTTAGAGTTTAAAGCGCGCTATCTTCAATAACCTGTAGAATGATTATGCTTGATAATTTAGGATGCTATGCTCGAAGTGAGTCGAATGTTCCTAATTAAACATGTTATGATGCAAAACGTCATGAATATGACCCTTATCCTAGACGTCATCATTTATTCCTTCATTTGTCTTTTCTTTTCTAAAAGTTTCATTCATGCTCATTCTGCAAGTCATCCTCCAATGCTACGATCCATTGAGGATGTCAGTAAGAACTGAATTATTGGTTTTGTCTATTTTCCTTTTGGACTGGAAGAAAGGAATTCCTCGAGTTCTTTCATCCCTTACTTACGTGAATTTCTCGAGCAATTGTCCTGTTTTAATTTCTTGTGTTATCTAGAAATTTCAGAGTAATGCGCAAAACTTCATTTGTGAACATATTTAGTTCATCTATCATTATTTCAATGCAACATACTTAAAGAATAGTGAGTCAATTTTTAAGAATAATTGGATTTGAATGAATTATCAAAAAGATACAAAAGGGAATTAATCTGCTAGCCTATCTTCTAGAAGAAATAGAATCTAAAGATAGCAAACAATATAGAAGTTAGATCCTCTAGATATCACCGCTTGAGTGCCTATACACCAGCTCCATGAAGTCTTTCTTGAGTTCAACATGTGTTTAAAAGATCCTAAGTACTCTGTTGATGCCCCAGTTTGCAGCATTCTTCGCTCTTTGTAGCAAGATCGATGTGTACTCTTCAAAATTTGAGCTGCCCTTTTGGGTTTTCAACTCAAAACCCCTTTGGTCACAAGGTGCCCTTTGCGGGTTTTCACCTTGGCCTTTCCAGTTTTTTTTTTAAAATCTCAAGGCGCCCTTTGCGGGTTTTCACCTTAGATTCTCTTCTTTTTTAGAAAAATTATTTTTTAACTGAGTCCGAGTTCACTGGATTGGGTAAACTTTTCCCATCCATTTCCGCTAAGATCAATGCACCACCAGAGAAAGCTTTCTTTACGACATACAGCCCTTCCCAATTTGGCATCCATTTTCCTCTAAAATCCTTTTGAATGGGAAGAATCTTTTTCAGTACAAGGTCTCCCTCCTGGAATTCTCTTGGTCGAACTTTCTTGTCATAAGCTTGCATCATTCGCTTCTGATACATCTGACCATGTCGAATGGCTTTTAACCTCTTTCCCTCAATCAAGTTCAACTGGTCATATCGGGATTGAACCCACTCAGCTTCATCTAACTTTACCTCCGTCAAAATTCGAAGAGAAGGTATTTCTACTTCAATAGGTAATACTGCTTCCATTCCATAAACTAGCGAGAATAGAGTTGCCCCAGTAGAGGTTCTGACAGATATTTGATAGGCTAGGAGTGCAAATGGCAACTTCTCATACCAATCTCTATAGGTCTCAGTCATCTTCCCCACTATTTTCTTAATATTCTTGTTGGCAGCTTCCACTGCCCCATTCATTTTTGGACGATAGGGAAAAGAATTGTGATGCTTGATCTTGAACTGGTCGCAAACCTCCATTATCGTTTTGTTATTTAAGTTCAATGCATTGTAAAATATGATCTTCTCAGGCATTCTATATTGACAAATGATCTCCTTCTTCAAGAATCGAATCACTGCTGACTTAGTAACATTCGCATAAGAGGTGGCCTCTACCCACTTTGTAAAGTAGTCAATTACCAGGAAAATAAACCGATGTCCATTCGAAGCTTTTGGTGATATTGGTCCAATAACATCCACGCCCCACATGGAAAAAGGGCCATGGAGAAGTCATAACATGCAAAGGTGAAGGTGGAACATGAATTTTGTCCCTATAAATCTGACATTTATGGCACTTCTTGGTGTAGTTAATACAGTCTCCTTCCATAGTGGCCCAATAATAGCCAAACCTCATGATTTTCCTTGCCAATGTGAACCCATTTGCATGTGTCCCGCACACACCTTCATGAACTTCTTCTAAAATTAGCTTAGCTTCCACAGCATCGACACATCTCAAAAGTACTTGGTCTTTCCGTCTCTTGTACAGGATATCTCCATCTAAAACATAGTCGCAAGCTAACCTTCTCAAAGTTCGTTTGTCATTTTCACTGGCCTATTTAGGGTATTTACGATCTCTCACATATCGAAATATATCTTGATACCAGGGGTTATTGTCATTTCCTTCCTTCTCAATGTTACAACAATGAGCTAGAGCCTCGTAAACACTCATTTGAATTGGCTTCATTTCTTCTTCTTTATTCGCCTTGATCATTGAGGCCAAGGTTGCTAAAGCATCTGCCATCTAATTTTCGTCTCGTGGGAGATAATTGAAGGTGATGTCATCAAACTCCTCAAGTAACCCCAAAACTACCTTTCGATAACTAATCAATTTAGGGTCCTTTGTCTCCCATTCGCCTCTAAGCTGATAAACTACCAACGCCGAATCTTCATATACTTCTAGGGTTTTTATACCTCGCTCTATAGCTGCTTGAAGTCCCATGATGCATGCTTCATACTCAGCCATATTGTTCGTGCAATCAAAGTCCAACTTGCACGTAAAAGGGTAATGATCGCCATTCGGAGATATCAAGACTGCCCCAGTTCCATTTCTGACTGCATTAGAAGCCCCATCAAAATTGAGCTTCCAAGAAAAATTTTCAGTCATTGCTATACACATCAACTCCTCATTTGGAAAATCGAAGTTCAATGGCTCATAATCCTCTAGAGCCCTACTGCCAAGAAGTCTACTACCGCACTTCCTTTTATAGCCTTCCGACTTATATAGACTATATCAAACTCTGAAAGAAAAATTTACCGTCTTGCCATTCTCCCATTTAGAGCCGTTGACTCCATCATGTATTTCAATGGATCAAGTTTTGAGATGAGCCAAGTGGTATGATATAGCATGTACTGTCTTAATCTCCGAGTTGTCCAAATCAGCGCACAACACAACTTTTCAATTGTTGCATATCTCATCTCACAGTCAGTGAATTTCTTACTAAGATAATAAATTGCCTTTTGCTTTTTCCCTGACTCGTCATGCTGGCCAAGCACACATCCCATAGAATTACTGAACACTGACAAGTACAGTATTAATGGTTTATCTGGACTAGGTGGAGATAATACCGAAGCATTCAAAAAATACTGCTTGACCTTTTCAAAAGCATTCTGGCATTCCTCATCCCAAGTACCTTGATTGTGCTTTCTGAGGAGGCGAAAGATAGGATCACATTTCTCAGTTAGTTGTGAAATGAATCGAGCAATGTAATTCAACCTTCCTAGGAATCCTCGAACTTCTTTCTGAGTATGTGGTGGAGGTAATTCTCGTATGGCTCTAACCTTGTCGGAGTCGACTTCAATTTCCTTTTCACTGACTACGAAGCCTAATAACTTTCCCTATCTGGCTCCAAAAGTGCACTTTGCTGGATTGAGCTTCAACTAAAATTTTCTCAACCTCAAGAACAATCTTCTCAAGACCTCAATGTGCTCTTTTTCTGTGTGCGACTTAGCAATCATATCATCAACGTATACCTCAATATCCTTATGCATCATGTCATGGAATAAGTTTACCATGGCCCGTTGGTATGTTGCCCCTACGTTCTTTAATCCAAACGGCATTACTTTGTAGCAAAAAGTGCCTCATAAGGTTATGAAGGTGGTTTTATCCATGTCCTCTTGATGCATCTTTATCTGATTGTATCTTGAGAAACCATCCATGAAGGAGAACAACAAATATCCTGCTGTGTTGTCCACCAAAGTGTCTATGTGTGGTAGAGGGAAATTATCTTTGGGGCTAGCTTTATTTAAATCTCTGTAATCAACACACATTCGTACCTTCCCATCCTTCTTAGGAACAGGCACAATGTTAGCTATCCATTCGGAGTACTTCACTTCTTGCAAGAATCCTGCATCGAACTGTTTCTTGACTTCATCCTTTATTTTTAGAACGATATCTGGCCTTATTCTTCGCAACTTCTATTGGACTGGCTTACAATCCTGTCTTATCGAAAGTCGATGTACTAAAATGTCGGTACTCAATCCGGGCATATCCTGATATGACCAGGCGAAAATATCCTTGAACTCTCGTAGCAACTCAACCAGGCCATGCCTTGTGTCCTCGCTAATTAGGGTTCCAATTTTCAACTCCTTCCCTTCCTCTAGGGCTATATTCTCTATTGCCTATTTCTCATGTGGCATGATTTGTTTCTCCTCTTACTTTACCATTCTTAACAGATCGAGAGATACGTCACTATCTTCAAAATCCTGAGGTTCCTCTAAACACATGTCTTGCTGGCCAGAGAAATTAAGAGCTGCAGTATCAGCACTCACATCATTGATATCTAGGGACCTGTGGGGGTATGAAAGAATATACAAGGAATGAATGAATCTAAGAATGATTGTTTATGTGCTATGAATAAAAGAGTAAGAATTGCCAGAATTTAAAGGAATATTGGTCGATAAAAATGAAACAATACTCGTCTAAATTGATAAAAGTTATGTTTTATTTAAATAATTATAGATTAACATAAGCCTATTTCACACATGTAATCTTATTACTCCTAGGCCCTAGAGTAACAAACATGTTTCGAGAATTACTCTGAAAAATTCCTAAAGACTACAGGAAGGTCTTCCGTGGTCCAATTGTTCAGAGAGCTCCCCAATTCGTAAGGGTGAATGCCCTCGAGGTTTCCTTACTCCGATCCCTCATTGTGTACAGCATTAACTTGATGACTTTCCTCTATCAGCAATCCTCCTGACTTAAAGGATTTGGATATAGGTGGGAATGTCATCGGTTCCCACTCCACTTCTCTTCCATTCAAACGCGCCTTTCTTCTCGCTTAGCTCTTCTCCATTTCTTGCCTCCTGTGCTTATGATCTGGCTTGAAACCCAAACCAAAGCGATCCTTCTTCTCACTCAGTTTTGGAATTTGAACCCCTCCTTGCAACTGTCTTCCTAGCCCTTTTCCTGGCAATGCTCCCTTCCCTATCATCATTTGTAGGGCCATCCTCGTGGCTCTAGACATTTTGGGTGCCGGCACCTCACCTCCTTCCAAAATGAAGGTGGCATCAATGATTTCTAAAGAGCGGAAAGAACACTCGATAGCCTCTTCATTGGCCTCAACATAAGGGGCCTTGCTGGTGACTGCTGCTATGATATCCTCCTCCGCGTTGATGGTTATTAAGCGTCCATCTGTCACTAACTTCAATTTTTGGTACAATGAAGAGGGCACCGCTCCTGCCGAGTGTATCCATGGTCTCCCTAATAAATAATTATAGGAGGGCTTGATATCCATCACCAAGAAATCAACTTCATATGCATTCGGTCCAATCTCTAGAGGGATGTCAATTCGTCCCTTCACTTTCCTTTCAGTTCCATCAAAGGCTCTCACCACATTGTGACATGTCTTCATATGCGAACTGTCAATGGGTAATCTGTTTAATATGGATAATGGAAGGATGTTCAAAGCAGACCCATTATCAACAAGTACACTTGGAAGTGTGTATCATTTGCATCGAGTAGTGATGTGCAAGGCTTTGGTTGACCCTATGCCCCCAGGTGGAATTTCATCATCATTAAAATAGATGAAATTGTCAGCACTGATGTTGTTTACTAACCGGTCCAGCTTGTTAACGGATATGTAATGGGTGACATATGTTATGTTAAGCACATTTAACAACGTATCCCGATGCACCTCAGAACTCAGGAGTAGGGCTAACATTGATATACGCGCCGACTGCTTACAAAACTACTCGACCATGCTATACTCACTATGTTTTAGGAACTTTAGAAACTACTTAGCTTATTCCTCCTTTACCGGCTTATTGATGGGTACTTCGGTCTCTTTCTCCCTTTCAAATTCAACATCTTTCGTCTTTGCGGACTCCATGTAACACCCCTATCCCGTAACCATTGCCGGAATAGGTAAGGGGCATTACCGGACTTGTAACTCATGTCAGAACAGTAAAATTTTAAACTTTTTCTTGAAATAAAGATCATTCATTTAAATAAGTACTAAGCACAGCCAGAGATAAAATTTAAACTTCACTAAGTAAACATTCAAAAGATGCCATTTTCGCATGGCTTATATACATTAACCAAGAATATTCTTCCGCCACTAGTCTATTCTATACATGCCATAAAATAGTTCTAAACATAACAGTAACAAGCAGTGGATAGTGATAGTGTGACTAGTTGCTGACGATCCCCGAGCCTGTAGCTTCGCAATGAGATCTATAAAACAGAGGAAACAGAGTAAACGGAGTAAGCATTACAATGCTTAGTAAGTTTTAAGCAGTGTCAACAGATAACAATCAAATTATAACATAGTTGTTCGTATTTTTATTTCACTCTTCCTTCGGGCATACCATCCCTTTACCGAATATGCACATCTCATCATATACAATAGGCAGATAAACTTTCACATAAAAGTGAGCTCATGTGACATAGATATATCGTATGATTTCACATAACCTCTCACACTGATCCGATGTCACATAATCATAGGAATAGTCTCATAGATTGCTCTCGTATGCATCACATAACTACCTTATGATTTAGTGCAAATCAAGCTCACATATAAACTTGGAGTACATACCTGTTTAACCTTTCGCATTGAATATATTTATAAGCAATTCTTATTACGAAGTCTTATAGCTTTAACCTCTACTCGGATTATCGGTGAGACCTTTAGCTCAGACGAAATCTCCACACGAAGTTAACGGGTCTTACCCGGAAAAAATCGCCACACGTAGTCATCGGGTCTTACCCGGACATAATCTCCACACGTAGTCATCGGGTCTTACCCGGAATATATTTCCAAGTTTCATGTACATTTATTCACATGTTACAACATTCACATCGACTGTCATATTTGTGATTCATTTGCCTCATCAAATATCTGATAATACACACCTTTCACATTTGGTCGTTCGGCCACAATATACGCACATCGCCTACATATTTCACACTAGCCATTCGGCTTTACCACATATACATATCTCATACATATTTCACACTAGCCATTCGGCTTTACCACATATGCATGTCTCATACATATTTCATCACATTGGCCATTCGGCCTTATCACACATATGCATGCTCACATTCATCACATTGGCCATTCGGCCTTATCACATACATGCATGTTCACATTCATCACATTGGCCATTCGGCCTTATCTCATATATGCACATTCACATTCATCACATAAAATCCTAAATCACAATATAAATTTTCATGTATTCACATCACAATTGTCCAAATATACTTCACATACCACACATACTATCATGTATACACTTTGTCTTGGCCGAATCTACATCAATCATTTTCCAATGAATAATTCAATTTCACGCCATACTATCATTTCATATTCGAATACTCATATATCGTTTTACAATATCACGATTTAGAATTCACGTATGGGTTTAATCAATAGCTTATGAGCAACTAAAACAGTTTTATCCATGTTTACAACAAAATCATATATTCACTACGAGCTGTTTTTCCTGAGCAATAGTCACTAAATTATTTATAACTGGAGCTACGAAACTCCAAATCACTTGCCGTTAATTTTCCCTGAATATAGACTCATATGTCTTCCATCCATAAAATTTCCAGAATTTTAGGTTTGGCTAATCAATACCAGATTTTTCTTAAAGTTCCCCTGTTTCACTGTTTCCCTAATCTGACCGCTCTTCACTTCGAATCAAATTTTTCATTGTGCAGAATTCAAAATGTGTTCTATTTGATTTCATTTGAAACTAGACTCATTAAGGAGTCTAAGCATATAAATTGTATCTTATAACCATTTTTGTACAAATTATAATGATTTTTCTAAAAATAGAACAGGGGATTTCGGAGTCATTCTAACACAGTCCCTCACAACTTTAAATATCTCTTTATAGGCAATTTCTTTGCTTACACGGTCTCTTTTATAAGAAACTAGACTAACTAAGCTTTGATTACATATTTTGTTCAGCCTATAATTCCACACCAACAATTTATAGTGATTTTCTAAAATCACATTACTGCTGCTGTCCAAAGCAAATTATTACAATTTGCTCTTAAATTTCCAAGTCCAAACACTTATGAACTTACCATTTGAGTTTAAGACATATCATGGCCACATCATATCTTATTAAATCAACTCATTATGTCCTATTATGATTGAATTTACTCAACGTTTAATCACTTAAAACTTACCTCGGAAGTGGTCGACGATTAGATATCCCGGCTATTCGTTTACTTTCTCTTTTCCCCTATCCGACTTTGATCCTCTAAGCTCTTGAGCTAAATCAAACAATTTACTTCCCAATCAAACACAATCACACGGCATCCATATACATTTTAGAACCATTCTTAACATATTTACTACTCATTTATAAACGAAATACTCATATCACATTTATAAAACTACCTTTCATAAACACTATGTATAAATATGCATTTCTTCACTATTTACTAAGTCAAGCCAAACCACATGATTTATTAATCGTTAATATATATATACAGCATTAACAACTTCACTTAAGCTTAAGTATAAAATTTGGTCTTACCAAATTTTGCACATTTTACCAAAATAATAACTACCAATTTTACACATAAGTGCCGAATCAAATAATACCACACTTACAATATCACTTGACTAATGAAATATCCAAAATATCAATCTATCATTTACCAAATTCATAAACCACATATAAGGCACATTTTAAACTCAAGCATGTAACTTAACAACTTAACCATTAGTTGCCGAACCACAAACAAAACATATTCATACGTTAATATCTCAAACCTTACCATAACAACCAATATGCAAGATATCACATATACATAACTTAGCTTATGAGAACATATGTATTACATCATAAACACATCTTTTACCAATTACCTCACTTAAGCCAAATTTTTATAATCAACCACAAAAAAATATACCACAAATCACACTTCCAAAATGGGCTACTTCCATGGCCGATTATACTTCATCATTAACATATCTCATTTTCGAATCATATAATCAACATTTGTTCAAGACATCAAACCTTTTTAATTTCGGCTATTACTAATATAAACATTCACAAATCATATTCTTAGGAAGACCGATTTCTTTCCATAACACATTCATCATCAATACTTAGATGAAACAATCAAAATCCCTTCCTTTATACCCTAGCCGAATGCTCCAATCATCCATCAAAATTACAAATTTTAGCATGGGCTAAGTAAGAACCATGATTATTTACCTAAAACAAGTTAAAATTTCACAATTTGACATAATATACTAACCTTTTTAATGACTCAAGTGACCAAAAATTCTTCCCCTCCTTTGTTTCTTCTATTCGGCCATGTTGAACAACAAAGAAAGAATTTTGTTTTTCCTCCCCTTTCTCTAGTCACGGCAATGGGGAGTAAGGGGGAGACAACTTTGGTTTCTCCTCCCACTCCCATCATATTTTATTATTCTTCCCACACATATTAGCATAAAATGTCTATAATATGTTTTTCCCCATAGCATGGCCGGCCACCATCTAGATTTTTGGCTAATTTGACATTCAAACCCTTCTTTTATACAACATGCATTAATAGGTCCTTATAGATTAACCCATCTCATTTCAAAAGTGTCACACATAAGTCCTATTACTAAATTCACATGCAATCGACTAAATCGAAACTTAAAACTTTCACACATTCATATTCACATATAATAAACATAAAATATGACGGCTAATTATTTTTATGACTTGATTTTGTGGTCCCGAAACCACTTTTCGACTAGGGTCAAATTAGGGGTGTCACAACTCTCCCCCCCTTTAGGGATTTTCGTCCCCGAAAATTTCTACCGATGCATAGTTTAGATAACGTCCTCTTGTTGAATTATATTCATATAAAGATTAGCTCATCGATAGCAATTGTAATTCATTATTGATTTCGCATCGATCTATAAAATCATTTTCTTATCTTAAAACAAATACATAAACATTTCTACAAGTATGCACATATATCTCATTTTCTTTATTTCATAAGCAATAATCACTTAATTTAATTCACAAATGCATTTCAAACACATATTAAGCACATATTAACGTGTATAATTCACATCATCAACCCACATATTTGTAACCCACATTTTCATTCATGTATAAGCTGTAACCTGACCGAAAGTACACATATACTCAAACATCCCAATAATATCCTTTATAACTCCATCATATCTCACTATTCAACGTAACCTATTTCCAACAGAAAATCAACTTCCACATACCTAAACATTGAATTCATTTAGCACATTCAATCACCGTTAACGATACCCGTATACAATCGATTTGGCATCAAGCCTCATATTGTATACCGGCATGGGATTTATTTTAGCACATAACCCATATATCCAAAATTATCAGCATTCATCACAAATTCTTACAGACTTTCAAATGTCGAACTTAATCGAAATAATTTCTTGAATATCATTAACAAAAAAAATAGGGGTCATTTAGCAATAGCACATATGACTTCATATACCAAGCATTCCATAGACTAAATTCGTAACACATTTATAACATGAATTCATTTCTTAACAACATATCCACCATCTTTTTACTTTCATCTGATTTTCTCATACCTTCCGTACATACCCGTATCACTTATTCTGATCTTACTTTATTTATCATCTTAAATATACCCGTTGAATCATTCGAAATCATTACGGATACTCATTAAGCACATATAGCTCTTACAATGCCATATTCTAGATATGGTCTTACATATTCTCACATATCGAGCCGATGCCATGTCCCAGACATGGTTTTACACACTATCTCAAATCAATGCCTTCGTCCCAGACGAGGTCTTACATGAATTCCACTTCACACACTTAGTGCCCACTGACCGATCTCGCACTCATAGTGCTCGGTTAAAGGAATTCGCGCACACACAGTGCCTCTAATCATTCACACACATAGTGCTCTTATTCATTCGTTATTACACATTGAAATGACTTAACCAAGTCTATAAACATCATGTATGTACACTTTTAAACATATCATCTCATTTAAATTTGAATTCGTATAGTAATGAACACTTAAACTTTGCTCAAATTACCGGCACGAAGCCTACTAGGCACGAAGGCCCGAATACACGTCACCAGCATGATTGCTCTTCGGGACCTAGCCCGGATATAACACCAGCACGAATGCTTTTCGGAACTTAGCCTGGATACATCACTAGCACGAATGCTCTTCGGGACTTAGCCCGGATACATCACTAGCACGAATGCTCTTCGGGACTTAGCCCGGATACATCACTAGCACGAATGCTCTTCGGGACTTAGCCCGGATACATCACTAGCACGAATGCTCTTCGGGACTTAGCCCGGGTATATCACTCTCAATTCTCATGTACATATACACATATAGCAATACACATTAGTATATCATTTACATTACTTGAATACAAACACAACATGCTTATCGACCATTCAACTTCCAGTTCCATAGCCACATACAAAAATCACATTTATAGTCATAACACTCTTTCAAAATTGCATCACTTATACCCTTATAATTCAATCCAAATCGAAATTCAAATACGAGTACATGATACGTACCTGATCAACTTAATGATTTAGGAATATCTAAGTGAAGTTATATCGCAAATTCTTATAGTCAGAAGCTTGCTACAGCTCGATCGGGATCAAGATTCATTACAATACAGCAAACACATTTTAATAGTCGAAAATCATCACACTATCATTTTATCACTTTATGGCATGTATAAATAGACTCACGCGTGCTACGTTAGTCCTAGAATCGACTAAACCGTAGCTCTGATACCAATAAAATGTAACACCCCTATCCCGTAACCGTCGCCGGAATAGGTAAGGGGCATTACCGGACTTGTAACTCATGTCAGAACAGTACAATTTTAAACTTTTTTCTTGAAATGAAGATCATTCATTTAAATAAGTACTAAGCACAGCCAGAGATAAAATTTAAACTTCACTAAGTAAACATTCAAAAGATGCCATTTCCGCATGGCTTATATACATTAACCAAAAATATTCTTCCGCCACTAGTCTATTCTATACATGCCATAAAATAGTTCTAAACATAACAGTAACAAGCAGTGGATAGTGATAGTGTGACTAGTTGCTGACGATCCCCGAGCCTGTAGCTTCGCAATGAGATCTATAAAACAGAGGAAACAGAGTAAACGGAGTAAGCATTACAATGCTTAGTAAGTTTTAAGCAGTGTCAACAGATAACAATCAAATTATAACATAGTTGTTCGTATTTTTATTTCACTCTTCCTTCGGGCATACCATCCATTTACCGAATATGCACATCTCATCATATACAATAGGCAGATAAACTTTCACATAAAAGTGAGCTCATGTGACATAGATATATCGTATGATTTCACATAACCTCTCACACTGATCCGATGTCACATAATCATAGGAATAGTCTCATAGATTGCTCTCGTATGCATCACATAACTACCTTATGATTTAGTGCAAATCAAGCTCACATATAAACTTGGAGTACATACCTGTTTAACCTTTCGCATTGAATATATTTATAAGCAATTCTTATTATGAAGTCTTATAGCTTTAACCTCTACTCGGATTCTCGGTGAGACCTTTAGCTCAGACGAAATCTCCACACGAAGTTATCGGGTCTTACCCGGACAAAATCTCCACACGTAGTCATCGGGTCTTACCCGGACATAATCTCCACACGTAGTCATCGGGTCTTACCCGGAATATATTTCCAAGTTTCATGTACATTTATTCACATGTTACAACATTCACATCGACTGTCATATTTGTGATTCATTTGCCTCATCAAATATCTGATAATACACACCTTTCACATTTGGTCGTTCGGCCACAATATACGCACCTCGCCTACATATTTCACACTAGCCATTCGGCTTTACCACATATACATATCTCATACATATTTCACACTAGCCATTCGGCTTTACCACATATGCATGTCTCATACATATTTCATCACATTGGCCATTCGGCCTTATCACACATATGCATGCTCACATTCATCACATTGGCCATTCGGCCTTATCACATACATGCATGTTCACATTCATCACATTGGCCATTCGGCCTTATCTCATATATGCACATTCACATTCATCACATAAAATCCTAAATCAAAATATAAATTTTCATGTATTCACATCACAATTGTCCAAATATACTTCACATACCACACATACTATCATGTATACACTTTGTCTTGGCCGAATCTACATCAATCATTTTCCAATGAATAATTCAATTTCACGCCATACTATCATTTCATATTCGAATACTCATATATCGTTTTACAATATCACGATTTAGAATTCACGTATGGGTTTAATCAATAGCTTATGAGCAACTAAAACAGTTTTATCCATGTTTACAGCAAAATCACATATTCACTACGAGCTGTTTTTCCTGAGCAATAGTCACTAAATTATTTATAACTGGAGGTACGAAACTCCAAATCACTTGCCGTTAATTTTCCCTGAATATAGACTCGTATGTCTTCCATCCATAAAATTTCCAGAATTTTAGGTTTGGCTAATCAATACCAGATTTTTCTTAAAGTTTCCCCTGTTTCACTGTTTGCCTAATCTGACCGCTCTTCACTTCGAATCAAATTTTTCATTGTGCAGAATTCAAAAGTGTTCTATTTGATTTCATTTGAAACTAGACTCATTAAGGAGCCTAAGCATATAAATTTTATCTTATAACCATTTTTGTACAAATTATAATGATTTTTCTAAAAATAGAACAGGGGATTTCGGAGTCATTCTGACACAGTCCCTCACAACTTTAAATATCTCTTTATAGGCAATTTCTTTGCTTACACGGTCTCTTTTATAAGAAACTAGACTAACTAAACTTTGATTACATATTTTATTCAGCCTATAATTCCACACCAACAATTTATAGTGATTTTCTAAAATCACATTACTGCTGCTGTCCAAAGCAAATTATTACAATTTGCTCTTAAATTTCTAAGTCCAAACACTTATGAACTTACCATTTGAGTTTAAGACATATCATGGCCACATCATATCTTATTAAATCAACTCATTATGTCCTATTATGATTGAATTTACTCAACGTTTAATCACTTAAAACTTACCTCGGAAGTGGTCGACGATTAGATATCCACGGCTATTCGTTTACTTTCTCTTTTCCCCTATCCGACTTTGATCCTCTAAGCTCTTGAGCTAAATCAAACAATTTACTTCCCAATCAAACACAATCACACGGCATCCATATACATTTTAGAACCATTCTTAACATATTTACTACTCATTTACAAACGAAATACTCATATCACATTTATAAAACTACCTTTCATAAACACTATGTATAAATATGCATTTCTTCACTATTTACTAAGTCAAGCCAAACCACATGATTTATTAATCGTTAATATATATATACAGCATTAACAACTTCACTTAAGCTTAAGTATAAAATTTGGTCTTACCAAATTTTGCACATTTTACCAAAATAATAACTACCAATTTTACACATAAGTGCCGAATCAAATAATACCACACTTACAATATCACTTGACTAATGAAATATCCAAAATATCAATCTATCATTTACCAAATTCATAAACCACATATAAGGCACATTTTAAACTCAAGCATGTAACTTAACAACTTAACCATTAGTTGCCGAACCACAAACAAAACATATTCATACGTTAATATCTCAAACCTTACCATAACAACCAATATGCAAGATATCACATATACATAACTTAGCTTATGAGAACATATGTATTACATCATAAACACATCTTTTACCAATTACCTCACTTAAGCCAAATTTTTATAATCAACCACAAAAAAATATACCACAAATCACACTTCCAAAATGGGCTACTTCCATGGCCGATTATACTTCATCATTAACATATCTCATTTTCGAATCATATAATCAACATTTGTTCAAGACATCAAACCTCTTTAATTTCGGCTATTACTAATATAAACATTCACAAATCATATTCTTAGGAAGACCGATTTCTTTCCATAACACATTCATCATCAATACTTAGATGAAACAATCAAAATCCCTTCCTTTATACCCTAGCCGAATGCTCCAATCATCCATCAAAATTACAAATTTTAGCATGGGCTAAGTAAGAACCATGATTATTTACCTAAAACAAGTTAAAATTTTACAATTTGACATAATATACTAACCTTTTTAATGACTCAAGTGACCAAAAATTCTTCCCCTCCTTTGTTTCTTCTATTCGACCATGTTGAACAACAAAGAAAGAATTTTGTTTTTCCTCCCCTTTCTCTAGTCACGGCAATGGGGAGTAAGGGGGAGACAACTTTGGTTTCTCCTCCCACTCCCCTCATATTTTATTATTCTTCTCACACATATTAGCATAAAATGTCTATAATATGTTTTTCCCCATAGCATGGCCGGCCACCATCTAGATTTTTGGCTAATTTGACATGCAAACCCTTCTTTTATACAACATGCATTAATAGGTCCTTATAGATTAACCCATCGCATTTCAAAAGTGTCACACATAAGTCCTATTACTAAATTCACATGCAATCGACTAAATCGAAACTTAAAACTTTCACACATTCATATTCACATATAATAAACATAAAATATGACGGCTAATTATTTTTATGACTTGATTTTGTGGTCCCGAAACCACTTTTCGACTAGGGTCAAATTAGGGGTGTCACACTCCACTCTGATGTTCCCCCCGTCATAACGTTTCCCACTTCGTGTATGGGAACCTTCATTTTGCGTGCCTCTGGCCGTACTGGCTATACTCTCCCCCTCAAGTATTGTTATACTGCAGTCATAGCTCCATGGTACCCTCTTGTCATCCTTGTAAGAGAAAGGATTGGGTTTATGGATGATGATTTTGGGCCCATTTTGCGGCCCCACCTCATTATTCCCTGGCAAAGAAATAATAATTCTTGGTTGGTTGGTTCTTTGTCGTTCATTCTCCAGCACACAAATTTGTCTTTCACAAGAACTTCCCTCAGAAACTTGTAGTTCTTTGTTATCCATAAGGCCTTGTACCATGGCCCTGAACTGTTCAGAATTTTGGATCATATAACCCACCTCTCCATGGAATTCACAATGGTTCTCTATTCCTTCACTTCCTTTTCTAAAGGTCAACATATCTCTCTTCATCATCTCCTCCCATATTACTTTCATAGGTGTCTTCACCTCAGCAATATCTTCCTTGATTTTTCCTTTCTTTGTTTCATCGATGGCATTCACTCCTTGATTGCCATGATCTGAAAACAGATTTCCAGTATTAGGAGTACTATCAAATTTCACAACCCCCATCTTAATAAGCCTCTCCACAACCTTCTTGAATCCGGTGCAGTTTTCAATTGAATGCCCCGGTATTCCTGCGTGATATTCGCACTTAGCATTTGCATCATACCATTTGGGGAATGGTGGCTGCAGTGGTTTCAAGTGAAATGGAGTGGTGGCATGTGCATTGTATAAGCTTTGATAAAGCTCACGATACGTCACGGGGATAGGCGTGAATTGTATCCTCTCCGAATTTTGTCTTGTACTCGATTCCTGTCTTTGAGTGCTTTGTTGCTCAGCTTTGGGTTGACCAATTGTAACTACTCTCGAGTTGAGGCTATTCACCTCGTTGTCCTTTCTCCTTGGGGTCGACCTTTTAGCCGCTTCCCCCTCGATTTTACCGTCCATCACAGCATTCTCAATCATCTCACCTGCCATAACTATATCCGTGAAACTCTTCGTGGTACTTCTAATCATATGAGTGATGAATGACGCCTTCCAAGTATTAATAAATAACATGGTGGTCTCATTTTCCAACAATAGTGGTTGTACTTGCATCGCCACCTCCCTCCATCGTTGTGCATATTGCCTAAAACTTTCATTAGGCTTTTTCTCCATATTTTGAAGTGTGATCCTATCTGGCGTCATATCACTCACATGGTTGTACTGTTGCATGAAGGCCTGTGCCAGATCTCTCCATGAACCGATTCTTGCACGGCTCAACTGATTGTACCATCTGGCCACTACTCCTACTAAACTGTCTTGAAAACAATGGATCAATAATTGATCATTGTTCACATATCCAGTCATCCTCCTACAAAACATTGTTATGTGTGCCTCTGGACAAGTAGTCCTGTTGTACTTTTCAAACTTTGGCATCTTAAATTTATGAGGAAGCACCAAATCTGGGACCAAACTTAAGTGTTTGGCATCAATCCCATGATAATTTCCAGTGCCTTCCAAAACCCTAAACTTCTCCTCTAACCACCTGCAACGACCTTCTAATTGTTTCGCAAATTCAATTGCCATTCTTTCCTTTTCCATCAAATCCAAATCAAGAGTGATAGGGTTGACCGAGCTATCACCCAAATTATTTTCCAACCCAGATGGGAAATTAACGGGGATTCTAGCATCAACTGGCCCATGTTGAGGCCTTACGGTGACAGATGGCCTTCTAGGAGGTGCCTCGGTTTGCAGTGGCACATGAGGCGGAGTAAAACCCGGAGGAGGACCTTCATTCTCCTCTTCAGTGATCGCCATGGGAGCTTTTCCTTTATCAATGGCTCTCAGCAGCTGAGCCATTTCAGCCATCATGTTCCTCTGAGCCTCTAGCATTTGCTCCCTCATTTCATTCTGTATTTTGGCCAACTACTCTTGCATTTGGTCTTGCATATCTTTTTGTAATTGCTCGAACCTTTGATCCATACTCTTAGTTTTTGTGCGAGTGCCGTAAGGATGTGTGATTTCTAGATTTTCTTTTCTACCTTCGGAAGTAAACTTTAACTAATCAGGGTCTTTCTATAACTTTGAATGTAAACGATATGATGAAATTCCATGAGATGCAAATGCATGAATGCAAAAAGGAGATCGATTATGGTTCAACTTCATTTAGAAAATTTTATTTAGAAAAAGAATATCTTTACATATAAGAGGATTACAAATACGCTTTCGCTCTAAGGCCCAAAGCTTTAACTCTACCTAATAAAAGGGCTAACTCTCGTCCTATATCCGATGATGATGAATACATCAGACTCAATACATCAGCTCGAACTGCCAAGTCTTGCACATATTCAGCGACCTCTCGAATCTGGGCTATGGCCTCACCAATGACATGATCCCTTTCTCTGACTTGTCCCCTAGCCTGATGAAGCTCTCCCTTCAGATAATCTTCTTGCGCCTCGAGCTGCTCAACCCGGAGTTCACCGTCATGCAATGCCACTTCCAAATCCTCAACCTTGCTTTTTAGCTCCTTTAACTCGACCATAGAGTTATGGTTTTGGTGCCAACGTAAGGATCTTCCAAGCTCAATTACCCTAGTCTTCAACCCTTTATTCATTTCCTTTAATGCCAAATTCTGCATCTGTATCTCTTGGAACTTCCTCTCCTAATACTCAGCTCTAGCCTTTTCCTCTTTGACCTCTTTCTGCAACTAATCTGAAGATTCTCCTACTCTCGCCCTCCTCAAGGATACTTGTGCCCTTTTGTAATGTTCCTTTAGATCATCTCGATCTTCCTCTTTTCTTTCCTTTCTTTCTCGACCTCTATTTTTTGAACCTCGACGTCCAAACTCAAGTACATCTTTTCTTCTTCGAGCTTTGCTATCCTCTTCTCGAACTCCAAGTTCTTTCTCTCGAACTCCTACTTCATAATTTCTAACTCTGAGGGCCTTACTTGCCAATATTCCTCTATCGGTCGAGCTCCTTCCACGCTTGGCTTAGGGATGTTATCGTTAACCATTCTGCCTCTCCATTCAACGTATTCCGGTGTGGTTGTAAGGCTAATAGCTACTCCTTTCAACTGACAAGTCTTTTTCCAAGCACTAGAAACTTCACTAACCCTCCTCTTGTAATCGGCTCCTCTGTATACAAACTCACTTTGAGCCAACCCCTGAATCGCTGGTACGAACTGTCTCAATCCATGCTGCCTCAGCACGAGCAAAGGGGCATAACCAATGGCACCCCAAATTCCTAGCAGGGGGACCCAATCAAAACTGCTGCATCGGTAAAGAACTTCACCAGGAATCATCCACAGAGCCCTCCACTCGACATCTTTAGACTGAATGTTCTAAAGTAGCGCAATCCAATTTTCTTCTGGAACATCAACTCTCCTAGTTGAAGCTACTATGTCTTTTAACGGTGAATAATCTTCGAATAAGACCCGATAAACCACCCTATCTATCAACCGAAAATGACTGTAAAACCAAGCCAAAGTAACTGAGCACACCCTATAAACCTGCCAGCACCAGCCCTCCTACATGCACCTAAAGACCTGAATGTTTCTGCCAAAATTGCAGGGACAGAAGTGACTTTTTTACGGAGTCGATGAAAAAGATCCGTGGTTGCCTCATCCACATATCCCAAAGCCCTAGGGAAAACCATTAATCCATACAAACTTAAGGCAAAAACATCTACCTTCTTCATCTCGTCAGGGTGTGTCAGAATCAAATCTTTCAAAGCATCCCATGAAATGCACTTGCACTCACCTTTCTCTTTAATTCGAGCCGCGGTCCACTGTTCGCTCATCCCCATAATAATCATCAGTTTCTTCCAAAAGGTAGGGACACAAGCAGCTCGAGAATAGATCCTATTGTTTTGAAACTTGAGACAATGAAGCAAGGTAGTGTACTCCTCCATAGTAGGTACCAAGTCTACTTCCCCAAAAGTGAAACAATTGTACGCCGGGTTCCAAAACTGAGCAAGGGCTCGAAATAAGTGCTCGTCTACCTGAACATCAAGCAAGTAAGGTAAGTCTCCATAATTATCGTAGAATAACTGCTTAGTCTTTTTGCCCCACTGATCCCAAATCTCCTTAAGCTCTTGGAGATTATTCTGCGTGACACTAATACAAGTGTAATCTGACAGCTTCGACACGTATCCCACAGCTATACTATCTCCCTTTTCTAGTTGAGTTTGCTCAGACCATCTATGGACATTGGCGTTGCCTTCCACTCTATCAAGAAGTCCGTTCTCCATAATAAAACTTCCTAACTTAGAAACTGACCGTGAATCGATACCTTTCAAATGCAACATGACATGCACAAAAAGAAAAGAGATAGTCAGTATCACATGATATCAATAAATTTCAGCGATAATTCATAAGGGTAATATCTAAAGTTTAAACCTAACTAAGTTGGGCTCTTACGGTTTTTCGATATGAAGTTGGTTCTAAAGTTTGCAGTACCCAAACCAGCAGATTCCTCGATTCTCACCCATTATAGGCTGATTTGAATCGAGTTCAGTTCGGGGGAATACATTTCCCTATGGGTACATGGAGATGAAAATCTCACGAAACCATAAGTATGGATGTATTCCGAAAGTGATCCACTATCCTGCACAGAGGCGAAAACCTCACGAAGGCATAGTTTCTCACTCTCACTTAAGGGTATGACCACAATGGTCATGCAAATGCAATGTGTATCAGAATATAGCAACACATGCAATAATACAAACACATGCAATGCAAAGAGGATTAAATTTTAGAATTTTTAATTTCCGACACTAAGACAAGAGATAATCAATTACACAGCTTGATTCTCTTATTGGTCCCCAGTGGAGTCGCCAAGCTGTCGAGACCATTTTTAAATCGAGTTTTAGGAAAACGGGAATCGACTTTAAAATGAAAATAGAAGTCGCCATCAATCTTTTTAGGTGTGATTGGATCACCTTTAAAACATTTTGTTTTAAAATCATCAGTTTTGGTCTACGAAATCAGAAAACGGGTTCGGGAGCCGGTTACATACAAGGAAGGGTTAGCACCCTCGTAACGCCCAAAAATTAGTACCTAATTGATTATCAAGTGTCTTTAATGTCGGAAACTCAAAAATTTTAAGATGTAGTCCTCTTTAAAATATTTTAGTTTTGAAAATTAGGGTTTACTCGTATCAAAGTATTGACACTAAGTTAGCTTTTTTGAAATACCTATCTCGAAACATCAAAACGCCATATCCAATAAGTTAGGACATATTGCTTTGAAATTCCAAGACAGTTGCTTGCATTTAGAAAACCTTTAAAAACTTAGAAGGGTACTTGATTATTCGAACTTAACGAGAAAAGTCGCAACCCAATAAGTTAGGGCACTACTTTTCTCGAAATTCCCAAACACCAAGCATTGCCTTTATACTTTTTAGAAAACTTTGGAATTTTATTTTTAATTAATGCATGAGAAATCACATTATCATTATGGAATAGAATATTGAATAATAAGTGAATAAAACATACATTTAAACGATACAATAGCAATAATACAAATATCATATACTAGATACATACATGTTTAAAATTACATAACATCATATATACAAAGATACACATAGCTTATATTGAAGATGGATAAGCCAAACATACAAACATACATAGTAATAATTAAGAAATGATGCATTTACACAATTAAAAGAAATATACTATCAATGTACATGTTCATAAAATATAACATTAAATAATAATTATAAGATAACATTTAATACATAAAATATATATAAAATATATAAAAGAATTAGTATATATAAAAAATATAAAATAAAATGAGTAATTGTTAATGAAATATACTTATAATACAAAAAAAATATGGTTTTTAATAATTTAAAAATAGCATCTTATATACAATATATAATATATAATAACAAAAGAATAATTATTATAAAATAAAATATATTTGTGTTTTAAGAAAAATAATATATAAAATAGAAAGTATAGAAAATAATTTACAAAATAATTACATAATAAATAAAAATATCACATAAAAAATAATTAATAATGAAGTATATATGTAATATGAGTTAAAATATAATTTAATAATGATAACTTACAAATTTTAAAATTATAAATAATATAATGAGTAATATAAAACATATATATAATATGATAGATAATATATAAAAATATATATAATAAATTTTATACAATAAAATATAATATATATAGGAAAATAATATATGATAAAAGATTTTAAATGTATAAATGGTATTTTTAATAATAATAAATAAATTATAAAAATAAAATAATAAAATTTAAAAATAATAAAGAAAGGATTAAAATTGAATTTAAATAAAATTATAAGGCTAAGTTGCCAAATAATATAAATTCTGGGCCTAATTTGCAAAAGTAAAAAAAAACCGACAAAGGACTCATTGGGCAAATTGCCCTAATCCTAAACGACGCCGTTTCCCATAATGTAATCTAAGAACTGTTGGGACTAAATTGCAACAATTATAAAACATTAGGGTCAAATTAAATAATAAAATAGAACCAAATTGAAAATTCAGAAAACACAGGAGGATCAATTGGGCAATTTGCCCATTTTCCAAAAAACACGCGGATCCTCCCCGGGTCACGGGTCAACGCGCTGATCCTATGCTTTAAAACGACACCGTTTTAGGCTTATTGACTTAAGCCTAAACGGCACCGTTCCTCATAGGCTATATAAGTCAAAATCTAACCTAAAAATCATTTAGAAACCTGATTTAAAAAAAAAACTAAAAGAAACCCTCTGAAAATCCCCTAGCCCTCTGAGCTCCGGCCCTAGGCCGGTCTACTCCGTTCATCGGGCCTCCGTGCCCATCCTCACGCGCCGTCGCCGACTCTGTCATACACGGCGGTCGGGATCTGAAACAGTTTGCTTTTCTCAGACAATCTAAAAGGTATATTTCTTTCCTCTATTTTGATGTATTATATGCAGGTTATTTACAATAAAGTAAAAGAGAATAAAAAGTAGAGTAAGAACAATCGATCACCTTCGTTTCTCGTGAAATATTTCTGATATATTATTGCAAAGGTTTGGTGTACAATGATTTCGTGATGTGTTTCTCTATCTCTTTTGTGTATACTCTCTGTTTCTATCTATGTGTATTTGCCCTCTGTCTCCCTGTCTTTTTCTCTGTATATCTATGTGTATTCGCCCCCCTTTTCCAAATGAAAGGGAAGGCTTTATAGCCTTAATCCTTTACATATTCTGGGAAAGAAATCTCCGATTTCTTTCTATTTTTTGTCCACTGTATCTTTGACCGTGATCTGCTGAGATTCTTTTTAGTTTCCTTTTTCTTGCTCTATGTATCTGCTGTGTTTCCTTTTCTGCTTCGTGTCCTTTGTCTTGTCTTGCAGGTATTTGCGAGAAATCTGACGGTGGCAAAGGCTTGATGATGGTCCACTGGTTGCGTTGATCTCGGCGTGACTCGGAGCCTTAGGATTGTGGCATTGCTGGAGAGTAGCTGGAACGACGCGTCTGTTGGGATGGCTTTTGGAATCTTCTGCTTGCGGCGCGAGGAGAAAGAGAGGCAGAAACCCTAGGGTTTCATGCCTCGGTGTAACAGTTTGGGCCAGTTGGGCCACTTTAGTCTTGGGTCCATTTGGGTCTGTTGTAATGGGTCTTAGGAGTAAGATTTTAGAAATGGGCTAGTAATGTAATGGGTTTGGGTCTGCTGAGTTGTAACCGGGTATAAGGTTTAGGCCAATTGGTTTTGGGTCTACTGGTTGGTGGGCCAATGTAAATGGACTATTACATGGACTGTTTTAAAAATAATTATTTATTTATTTATTTGGTTTACAGCCCGGTCAAATTTGGGCTACTACACTACCCATCTAGTTGGAAATTAAGGATGCTATCTTGGCTGGTTGAATGTCGGTTTTAAACCATTAGTACTAAGGCATGAACGGTGACAAATTATTGTCCACAATTAATGTACCTAGGTTTATATACTAAAGGCATGTAGCCCAATGCATGATAATTTGGTTATGAATAATCACTTAATTGTGCTTGATCTTGGAACACAAATCAAAATTTTAAATAGTATCAGGATTAATTTAATTCGATGGAATGTCTCTGACCATACTGGACTTTCATAAAACTCTGTCTTTATGATGCTTCTTGACAATGGAGAAGCATACAAGATGTAGGCACATTCTAAAGACATGGTCGTGCACATTTGTTCCATCGATCGTATAGATGTAATCACATTATCTACAAGCAACATCCACACTAAATGCAAAAAAAATAAATTAATACATTTAAATTCGTTCCTACAATTTTTGTATTAATTAAATACAAATAATCATGCAATTTATCCTTTCATATGCGTGCAGATTGATTCATCGTTCTAATATGTTGTATGGTTTGAATTATCGGTCATGTGAATATATTAAATGTAACATACAATTATGAAGAATTTACAATGTGATACCTCTAATAATATATGCTTATATTTTTACCTTCTAATAAGAGAAAAAGTGTGTGAAAGAATTGAGAGCGATATTTGCAAGAAAATTAAGCAGCGCTAGAAGTGGTGCTAAAAGTAGTGTCAACTGTTTCAGGAGCTGCTAAAGAACAAAGATGAACATAATGATATGTTTACGCAGTTTGATTTCCTTATGTCTACAGGGTCTTGTCTAAAGCGATAGTCCATTATCTTAACACACCGTACACTAAGTAATTACAAATTCTAACACTTACCAAATTAACAACATCAATTTTACACCTAAGATCTAAATCTCTCCTTTAAGTTTTCTCTTTGAAAACTTATGCTAAAAACCTAGTAACTCACTTATTTTCACACTTAATTAACTCTTAATTACAAGTTCTTTACTGAACAAATAAGTGCTAAATCTCTCGGTATAGAACCTATACAAATCTAAAGTATTTAAACTACTTTTGATTTGTCACTGTTGGAATATGCCCAAAGACCAATAGATGATTTAATCACATACTTGTTCACTTAGTTTATTTATAAAAGGCATTGTTATTATTATTTCAATTTCTATTTGTGTTTATTAAATAGATTGTTTAATAATAAAGTCATAAGATTAATATGATCATTCTCAAATGTCCTTAGTCAAGTATTATTGTGGCTTGGATAAAAATAATGCATTAAGACAAATATGTAGATGATAAATTACAAAGTATTGTCATTGACATAGGGATGTCAAAGTCAATGCATAAGTACATATTAGAGAACAACAGATTGAACTGACCCACCATGATAATATTTCTTAGATTATTATGTAATAATAGTCACAACATTTCTCATAGTTATAACTATATGTTAGATCCTTAAACTTGAGATCGTCAATATTCTAATATCGTGAGTCATATGCTTTGACACAATCAAACATCTTTAGTAAAAGGTTGTACTATAAAGACTAATGTTGTGTGTGTCACAATATATGTAGTGGGATGTGAGTGATTAAGATAGGATTTGTCACTCCTACATAATGAGAGAAATATCTCTAGCCTCTTGATCGAGTGATGTCAGAAATGCATAATCATGCTCAAATTAGTTGATATGAGATATCACACTATTTGTGTATCTTAATCTACTTGAGGATCAAGAAATAAGATATTGGGCTATAAAGTGTGACTATTCCATGACTTGTGTTCAATCTAGATATAAATGGCAAAGAGATATACTACATAATAATGTTATCTTAGAAGATCCTATCGAACCACGGTTTCTGTAACTTGGGTAGTAATGATGATTGCTAAATGTCATTATATGTTTGTAACATTAGAATTATTTTTAATGTTTCTGCTAACGTTATAAGATTCTATAGGGTCACACCCTTTGTTGGGACTAAAGCTGTTCATGGTCGGGCCGAGCCCAACCAAAATTGTAGGCCCGTTTGCTAGGCCCGACCTCGCCTGAAAAATAGGCCTAAAATTTTGTCCAAGCCTAAACCAGATAAAAATGCTAAAACCCAGGCCTAGACCGTCCCGCCCATGTTAATTTTTTTATATTTTTATATTATTTTTAAATATATAAAATACATCAAAAATACTAAAAATATTAAAATAAATATTTCCCAACAAATTGAAAATAAATTTTAAAAAATATGTATACTTATAACTTTAAGATAGATTCAACTTAACAAGCAAATGTCTCTAAAATAATAACATAATTAACAATAAAACGAGTGTTATACAATATATCTAAACAATATGACAAAATTATAACAACATAATAGTGAAATTGTAGCAAAATAGGAGAAAATAAGATTAAAACAACAAAAAAGTAGCAGACTTTTTGTCCTTTTGTGAATTCGGGCTAGGCATGTCTTACCTAAGACCTGTCTTATTTTTTAAACGGACATTATTTTTTTGCCTAAACCTATTTTTTGAGCTTATATTTTTACCCAAACCCTTTCACTTTTTAGACGAGCCTTCGGGCCGGGCTGGATGGCCCAATTCATGAACAGGTCTAGTTGGGATTATCAAAATGCAAATTAAAGTTAGGATTATGTTTAACATGTCACAAGAGGTAAATTGATTATAGAAAAGTTATAATAAATAATTTAATTTGACAATACTAAAATTAAACATGATATGTGTACATATTTGTTGCACATATGCAGGGGGTTCGATTAAAATAATGTGAAATATATTTCATATATTTTAATGCGATAAATTTATTTTATTGAATTTTATTAAAAACTATTTTTAATAAAATTTGATTTTATTTTGAAATAAATTTGATATCCCCTTATGGAAAGGAGTATATCACATTTTTGGCAATAAATCGTAATATTCCTAAGGCTTAAATTTCCATTCAAAACAGTTTTAAATAAATGGAAGGATTAATCCCAACTTTAGGGTTACCAAAATTAAAACTAGCAACAAAATTTGTTCTCCCCAGAAAAGTTCTATGAAATTTTACTGATAAAAATCTTTCAAGTAGATTACGTAGAGGCTAAGATTTCGACATAGACAAAGGGCTATTATAGATAGATTGCACACATCTAAAATATTGGCAAAGACGATAGCACAAAAAAATTATTGACAAAAAATTCTAACTCTAAATATGACAAATTATGAAGGTGAACAACTCCAGATAGTGGTGGACACTACTCATCACACTCTTCAAAATTGTCTCAATACCATGTTAAGGGCAAATGATAGGCAGTATCTTTGGTAATCGATACCATACCACACTTGTAAATCATAAGGAGTCCAATTATTTCAGTAGTAGGAGCTTTAAACGCCATACATAACGCTTTTGAATAGGCATGCCAAAATAGTTTATTTTTAACTATAAGTTGTGGTTCTAACAAAATCATCTAACTATTGGAGATACAATTATCAAGATCTTTGTTTCTAGACATTTCCAGAATTAGTATATATGCCTTTGTTCAGTTAACGGAGAGGATGTAAGTTTTAGTATTTTGATGAATCTCATCTGCAATTACATTTTATAAAAGTTTGTGAATTGATTTTCCAATCATAATACTCATTTGGTTCCTACCGTATCCTTATTTTTTTAAGAATGCACCCAACGATTTAACGAGTAATTTTGGAAAACCAATTAACTAGGTTTTGTTATTGGTAGGGGTGAGTAAAATCCGATTCGATTCGAAAAACTCGATAAAAAATTTAAATTTTGAATTAAATAGTTCGAGTTATTTGAGTTAATCAAGTTATTCGAATCAACTCGAATAAAAAAAATAAGTTTTTCGGTTTAACTCGAATATGAATTATACAATTCGAGTTATCCGAAAATCCAAATAAGAAAAGACAAAACTGCGTAGTTTTGATAAATGTTTACTTTATTAAAAGTTATAATTCAAAATAATTAAGTTAAAAGGTAAAACTACGTCGTTTTGATAAATGTTTACTCATTAAATTAAAAGACTAAATCATTATATTATTCATGTAGTTAAATAATCTTGTACTTCATCTACTAGTTAAATAATCGCTCCATCTAAACATAACATTAAGTATAAATAATAGGATTCGTTAACTCGACTCGATTCGATTCGATTCGAAAAAATTTCAAATTGAGTTCGGTTGCTAAAATAGGATTTGTCAACTCGACTAATTCAAAAATTTTTGACTCGATTCAACTCAACTCAATCGAATACTCACCCCTAGTTATTGGTAAACCGTTTGTTGGAAGGCATATTAGTAGAGCTACATCTTCTATGTCGAAAATCACAAAACAACCTTAGTTTGAAAAATAATTATTTTGAAAAAATAAAATAAAATCCAATACCAATTGTGTATATTTTTTAAAAAAAATATTTATTCAAACAAATTAATTAAAAAACAATATTGAAGATAAAATATGCTTGAATGCATTGAATCCACATCCTCTTACAATGATAATAATATTAATACCAATTTAACTAAGATTTATTCAACAAAATTTGAAAATTTTATTTTATGGTAGAATTAAAAGTAACAAACGAAATAAAATTATAATTTTTTTTTCAAAATAACCTCTTTAAATAAAATTTTGAATATAGAATTTGATTTACACCCCTTTTAAAACTTTTTAAAATTTTAAAATTCTCAATTATTTTTACGTAAATGCATTTTTAAAATTTTAAAAACTTTAGATACAAATAAAAAAATCGACTTGCCTCGTCTCATTTAGTTGTCATTTCTATTAATGACTAGTTTATCATTGAAGTTGGAAATTACTTTTAAAAAATATCATAAAAAAATTGAAATGCTTTCAATAAAATAATTATTTTAAGCACGATGTTGAAGTTAAAAATATATATTTAAATGATATTAAAATTCATTAACATTACAATATATATATGTAATATATAAAGTTTTTTTTTTTGAATATGACTGATATTTATTGGCACAAGGCTCAAGGCAAAAAGATTGAGAAAACTCAGCACAGCTGTAACAGGAAAAAGCAAAGCACACAAAATCAACTAAAGGTACAGTAACATGAAACGACAAACAACAAAGAAAATAACACAGCTGTCAACATAAACAAAATAATAAAAGCACCTAGGGACAATCAAACTCAACAAGAAAAAGAAACGCCCAAAGCCAAGCAGCAAAATCATTCAAGCAATATCAGCCGACCATCTTCTTCAACTTCTGAGAGAGAAAAAAGATTAGTAAAGAAGAAGGACGGGAGCTTTGAATCCGATTTGGAGATTCATCGAACCTTTTCCATTATTCAAAGCGCATCAAGGGAGACTATGGTAACTCTGGTTTCAGTCCAAAATATCCTTCATATGTAATATATAAAATTAAATGATAATAAAATAAGAGAATGACCCATTTAAATCGATGTAAAATTAAGGTAGGATTACATTTTTTTAATATTTATTTGTACAATTAATATTTTAATAATTTAAATATTAAATTCATAAACATAATTATACTTGTAATGCACATAAATTTTAGAACCAATTTAATATCTTTATTTTATTAATCTAAAAATTGTATTTATTAATATTCATAACGATGTAACTAGATCTCTAATCTAATAAGATAATCTATTAAGTAGAAAGGAAAGCACGTTGTTATGTTTATGCTGAACGGTGGCGTTTAACACCAGACCAGTGTAAATTAAACGAGTTTTTCCGTTTGGGGAAAGAGAAAGGAAAAAGGAAAATGGGAGCGGAAGAAGAACAGAGAAAGCAAGAGAACGAACAACCAACCAATAATCCAATTACTGTATCCCAATTCCTCGCTTGGAAGCGCCAAAAGGTATCTCCTTCTTTTCCCTCTCTGTCTCTATTTTTCCTGTATTTAATCTTTAATTTTTCTTTCTAATGATTTAATGCCAATTAGGGTTTTACGTATTTTCCACTTTCTTATTATGTGTTGAATTTAATTTCCAGTTTATGCCCCAAAACTAATGGAACTAAACATTGGATAATTTCGATTTAATATTATATTAAAATTTTTGGGGCAGCAGAGTCCTAAAAAGAAACTAAATTGTCCAGTTTTCTTAATTTTTGTTCAATTACTTCCCTTTTCATATCGGTTGTTCGAACTCAGTTTAGGTTTTTTTCATGTTACAATTCATGTCATTTTGCAGGATGCAGAAACATCAGCTAAGAAAGCTGAGGCAGCTAGAAAGCGTGCTGAAGATATAGCAGCCGGAACCGTGCAAATGAACGGACGGGAGCTTTTCTTACATGAACCTTGGGTTTTTGATAACTCCCAATATTAAGTTAGTTTCAAGGAATGACCATGAAACATTGATTTCAGTAGGTGATACTGCATAGATGCTCTGCCTCTTGAGTTCCCGGTCTTAAATGTCTGTTTATTCAAGAGAAAGTAAAATAAGTCCTATTGGAAAAACAGGTAATTTCTAGGTTTCCGGTTACAGTGTCGACAATGTATTAAATCATTTTACTCTTTCCCATTTGTTGATGCTTAGACTACCTGGATCAATTTATTATTGCCATATTGTTCGATGAACTCTTTTTTGTTACTGTTTTATGGATTTAGCATTTGATTGCCATGTTCATGTATATTGTGGTTTTTTTATATTGTATTTAGGGTTGTCATGACTAGCTTTTATACTAAATAAAATAATAATAAAAGAATAATCTTGATGCATACAAAGGAATTTCTTATGACAACTTTCCTCTGGATTCAATTCTAAGTCTGCGTGCAATCGATATAGATTTCTTAGTCCATACTTGAAAACAGGTCTCATTTCAAATTCTTGTTCGGCTAAAGTATGAAGTTGTCCCTGCAAACACAGAAATAGGCAGTAGATAAATGCGGTTAGATTAGCAGGGTTGGGTTGATTGGTGCTAGCATATGTTATTGCAGGCAGTTGTAGGATTCAGGGCAAGAAAGAATAGGTGATGAGGTCTAATTTGTGAAGCAGGATAATCAAAGCTTACAGCATTTGGTGATACAATTATGCATGAAAACTTTGATTGTAAATACTTGTATGTTTTTTAGAAGGTGATACTCCGCCATGACTTAACTGCATTGCTATCGTAATGTGAATAAAGGGTACTATGCCTTAATAATATAAGTTCGGTAAACTGAATGCCCCCGAATTGGATATGGGCGAGTTCATAAATTAGAAGCTACCTGGTTGGTTCATAACAGTCTCTTCTTTTCGGGTCTTGTTTAGCATAGCTTCAATGCACTTATGGTCTGTTTAGCTAGGGGAATTTGGTTTGCTCCATAGAGAGGGTAGATTAGAGTTCATAATGTCTGTATGATGGATAGAATGGCTAGAAAGTGCTGCCCTAGAACCCTATTGATATTGAGGAATGTTATATGGTTAATTTCTCTTAACCTGCGTATCTAATTGTTTTGGTTAGTATTTGATATACCATCAATGGAATTCAATTTCATGAGCAGGATTCAAATACTGTTATGTTTTTCTAATACGTAGCTTTTACTTGTGTAATCTATTATGATGTATCAAATAATTTTCAAAAAAATTTAAAAATAATACGTAGTTTTGGTCAGACTTGAAATTGATTTGAATTAATTATTTACAATATGATTTAAGTTTATACTCAAATTTTTAACCGGCTCCACCTAACATATTAACACGTCTCTCAGCCAATGTGTGTGGAATTGACATAAGCATGGGTTATTGTACACATTATGGATAATAGAGCTAGAAATGATTTTAAAGTAAAACATCATTTTTTATTATCTTATTTATTTGGTTGGATTACTATTAAAATTTAGGTTTAATATATTATTTAGTATTTAAATTTCACAATTTTTTAATGTGGTGTTTGTGTTATTTTTTTATTGTGGTGCATGTATTTGACAAAACTTGTATATTTTGATACCAAAAGGAATAAGTTTTAACATTTTAATGTTTAATTCGAGTTTTAGGATTGATTTGATGAAAATTCATAATTAATAATAATATTAGTATTAACTTTTATCAAATCCAAATTATATTTAACAGGTACACACAATTAAATAAATTCAAAATTAATATTAAATTTATTTTATTAAAAAATATGAAAATTTAAATTTAATAATATTTGTAATTAATTTTTCTCAATTTAACTTAAAACTTGAATTAAACACTAAAAAGTTAGTCTTGCTACATTAAAAAAGACTCAAATTTGAGTACCAAATGATATATTGAGTCTAAAATTTATTTCCAAAACAAGTTATGTGGTACAATTAGTCTTTGTTTAATTTTATGAAGCGTAGGCTATTTTCATTTTTGTTTTCTTGGAAAATCACTACAGGAAAATAGGGCTTTAGCGGCGTTTGCCGCAAAAATTGTAAAACATAGAGCAATAGCGGCGTTTTACCAAAAACGCCGCTAAAAACAGAGCAATAGCGGCATTTTAGTAAAAAACGCCGCTAAAAACTAGAGTATTAGCGCGCTTTTATTAAAACGCTGCTAAAAACCAGAGCATTAGCGGCGCTTTTGGTAAAACGCCGCTAAAAGTCATATAACCCCTAAACCCCAAAAAATTATAAACACTAATCTATAACCCCTAAAGCAATAATTATTAAAATTTATGGTTATACAATATATTAAATATTTTCTTATATAATCGTTGAATTTAAAATATTGAATTAATTATTATTATAGTTTAAGGTTTATGGTTTAAGATGGTTTAGGGTTTAAAGTTTATGAGTTAACTATGGTTTAAGATATATGGTTTAGGGTTTAAAGTTTAGGAGTTAATTAGTATTTGAAGGTTTATGATGAATTATGGGTTTAGGGATCATGATTTAGGGTTTAGGGGTTAGGGTTGGAGTTTAAGGTGTAAGGGTTTGGGGTTAAGGGTTTGGGGTTTAGGGTTAAGGGTTTATGGGATAGGGGTTAAGAGGTTTAAGGTTTAGATTAATTAGTTTTTTTATATATTAAACGATTTCTTATATAATTGTAAAAGGGATAATATTAATTTGAATATATTAAACTTATGATTATAATTTAAATTATTTAAGAGATAATAGATAAACTTTATATATATATATTAAATGGTTTAAGATTTAATCTAAAAATATTTTGATATATTAAAAATAATTCAATTCAAATTAATTCCTCTACACTTAATTTATTTAAGTGAAATTTAAACTTAAAATTTAGTCCTTATATTTTAATTTGATTAGTTTTAGTCTCTGTATTTTTCAAATCGATCAATTTTATCTTTTGTACTTTTCAAAATTTAAAATTTTAGTCATGATCACTCAAATGATAGCAATTATATATGTTTGGTTAAATTCTGCTATTAGTCTTGGTATTGTGCGTAAAATTATAGGTTGAGTTCATGTTATCCAATTATATATTATCATGTAATGTTTTAATCAAAAAGTTAATAATATTAACTATTTGGATTAATTAATAATATTATAAAAATATATAGACTAAATGATATTAAAAATTAAAGTATATGCAAAAAAATCTGAAATTTAAATATATTAGAGAGACCAAATTAAAATTTAACCATTTTAGTAAATAATAATAATAATAATAATAAAAGAGGAAAAAAAAGAAATAAAAAATTATTGGGCTGCATACTTAGTGGCGTTTTTTAAAAGCGCCGCAAAAGATATGAATTACCGTCGTTTTCATAAAAAACGCCACAAACATCGCCCTTTACTTTCCCTAATTCAGATTATCCCCAAACGTCTGGTGCCCCAAACTTTGAATCTCCAAATCCCCTAAAATTTTCCCCAATTCGATATCCTCAAATCGATTTCCCAAAATCCCCAAATCAAAATACCTTTGATTTTCGCCGAAGTCCCTTTGATTCTTTTTTTTTTCATTTTCATTTATCATTGAAAGAAAATAAAAGAGGAAAAAAAAAGTTTTGATAAACTTGAAGAAGAGATGGCAAAATCGTTGAAGCCAGCGTCCTCTGATGAAGAATTGTACAATGCTTCGAGTTCATCGAAGGGGAGCGAATGAACGCTCATGTCAACGGCGAAGAAGACGATGAGGAGGAGATTGAAGCTGTTGCTTGTTCCGCCGATGCCTCCGACAAAGATGATGGAGCTGTCCATGAATAAAACGCAGATGATGCTTATGATGTAATTTTACGATTCTGACACTCTTTTATCTTTCTCCTTTTACTTTGGTTTCGAGTTTTTACGATTTTGGCTTTCGGACTTAGCTATTTGTTTCTAGGGTTTGCTGTTGATCATAAAAAGTTATTTGTTTCGGATTTATTTTTTCTATGTTCTTTATGTTTGCCAGAGCTTTATTGTTCAAAGAGGTGATAACCGGTACTGCTATTGTGTATCAAATGCAGAGCTGTAAATATGAGAATTGGAATGTAGTCGCTAAGTACTTAACGGAAGATCTTCCCCTTTTGCTCACTTCCAAGAATCTAAAAGATGTTAATGATGTATTATGTATGGTATTTAGATCAGCACCTTCTAGTTTGAGGGATTTCATCAAGTGGATTACAGAGATTCGGAGATAAGATGATGGCAGTACCGTTTTAAGTGAAGAGGAGAAAGGAAGGGTTGCACTCAAGGTATGATGGGCATATTTGTTTATCTTTCAGTCAACTACCATTTATCTTTTTAGTTAATTCCTCCTTTCAAAGAGTGAATTTCAATTTGCAACTTCATTTGTTCAAATATTTCTTTTTCTGATTTCTTTCCATGACTTGGAAGAGAAAGTAATAGAAAGAATAATTGTTCATTTGATTTTGACCAAAATAGTTGTTCTGGTATACCTCCATCAATAGGGGATGGTCTGACAGTACTTCTTTTTGCACTGCCTCAAGATACCTGGTTGGGCCTTAAAGAGGAGAAGCTACAGGCAGAGATGAAAGGCCTTACATCTACAGACTGTCTCCTAACTTTGCTTCAAGATGAGGTAATGTCTGGTTTCTTATATATTTTTTTCTTTGTTTTTTGTATCAAATTCTTCGTTCCTTTTAGGAATTGACTTTATGAGTTTTTCTTAAACACCAATTTCCAGACTCTTCTGGATATCATCCCCATTTTAGACAATTACTGTAGCCACTTAAAGCTTTTCACATATCCTAACAAATAGTCCATAGGCTTTGGGCTAAGAATTCAATAATCTTTCATGGTCTTGCCTATTTGATACTTGTTATTCAGTTATGATATATATATTTTCATTAGAAGTAAAAAGTTTATCTCTGGATGTCTGCTTGACAGGATCTCAATATCTCTCCCTCATCTTCTTGATTTTTTCTTCTTAGAGAATCTTGTTGAAGAACAATACTGGACAAACTTCTGTATTGGATTCATTATGAAAATCATTTGTGTCATTTACTACTAATTTTTATACATCAACCACATTTTCTTGTGAACATGCAAAATATAATTTCTATTATTATTATTATTGAACATATTTTTTATGCATGTGTGGAAGTGATTCCTTGTTAATTGTTATTCTATATCCAAAATGTCGGTCTTATCAATTCTCCTGCATTCTGCTTCCTAGTTAAGTTCATCTGATAAATTCTACAGACAACTGATTTTTTTCATCTTTGAACCACTCTCTGTTTAGGAGGAAAAAAAATGATGTAACGGATTGAGCCATGTTCGATCTTGTTTCACGCTAAGCGCTTATATAAAAGTATACAGAGCCACTACCCTTATTATCCACTTTTGTCTATTAAATAAGGTTTTTCACTAGTTATAGGTGGTTTCAACATTTATGCTTAGGGAAAATATTCTGTCTTTTTCAATGTCTTTTTGAATGTTTGTTTAAAGTAAAATAGGATGGTCAAGGTAAAAGATTTTTCAGTTAATGTGAAATTACCTCTTTATTCCTGTAAAATATTTTATCAAATATTTTTTCGTAAGATATTTTTCAAACTGCTAAGATTATATCCACTGTAATATCTTCATACTTGACCCGAACATCGGATCAAAACATTAAGATGCTACATTCTCTACTACATTCTTCACTTATCAAATATTTTTTTAATAAATTTTCATAACTTTTCAATTTAATTTTTTTATCATAAAAGTTCAATATTTACTAATTAATCATATTAAATTAATTTTCTTTCTTGTTACACTTTAATCACATAATTTTCCCCCAAAGGCATACTATTTTCACTTAGCATTTTTATCAATGTTGTTTCTGTTGTCAATTAATAGAACACCATATCCTTGGCTATGGGGTTTTGCTTGGTAGTTATGCAGCTATTTATTGAAAGTTGAAACTCATGCCTGTTTTATGAATGCTTACATGCATGGCAAGCTGTTGTTAGCCTTTCTTTCTATTATGTTTGTTGCTTTGTATTAGCATTCTCTGTGCTACTTGCTCTGCAAAGTACCAAGTTTCCATTTTTATTAAAGATGGCAATCGGGTATTTGGAAATGTTAATTATCTGATCTTTGGCAATTTTGCCCAGCTGAATTAAGCTAATTTTATGGTTCTATCTTTAATTAATGCAGGACTGAGCAATGCTTCGTTTACAGGTCAGTTTCCTGTTTCTTTGTCATGGATGGATGTATTTACAGGACTGAGCAATGCCTCCCATACACAATTTAGCAATTTTGGAAGCTCTCATTCTTCTAATTCAGCTCAGCATCAGTCAATCTCTGTGAATGAGCAGTTGGAAGAGAAGTGGTATGCTAGTCCAGAGGAAATCAATGAAGGTGTTTGCACAACTTTATCTAATATATACAGTTTGGGTATGCTACTTTTTGAGGTACAAAAACCAATTGTTCTTTTATCTTTTATTTGTTTTCTTATCTATTTTTGATCTGCGTGGAAGAGAGTGGATATTTGTATTCGTTCTAAAAAGCAATTTGATTGTTTCTTTCAGTTGCTTTGTCAATTTGAATCTGAGAAAGCACATGCTGCTGCAATGTTGGATCTACACCATAGGATTTTTCCTCCAACTTTTCTATCAGAAAATCTCAAGGAAGCTGGATTTTGTCTTAGACTACTTCACCTAGAACCTTCTTTGCGCCCAACAACCAGGTACTACAAATTGTTCACCGGTGCTAAATGTGAAGCTCTAGAATCTTATAACTGATGTTGGATATGGAGACTTTGAAAAAGTAGCATGCCAATGTGTAGGCTAGAATTTTAAATGCCTTACTGATTAGACTATGATAATTATATATATATATCTAGTAAGCTATATCTCTATGATAACCTATGTATCTTGCAAAAAGCATCAGTGAATCAGATGATGAATTGATTGGAGAATTATATTCCATTTATTATTGGTGGAAAGAATAAGAATAGAAAATTAACAAACTATAAAAAACAAAAATGTGGAAGTAGTTAAAATGCACCAGGTAAGGCACATCTTGGAGATCTGCATGGAATTAAATTTCAGGTAACGGTATGTTGATGAAACCATTTTCGGCTTTATTATTTTATGACTAAGTCTTAAGCATTAATGCTTACGTTAGTACAAACTTGCTTTCTTTGTGCTTGTATTTGTAAATCTTAGGACCCTGATGTCCATTTATAATTCAATATAGGGTTCTAAGTTTATAGTTGTTGATATTTATCAGGGATATCCTACAATTTGAAGTACTTAATGGATTCCAAGAAGTATTTGCAGAAGAACTGTCGTCATCCATTAACCGAGATGATACTGAATCAAAATTATTATTGCATTTCCTTGGTTTATCAAAAGAGAAAAAGCAGAAGCATGCCTCGAAATTAATGGAAGATATTGCTTGCTTGGAAGCAGATATTAAAGAGGTTGAGAAAAGAAGGCACTTTTCTAGAAAACCTTTAACTTACTCTTCCATCAATGCGAGGGAATGTAGGCACCATAGTAAAGAACCTCCAATCTCAGAGATGCATTCAAGTTTATACCCGTTTTCCAGTGACAATGAAATGAGGTTAATGAGAAATATCAATCAGCTTGAATCTGCTTATTTCTCTATGAGGTCAAGAGTCCCTTTTCATGAAACCGATTCTATGAGACGGCCAGATAAGGATTTACTGAAAAATCGTGACAATGGGCATTTGACACAAAACAATGAAGAAATATCGAGTCCTCCTGATAGCCTTGGAGCATTCTTTGATGGTTTGTGTAGGTATGCTCGATGTAGCAAGTTTGAAGTCCGTGGGATAATGAGAAGTCGGGAGTTCAACAACTCTGCGAATGTAATCTGTTCTTTAAGTTTTGATCATGATGAGGATTATTTTGCTGCTGCTGGTATCTCTAATAAAATAAAGATATTTTAATTTAATGCACTTTTTAATGACTCTGTTGATATTCATTATCCAGTCATTGAGATGTTAAACAAATCAAAGCTTAGTTGTGTTTGCTGGAATAACTATATCAAGAACTATCTGGCTTCAAATGACTACGATGGTCTGGTTAAGGTTTGTACATCTTTCCAGACTTGTAGATTTTCTAGTTTATGGAACCAGGTTTTTTTTTGGTATGAATGTTGATGAAGTGAATGCTTGTGGCAACTGTCATATCTCTGGTATAATTGCAGGGGATTTTTGTTAGATTCTAACTTGACAGGAGCTGCTTGTATCTTACGTGCTTACCTCAAAACTTCGGTTGTTATTAGTTCTTGTGACATTTCCATTCTATCTTTAATTAATGCAGGACTGAGCAATGCTTCCTTTACAGGTCAGTTTCCTGTTCTTGGATGTATTACACTAGATTGCAGTCCAAGAACAATTTGCAGAAGGCACATAATGGTTGGCTCCTACCTCTACAAATGCATATGGGAGGCATTGCAGCAGCGAATAAGAATGATATTGATCAACATGCAGTTGACACCGTATGTGCTCTGAATCCGAATTCAGGTGTGAGTTTCAGATATTTTATGTGCAAAAAAGTATTAGAGTGCCATATGTTTGTATGTTAGTTAAGTAGATTATAGTTAGAACCTGTAGTAGGATCAACTAATTAGTTGATCAAAAACTACACCCAGTTTTGTAGTAGTCTACTTGCATATTTGCATATATTTAATAATAATCTCGTGTCAACTAATTATTCTATTTTTTTAATTTAATTGTTTTGTTTTCAACATTTTTTTTATTTGAGTTTAAAGAAGAAAAACATGAATTGTAATTTTGACTTAGAAAATAGAATATTCATTACCAGCTTAAATAATCAATATTGATATTTCACGTGGGAATGGATAGTCAAATTTTATATTTTATATGGCTATGATTTAAGTCATTATTTAATTTAAGTAACTTCATTATAATATATTATTTTATTAATATTTTTATATTTAATCTAGTTTTTATTATTTATTTTAGTTTTGATTCTAAATTTTTATTTTTATTTTAATATTTAAGATAACTTGAGTTCTAACTTTTGGATTTTAATTGTGTTATTAATTTATTATTTTAAATTCTAAATTTAAACTCATTAATTTTTATATTTAGTTTTAAAGTTAAAATTTTAATAGAAAATTTTTATATTTATATCAAGGATATTATTCTTCTCAATATTTTGATAATGAATTTTAAATTTTTATATTTTTCAGGACCTTTATAATATTTTATAATATTTTTTTTTGAATTTCATGACATTTAGTGGCGTTTTTAAAAAAAGCGCCGCTAAAAGTACAGGTCTATAGCGGCGTTTTTTTACAAGAGCCGCTAAAGTTCTTGGTCTATAGCGGCGATTTTTTTACAAAAGTGCCGCTAAAAGTATAGGTCTATAGCGACGTTTTTTATAAAAGCGCCACTAAAGGTCCTGGTCTTTAGTGGCGCTGTTATAAAAGACGCCGCTATAGACCAAGAATTTTAGCGGTGCTTTTATAAAAAATGCCGCTAAAGGTCTTGGTCTTTGGCGGCGTTTTTTTCTAAAAAATGTTGCGAACTTTTGTGGCGCTGCATATAGCGACGTTTTTTGCCAAGCGCCGCTAAAAGTATTAGCGGCGCTTAGAAACGCCGCTAAAAGTCTGTTTTCCTGTAGTGAATGGTGATGTTTGGCTGAAAATTTTAATAATGATTTTTGATGAATGAAAATATGTAAAAAAAAAGTTGTTTTCATTAAAAATGTAAAGTTGGAAATAAGATTTTTAAATTTTAAATGAATTAATCTTGATATATATAAACACAAAATATTATTTATTTTGAACCAAAATTTGAATATCAAGTATGTTACCTTGCTTCAAATCCATATAAACCTCGAGTTTTTTTTTTCTTCCATTGTTTCTATAATAAGATAATATGTACCAAATATGCTTTGATGTTTTTATAATAAGATAATATGTACCAGGTATGGAGTAAGGCGGCAACACTAATTAAGGGTGGTATACTGGTAAGGATCCAAGTACTGTAAAAGACAAGGAGGTTGGAAGGATGGAAGATGTTTCAACTTTTAAGGAGTCTCCATGGAATACGACTGAGACTTATAAGCCGAATGGTTGTAGAAAGATTTTGAGCACATATTTTGATATTGGCTAGAAGTGATAGCTGATTGTATTGATGAAGAAGCCCTCAAAAGTTGAATAAGTTCTTATTAGGAACTACGACAACATTTTCGATACTATTAGATTACGTGAGAATTTCTTAATGGATGGAGTGTTTGATGTTGACATTAAGAATATTTTCAACAGCCCAGTTTCTTATTATTTTCGGGGATGATGAGATGAAACTTAAAATGTAAGAATAGATTGGATATGGTTGAAAGAGTTGTTCATTGCATTAGAGGAGTGGTCAATATTCTCGCAAATTAAGAATAGGGTGACATGAGCGGCTGTCTATGGGTTGTCATTGCATGTATGGAATTACTCTGCTTTGAAATATGTTGGTGGCTTATAGAGTCGAAGCATTTTGGTGGGAGGCAATGTTGAGGTTTCAGGATTATGATCAGTCTACTATGTTTGTTATACGCTTGCAGAATTTGAGGAAATGATAAAAATTAAGTGTGGTGAGGAGGAATTGATGAGAGTGAGTGTGCAATAAAATCCTTTTCAAATGAAGGTCAATCATAACCAACAAATGAATTTCGCAGGAAAACTATTATAACTCTAACTGAGGTTTGCTTATTAACATTAATGATCTACTGATCTAATAGAAAGCATTCTTATTAACATGATTGATAAAAGTGACGAGTCCTTTGTATCGCATTGCATCACCGGATGTACCTGCATAGAAACATATAAACCATCTAATTTCTTATTTAAAAGTTCTATCTAATTCGATAACATGGTGATTGCATCTAAATTAAAGACACTGGTTGCTTTCATCGATTTTATCCTCATGACTTGCCGTTGATAATTATTCAGTGCCATGATCAATAAACTCATAAGCCGCTTTGGGTGTTTTACTGTTCAGAGTACCACCGGCCGCTGGGTGAATCAACTGCTTCATTGAAGGGTCCAAATCGTTGTAAAAGGTTTGAACTTGTGGCCATAGAGGTAACCCATGGGGAGGGCATCTTCTCAATAAATCTTTGTATCTCTCCCATGCATCATATAATGTCTCTAAATTGATCTGTACAAAGGAAGAGATGTTGTTCCTTAACTTGGCTGTCTTAGTTGGTGGAAAGTACTTCAGAAGGAACTTCTTAGTCATTTAAGCCCATGTAGTGATGGAACCTTATGGTAAAGAGTTTAATCACTGTTTTGCTTTGTTCCTCCGCAAGAAAGGAAATAACCGTAAGCGAATAGCATTGTCAATTATGCCATTAATCTTGAAAGTATCACATATTTCCAGGAAATTAGCCAAATGAGTATTTGGATCTTCATCTTGTAAATCATCGAACTGAACAAACTGTTGAATCATTTGAATTATGTTCGGCTTCAGCTCGAAATTATTTGCAGCAATGGTGGGTCTCACAATACTCGATTCAGCCCCAATTAGAGTAGGCTTGGCATAATCATATATAGTACGAGGAATAAAATTTGGATCTGCAACAATCATAGGAGCTAGCTGATTTTCTGATTATCACCCATCTCCACAGTAATAACAATGTCCTTTTGTTCGTCTACTAAATTCTCTCGACTCTGCCTTGCTTCTCTACGGTTTCTACAAGCTATATTTTTAATTTCACTATCAAACAGTAATGGTCCCGATGAGTTTCTTCTAGTTATAAATTAAAGGAAAACCTGCCAGAAGCAAATAGAAGAAAAAATAGAAAGTAAAAATTAAACTAAAAACAAAAATTATAATAAAAATGAAAATGACTAAATTAATAAAAATAAAGTGTTTCTAATATTTTAGTTCCCGGCAACGATGTCAAAACCTTGATGGTCACTAAACTAACTATAAATACGACAAAGGCAAGCGCACCTATCGAACAATAGTATAGCTATGGTGAGTAGAGAATATCGTATCCACAAGGATTAAAAGTATTAGTAATTACCATTTTTATATTATTTAGCCAACAATTTGGGGTGATGTGTTTTAATATAAATTTACTAAACTAATTGAATTAAGAATGTAACAGATAATGAATCAAAGAAATAATCGAATATTAACCAATGAGACAGACAATACTCAGGAAAGAATCCACCTAGACTTCATATTTTATTATGAATCTGAATTAAATGATTTATTCACTTGTGTCTTGATCCGTAGAAATCCCTAAATTATGTTAATATCTCGTTCGAGAGTAAGAACAACTGACTTTATGTTGATTAATTGAAATCTCTTTCTAATTAAAACCCCTATTGTCGAAACCATTTTTAAATCGAGTTTTGGAAAATGGGAATTGGCTTTAAAAACGAAAACAGGAGTCGCCACCAATCTTTTTAGGTGTGATTGGATTACCTTTAAAACATTTTGTTTTAAAATCATTAGTTTTGGTCTACGAAATCAGAAAAAGGGTTCGAGAGTCGGTTACGTACGAGGAAGGGTTAGCACCCTCGTAACGCCCAAAGATTGATACCCAATTGATTATCAAGTGTCTTTAATGTCGGAGATTCAAAAATTTTAAGATGCAATCCTTTTTAGAATGTTTTTAATTTTTTTTTGAAAATTAGAGTTCACTTGTATCAATGTATTGATACTAAGTTAGCTTTTTAGAAATCCCTATCTCGAAACAACAAAACGCTATATCCAATAGGTTAGGACATATTGCTTTGCAATCCCAAGACAATTGCTCACATTTTGCAAACATTTAAGAACTAAGAAGGGTACTTGATTATTCGAACTTAACGAGAAAAGTTGCAACCCAATAAGTTAGAGCACTACTTTCTCGAAATTTCCGAACACCAAGCATTGCCTTTATGTTTTTTTGAAAACTTTGGGGCCTTATTTTTAAAAAATGATGTGTTATGAATTGTATTATATTATAAATCATACATAATAACATATTATCGTAGTAGGTAAATAATACATGCATTTAAACAGAATGGTGACAATAATATAAAGATCGTGCATTAGATACATACATATAAAAATCATATATTCATAGCAAATATTAACAATATGCATACAAAGATATATATATATATATATATATATATAACATGTATTGAGAAATGAATAAACAAAACGTACAAACATACAAAGTAATAATTAAATAATGCATGATATACAAAAAGTAATAAAATAATGCATGACATACAAAAAAGAGTACTACAATATTAATGTACATGTTCATGAAATGTAAGGTCAAATAATAAAGATAAGATAATATATAACACACGATATATGCAATATATATATAAAAAAAATGAGTTATTATTAACAAAGTGTACATATAATACAAATAAAGACATAATATTTAATAATAATCTTAAAATAGTATTTGCTATACAATATATAAAGCATAATAACAAAATATTTATAAAAGGATAATAAATACATTGGGTTTAAAAATATATATATAATAAAAGTATGTAAAAGAATTTATAAAATAACACATAACATCAAAATATCATTTTAAAATAATACATAATAAATAAATAACTAATAATTTAATATGTGTATAATATGAGCTAAAAATATAATTTAATTTACAAATTTTAAAATTTTAAATAATACAATGAATAACATAAATAATGTAATAGACAATATATGTTATATATGCCAAAAAAAGAGTAATATAGAATAAAAATACAACAAATGTCGTATAATAAAATATAATTTAAATATATATAGGAAATAAGAAATATAATTGATATAATATAAAATAACGAAAATATATATGTAAGAACAATGTATATAGATGTATAATACAAGTAAGATATAATAATATAAAATAATAATGTAAAATAATAATAATAATTTGTGAACAATAAGATATAATAAATAATAATATATATAGTAAAATAATTTTATAATGTACAATATAAAAAATAAGGTAAAAACATATATATATATATATAAAATAAATATAGGGCTAAATTGAAAGTTCAATAAAATTATGGGGCAAATTTAAAAGAAATAAAAATGGATTAAGGCCTTAATTAAAACGCGCGCAAAACAAAAGGGACTCATTGGGAAAATTTCCCTATTTTCAAAACGACATCGTTTCCCTCAATGTGGTTTTAAAACACTGTGAGGGTTAAATCGAAACGAAATTGAAACAGTAGGGATAAATTATAAATAAATATTAATGAAATTATGAATAATAAAAAAAAAGGTGGACCAAATGAGCAATTAGCCCAATTCTTAAAAACACGCGGATCCTCCCCGGGTAATCGGGTCAACACGCGAATCCTGGAGCTTCAAAACGTCGTCGTTTTAAGCTTATCAGACTAAGCTAAAACGGTGTCGTTTTGTTAGGGCTATATAAGCGAAAACTAAAGCCTAAAAATCATTTGGAATATCGTTTTAAGAAAAAAAAACAAAGAATCCTCTGAAGAGGACTAGAGGCCGGTCATCGAGGCTCTGTGGAATCTCTGTCCATCAGTTCCCACGTGCCTACGCGCCGCCACGCACGGTGGTCGGAGGGTTAAAAACTCTCCCCTCTTCAAGCGTAATACAGGTAACTTTCTTTCCTTTTTAAAACCTCAACGATTTCTGCTTAAAACAATTTATATATGCATGCTAAAATAAGAACAAGGTACATGATTAAATCACCTCATAGAAACTGTTTGTATTTCTCTGAATCGAATATCTGTAAGTATATTTTTATTCTGTAAAAAAAAATCGGTCCTCTACACTGTTTGATTTTGGGCTTTTATAGCCACTACTGTTATTACATAAACTGGGAAAGAAATTTTCTTTCCATTTCTTGTCTGCGGTATCCACCATGTCTTTGATTGTGATCTGCTGAAATCTTTTTATTTTAGTTTCTTTTTTTTTGTTTTTAGTATCTGCTGTGTTTCTTTCCTTTCTTTGCAGGTGCTCGCGAAAAATTCGGTAATGGAAGGGTCGCTGGCGTTGCTGGAGGCCTGAAGTCTGGCGGTGGTGTCGGTGAAGCGCTGATTGGTAGCTGAGGAGTCGTCCAGGCTGTGCTGAGAAGGCTCATTAATGGCCTCGATTTTGGGGAATTCAACAGACACTCTCCAAGGCTTCCAGAAGCTGCTGCGGCGCTGTAGTCCTCAGGAAACCCTAGGGTTTCCTGTTTCCTTAAAGTTACTTGGGCTTTTGGTCCATTTCTGATTTGGGTTTGGTTTATTGGTATTCTGTTTGGGTTAAGGGTGTAAATGGGTCTGTTGGGTAGTAACCGGGTTAATGGGTCTGAAATATTTGATTTTGTGCCCACTGTTAGGGCTTTGTAACATGGACTTAGACTGTTAAATAAATAATTGTTTATTTATTTATTTAGTTTTCAGCCTGGTCAAATTTGGGCTCTTACAGTTGCCCCTCTTTGCTCATTGTTGTGTAACAGGAATCGAGCAAAGATTTAGAAAGACCAAATTTGACTGATCTTATTATGGTCTTCAATCCGTTTCTTGCAAACTCGGGATTGTCATGTTGATATCTTTGATCTGTTTTTCGCCAAACACAGAGATGCCAAATCTGCTTCTTCGATTTGTTCTTTGACAATACAGAGATGACAAATCATCTTAAATTTGCTTCATCATAAGCTCGTGAAAACTAAATTAGCTATGTCTTCGATTTGTTCCTTGTAAGCACAAGGATGCCAAATCATCTTGGATCTTGTTTCAGTCTAATCGTCTGAAGGTCAGATCTGCTATGTATATGCTCTCTATTGAAGTAGAGATGCTAGACTTCGATTTGTTCTCTGACAATACAGAGACGACAAATCATCTTAGATTTGCTTCATCGTAAACACATGAAAGTCAAATCAGCTATATCTTCGATCTGCTCCCCGCCGAATACAGAGAGATAAGATCTGTCATCTTGGATCTGGTTCAACGTAAACATCTGAAGGTGAGATCTGCTATGTGTCTGCCTTCCATCAAAGTGGAAATGCCAGACTTTGATTTGTTCTCTGACAATACAGAGACGACAAATCATCTTAGATTTGCTTCATCGTAAGCACGTGAAAGCCAAATCAGCTATTTCTTCGATTTGTTCCCCGCCGAATACAGAGAGATAAGATCTGTCATCTTGGATCTGCTTCACCGTAAACATCTGAAGGTGAGATTTGCTATGTGTCTGCCTTCCATCAAAGTGGAAATGCCAAACTTCGATTTGTTCTCTGACAATACAGAGACGACAAATCATCTTAGATTTGCTTCATCGTAAACACATGAAAGCCAAATCAGCTATATCTTCGATCTGTTCCCCGCCGAATATAGAGAGATAAGATCTGTCATCTTGGATCTGTTTCAGCGTAAAAATCTGAAGGTGAGATCTGCTATGTGTCTGCCTCCCATCAAAGTGGAAATGCCAGACTTCGATTTGTTCTCTGACAATACAGAGACGACGAATCATCTTAGATTTACTTCATCGTAAACACATGAAAGCCAAATCAACTATATCTTCGATCTGCTCCCCGCCGAATACAGAGAGATAAGATCTGTCATCTTGGATCTGCCCCGATAAAGGTCAGATCTACTATGCTATGGCCTATTACCCTACTGTTTTGGGTTTTAAAGCACGCTGTCTCCGATAACCTGTAAAATGATTATGCTTGATAATTTAGGATGCTATGCTCGAAGTGAGTCGAATGTTCCTAATTAAACATGTTATGATGCAAAATGTCATGAATATGACCCCTATCCTAAACGTCATCATTCATTCCTTCATTTGCCTTTTCTTTTCTCAAAGTTTCATTCATGCTCAGCCTGTAAGCCGTCCTCCAATGCTACGATCCACTGAGGATGTCTTTAAGAACTGAATTATTGGCTTTGTCTATTTTCCTTTTGGACTAGAGGAAAGGAATTCCTCGAGTTCTTTTATCCCTTACTTACGTGAATTTCTCGAACAATTGTCCTGTTTTAGTTTCTTGTGTTATCTAGAAATTTCAGAGTAATGCGCAAAACTTCATTTGTGAACATATTTAGTTCATCTATCATTATTTCAATGCAACATACTTAAAGAATAGTGAAAGACGAATAAATTTTTAAGAATAATTAGATTTGAATGAATTATCAAAAAGATACAAAAGGGAATTAATCTGCTAGCCTATCTTCTAGAAGAAATAGAATCTAAAGATAGCAAACAAGACAGAAGTTAGATCCTCTAGATATCGCCGCTTGAGTGCCTATACACCAGCTCCATGAAGTCTTTCTTGAATTCAACATGTGTTAAAAAAAAGCCCAAGTACTCTGTTAATGCCCCATTTTGCAGATTCTTCGCTCTTTGTAGCAAGATCATTGTGTACTCTTCAAAATTTGAGCTTCCCTTTCGGGTTTTCAACTCAAAACCCCTTTGGTCACAGGGTGCCCTTTGCGGGTTTTCACCTTGGCCTCTCTGTTTTTTTTTATTCAAGGCGCCCTTTGCGGGTTTTCACCTTATATTCTCTTCTTCTTTAGACAAAGTATTTTTTAACTGAGTCCGAATTCACTGGATTGGGTAAAATTTTCCCATCCATTTCCGCTAAGATAATGCACCACCAGAGAAAGGTTTCTTTACGACATACGGCCCTTCCCAATTCGGCATCCATTTTCCTCTAAAGTCCTTTTGAATAGGAATGATCTTTTTCAATACAAGGTCTCCCTCTTGGAATTCTCTTGGTCAGATTTCTTGTCATAAGCTCGCATCATTCACTTCTGATACATCTGACCATGTCGAATGGCTTTTAGCCTCTTTTTCCTCAATCAAGTTTAACTGGTCATACCAGGATTGAACCCACTCAGCTTCATCTAACTTTACCTCCGTCAAAATTCAAAGAGAAGGTATTTCTACTTCAATAGGTAATACTGCTTCCATCCCATAAACTAGCGAGAATGGAGTTGCCCCAGTAGAGGTTCTGATAGAAGTTCGATAAGCTAGGAGTGCAAACGGCAACTTCTCATGCCAATCCCTATAGGTCTCAGTCATCTTCCCCACTATTTTCTTAATATTCTTGTTGGCAGCTTCCACTACCCCATTCATTTTTGGACGATAGGGAGAAGAATTGTGATGCTTGATCTTAAACTGGTCACAAACCTCCGCTATCATTTTGTTATTTAAGTTTAATGCATTGTCGGGTATGATCTTCTCAGGCATTCCATATCGACAAATGATCTCCTTCTTCAAGAATCGACTTACTGCTGACTTAGTAACATTCGCATAAGAGGCGGCCTCTACCCACTTTGTAAAGTAGTCAATTACCACGAAGATAAACCGATGTCCATTCGAAGCTTTCGGTGATATTGGTCCAATAACATCCATACCCTACATGGAAAAGGGCCATGGAGAAGTCATAACATGCAAAGGTGAAGGTGGAACATGAATTTTGTCCCCATAAATCTGACATTTATGGCACTTCTTGGTGTAGTTACTACAGTCTCCTTCCATGGTAGCCCAATAATAGCCAAACCTCATGATTTGCCTCGCCATCGTGAACCCATTTGCATGTGTCCCGTACACACCTTCATGAACTTCTTCTAAAATTATCTTAGCTTCCACAGCATCGACACATCTCAAAAATACTTGGTCTTTCCGTTTCTTGTACAGGATATCTCCATCTAAAACATAGTTGCAAGCTAACCTCCTCAAAGTTCGTTTATCATTTTCACTAGCCTGTTCAGGGTATTTACGATCTCTCACGTATCGCAATATATCTTGATACCAGGGGTTATTGTCATTTCCTTCCTTCTCAATGTTAGAACAATGAGCTGGAGCCCCATAAACACTCATTTGAATTGGCTTCATTTCTTCTTCTTTATTCGCCTTGATCATTGAGGCCAAGGTTGCTAAAGCATCTGCCATCTGATTTTTGTCTCGTGAGAGATAATTGAAGGTAATGCTATCAAATTCCTCAACTAACCCCAAAACTACCTTTCTATAACTAATCAATTTAGGGTCCCTGTCTCCCATTCACCTCTAAGCTGATAAACAACCAACGCCGAATCTCCATATACTTCTAGGGTTTTTATACCTCGCTTTATAGCTGTTTGAAGTCCCATGATGCATGCTTTATATTCAGCCATATTGTTCGTGCAATCAAAGTCCAACTTGCATGTAAAAGGATAATGATAGCCATTCGGAGATACCAAGACTGCCCCAATTCCCTTTCCAACTGCATTAGAAGCCCCATCAAAATTGAGCTTCCAAGAAGAATTTTCAGTCATGGCTATACACATCAACTCCTCATTTGGAAAATCGAAGTTCAATGACTCATAATCCTCTAGAGCCCTACTAGCCAAGAAGTCTACTACCACACTTCCTTTTATAGCCTTTTGACTTATATAGACTATATCAAACTCTGAAAGCAAAATTTGCCATCTCGCCATTCTCCCATTAGAGCCGTTGACTCCATCATGTATTTCAACAGATCAAGTTTTGAGATAAGCCAAGTGGTATGGTATAGCATATACTGTCTTAATCTCCGAGTTGTCCAAATCAACGCACAACACAACTTTTCAATTGGTGAATATCTCTCACAGTCAGTGAACTTCTTACTGAGATAATAAATTGCCTTCTCCTTTTTCCCTGACTCGTCATACTGGCCAAGCATACATCCCATAGAATTACTGAACACTGACAAGTACAGTATTAATGGTTTATCTAGGCTAGGTGGAGACAATACCGGAGCATTCAACAAATATCGCTTGACCTTTTCAAAAGCATTCTGGCATTCCTCATCCCAAGTACATTGATTGTGCTTTCTAAGAAGGCGAAAGATAGGATCACATTTCTCGATTAGTTGTGAAATGAACTGAGCAATGTAATTCAATCTTCCTAGGAATCCTCAAACTTCCTTTTAAGTACGTGGCGAAGGTAACTCTCGTATGGCTCTGACCTTGTCTGAGCCTACTTCAATTCCTTTTTCACTGATTACGAAGCCTAATAACTTTCCTGATCTGGCTCCAAAAGTACACTTTGCTGGATTGAGCTTCAACTGAAATTTTCTCAACCTCAAGAACAATCTTCTCAAGACCTCAATGTGCTCTTTTTCTGTGCGCGACTTGGCAATCATATCATCAACATATACTTCAATATCCTTATGCATCATGTCGTGGAACAAGTTCACCATGGCCCGTTGGTATGTTGCCCCTGCGTTTTTTAGTCCAAATGGCATTACTTTGTAGCAAAAGGTGCCCCACAAGGTTATGAATATGGTTTTATCCATGTCCCCCGGATGCATCCTTATCTGATTGTATTCTGAGAAACCAACCATAAAGGAGAACAATGAATATCCCGCTGTGTTGTCTACTAAAGTGTCAATGTGTGGTAAAGGAAAATTATCCTTTGGGCTTGCTTTGTTCAGATCTCTGTAATCAACACACATTTGTACCTTCCCATCCTTCTTAGGAATAGGCACAATGTTAGCTACCCATTTGGAGTACTTCACTTCTTGCAAGAATCCTGCATCGAACTGCTTCTTGACTTCATCCTTTATTTTCAAAACAATATCTGGCCTCATTCTTCGCAACTTCTATTGGACTGGCTTACAATCCTGTTTTATCAGAAGTCGATGTACCACAATGTCGGTACTCAATCCGGGCATATCCTGATATGACCAGGCAAAGATATCCTTGAACTCTCGAAGCAACTCAACCAGACCATGTCTTGTGTCCTCGCTAATTAGGGTTCCGATTTTCAACTCCTTCCCCTCCTCTAGGGTTATATTCTCTATTGCCTCTTTCTCATGTGGCATGATTTGTTTCTCCTCTTGCTTTACCATTCTTAACAGATCAAGAGAAATGTCACAATCTTGAACATCTTCAAAATCCTGAGGTTCCTCTAAACACATGTTTTGCTCGCCAGAGAAATTAGGAGCTGCAGTATCAGCGCCCATATCATTGATATCTAGGGACCTGTGGGGGTATGAAAGAATATACAAAGAATGAATGAATCTAAGAATGGTTGTTTATGTGCTATGAATAAAAGAACAAGAATTGCAGAATTTAAAGGAATATTGGTCGATAAAAATGAAACAATACTCGTTTAAATTGATAAAAGTTATGTTTTATTTAAATAATTATAGATGAACATAAGTCTATTTCACACATGTAATCTTATTACTCCTAGGCCCTAGAGTAACAAACATGTTTCGAGAATTACTCTGAAAATTTCCCAAAGACTAGAGGAAGTTCTTCCGCAGTCCAATTGTTCAGAGAGCTCCCCGATTTTTTAAGGGCGAATGCCCTCGAGGTTTTCTTGCTTTGATCCCTTATTGTGTATAGCATTAACTTGATGACTTTCCTCTATCAACAATCCTCTTGACTTAAAGGATTTGGATATAGGTGGGAATGTCATCGATTCCCACTCAACTTCTCTTCCATTCAAACGCGCCTTTCTTCTCGTTTGGCGCTTCTCCATTTCTTGCCTCCTGTGCTTATGGTCTGGCTTGAAACCTAAACCAAAACGATCCTTCTTCTCACTCAGTTTTGGGATTTGAACCCTTCCTTGCAACTGTCTTCCTAGCCCTTTTCCTGGCAATGCTCCCTTCCCTATCATCATTTGTAGGGCCATCCTCGTAGCTCTAGACATTTTGGGTGCTGGCATCTCATTTCCTTCCGAAATGAAAGTAGCATTAATGATTTCTAAAGAGCGGAAAGAACACTCGATAGCCTCTTCATTGGCCTCAACATAAGGGGCCTTGCTGGTGACTGCCGCTATGATGTCCTCCTCCGCATTGATGGTTATTAAGCGTCCATCTGTTACTAACTTCAATTTTTGGTGTAGTGAGGAGGGAACTGCTCCTGCCGAGTGTATCCATGGTCTCCCCAATAAACAATTATAGGAGGGCTTGATATCCATCACCAAGAAATCAACTTCATATGTATTCGGTCCAATCTCTAGAGGGATGTCAATTCGTCCCATCACTTTCCTTTCAGTTCCATCAAAGGCTCTCACCACATATGACATGTCTTCATATATGAACTATCAATAGGCAATCTGTTTAATGTGGATAATGGAATGATGTTCAAAGCAGACCCATTATCAACAAGTACACTTGGAAGCGTGTATCCCTTGCACCGAGTAGTGATATGCAAGGCCTTGGTTGACCCTATGCCCCCGGGTGGAATTTCATCATCATTGAAGTAGATGAAATTGTTAGCACTAATGTTGTTTACTAACCGGTCCAGCTTGTTAATAGATATGTCATGGGTGGCATATGTTTCGTTAAGCACCTTTAACAATGCATCCCGATGCACCTCTGAATTCAGGAGTAGGGCTAACACTGATATACGTGCCGACTACTTGCGCAACTGCTCGACCATGCTATACTCGCTATGTTTCAGGAACTTTAGAAACTCCTTAGCTTCTTCCTCCTTTACTGGCTTATTGATGGGTACTTCAATCTCATTCTTCCTTTCAACCTCGACATCTTTCGTCTGTACGGGCTCCACTCTGATATTTCCCCCATCATAACATTTCCCACTTCGTGTATGGGAACCTTCATTTTGCATGCCCCTGGCCATGCTAGCTATACTCTCCCCCTCAGGTATTGTTATATTGTAATCATAACTCCATGGCACCCTTCTATCATCCTTGTAAGGGAAAGGATTGGGTTTATGAATGACTATTTTGGGCCCAGTTTGTGACATAGCCTCATTATTCCCTGGCAAAGAAATAATAATTCTCGGTCGGTAGGTTTTTGTCGTTCATTCTCCAGCACACATATTTGTCCTTCACAAGAACTACCCTCAGAAACTTGTAGTTCTTTGTTAACCATAAGGCCTTGTACCATGGCCTTGAACTCTTCGCAATTTTGGATCATATGAACGATCTTTCCATAGAATTCACAATAGTTTTCCATTCCTTCTCTTCCTCTTCTAGAGGTCAGCATACTTCTTTTCACCATCTCCTCCCATATTACTTTCATAGGTGTCTTCACCTCAGCAATATCTTCCTTGACTTTTCCTTTCTTTATTTCATCGATGGCATTCACTCCATGATTGCTATGATCTGGTAACGGATTTTCAGTATTAGGGGTACTATCGAATTTCACCACCCCCATTTTAATGAGCCTCTCCACGACCTTCTTGAACCCAGTGCAGTTTTCAATTGAATGCCCTGATATTCCCGCGTGATATTCGCATTTAGCATTTGCATCATACCATTTGGGGTACGGTGGCTATAGTGGTTTTAAGTGAAACAGAGTAATGGCATGTGCATCATATAAGCTTTGATAAAGCTCACGATATGTCACAGGGATAGGAGTGAATTGCATATTCTCCGAATTCTGTCTTGTACCCGATTCTTGTCTTTAAGTACTTTGTTGCTCACCCGTGGCTGCCTTAGGTTGTCCAACTGTGATTGCCCTGGAGTTGAAACTATTCATGTTATTCACCTCATTGTCGTTTCTCCTTGGGGCTGATCTTTTAGCCACTTCCCTCTCAGTTTTACCGCCCCTCACGACATTTTCAATCATCTCACCCGCCATAACTATATCCGCGAAACTTTTCGTGGTACTTCCAATCATATGTGTGATGAATGGCGCCTTCAAAGTATTAATAAATAATATGGTGGTCTCCTTTTCCAACAATAGTGGTTGTACTTGCATTGCCACCTCCCTCCATCGTTGTGCATATTGCCTAAAATTTTCATTAGGCTTTTTCTCCATGTTTTGAAGTGTGATCCTATCTGGCGTCATATCAGTCACATGGTTGTACTGTTGCATGAAAGCCTGTGCAAGATCTCTCCATGAACCGATTCTTGCACGGCTCAACTGATTGTACCACCTAGCCGCTGCTCCTACTAGGCTGTCCTAAAAATAATGGATCAATAGTTGATCATTGTTCACATATCCAGTCATCCTCCTACAAAACATTGTTATATGTTCCTCTGGACAAGTAGTCCCGTTGTACTTTTCAAATTCTGGCATCTTAAATTTATGAGGAAGCACCAAATCTGGAATCAAACTTAAGTCTTTGGCATCAATCCTATGATGATTGACTTCGCCTTCCAAAACCCTAAACTTCTCCTCTAACCATCTGCAACGATCTTCCAATTGTTTCGCGAATTTAGTTGCCATTCTTTCCTTCTCCATCAAATCCAGATCAGGAGTGATAGGGTTGACTGAGCTATCACCCAAATTATTTCCCAACCCAGATGGGAAATTTACGGGGATTCCAGCATCAACTGGCCCATGTTGAGGCTTTACGATGACAGATGGCCTTCTAGGAGGTGCCTCGGTTTGTAGTGGCACATGAGGTGGAGTAAAACCCGGAGGAGGACCTTCATTCTCTTCTTCAGTGATTGCCATGGGAGCTTTTCCTTTTTCAGTGGCTCTCAGCAGTTGAGCCATTTCAGCCATCATGTTTCTCTGAGCCTCTAACATCTGTTCCTTCATTTCATTCTGCATTTTGGCCAACTGCTCCTGCATTTGATCTTGCATATCTTTTTGTAATTGCTCGAACCTTTGATCCATACTCTTAGTCTTAGTACGAGTGCCGTAAGGATGCGTGATTTCCAGATTTTCTTTTCTACCTTTTAAAGTTAACTTTAACTAATCAGGGTCTTTCTATAACTTTGAATGCAAATGATGTGATGAAATGCTATGAGATGCAAATGCATGAATGCAAAAAAGAATATCGATTTTGGTTCAACTTCATTTAGAAAATTTTATTTAGAAAAAGAATATCTTTACATATAAGAGGATTACAAATACGCTTTCGCCCTAAGGCCCAAAGCTTTAACTCTATCTAATAAAAGGGCTAACTCTCGTCCTATATCCGACGATGGTGAACACATCAGACTCAATACATCAGCTCGAATTGCCAAGTCTTGCACATATTTAGCAACCTCTCGAATCTGAGCTATGGCTTCACCAATGACATGATCTCTTTCTCTGACCTGTCCTCTAGCCTGATAAAGCTCTCCCTTCAGATAATCTTCTTGCGCCTCAAGCTGCTCAACTCGGAGTTCACCATCATACAATGCCACTTCTAAATCCTCAACCTTGCTCTTTAGCTCTTTTAACTCGACCGCAGAATTATAGTTTTGGTGCCAACGTAGGGATCTTCCAAGCTCAGTTACCTTAGTCTTCGATCCTCTATTCTCTTCCTCTAATGCCAAATTTTGTACCTGCATCTCTTGGAGCTTCCTCTCCCAATACTCGGCTCTAGCCTTTTCCTCTTGGACCTCTTTCTGCAACTGATCTGAAGATCCTCCTACTCTCGCTCTCCTCAAGGATACTTGTGCCCTTTTGTAATGCTCCTTTAGATCATCTCGATCTTCCTCAATCTTCCTCTTTTCTTTTCTCTCTTTCTCGAGCTCCATCTTTTGAACATCAACGTCCAAACTCAAGTACATCTTTTCCTCTTCGAGCTTTGCTATCCTCTTCTCGAACTCCAAGTTCTTTCTCTCGAACTCCTGCTTCATAATTTCTTACTCTGAGGGCCTTACTTGCAAATATTCTTCTATCGGTCGAGTTCCTTCCACACTTGGCTTAGGGATATTATCGTTAACCCTTCTGCCTCTCCATTCAATGTATTCTGGTGTGGTTGTAGGACTAATAGATACTTCTTTCAACTGACAAGTCTTTTTCCAAGCACTAGAAACTTCATTAACCTTCCTCTTGTAATTGGCTCCTCTATATACGAACTCACTTTGAGCCAACCCCTGAGTCGCTGGTACGAACTGTCTTAATCCATGCTGCCTCAGCACGAGCAAAGGAGCATAACCAATGGCACCCCAAATTTCCAACAGGGGGACCTAATCAAAACTACCGCATCGGTAAAGAACCTCACCAGGAATCATCCACGGAGCCCTCCACTCGACATCTTTCGACTGAAGGTTCTGAAGTAGCGTAATCCAATTCTCTTCTGGAACATCAACTCTCATAGTTGAAGCTACTATGTCTTTCAGCGGTGAATAATCCTTGAAGAAGACCTGACAAACCACCCTATCTATCAACCAAAAATGACTGTAGAACCAAGCCAAAAGTAACTGAGCACACCCTATAAACCTACCAGCACAAGCCCTCCTACATGCACCTAAAGACCTGAATGTTTCCGCCAAAATTGTAGGAACAGAAGTGACATTTTTACTGAGTCGATGAAAGAGATCCGTGGCTGCCTCATCCACGTATCCCAAAGCCCTACGAAAAACCATCAATCCATACAAACTTAAGGCAATAACATCTACCTTCTTCGTCTCATCAGGGTGTGTCAGAATCAAATCTTTCAAAGCGTCCCACGAAATGCACTTGTACTCACCCTTTTCCTTAATTCGAGCCGTGGCCCACTACTCGCTCATCCCTGTAATAATCATCAATTTCTTCCAAAAAGTAGGGACACAAGCAGCTCGAGAATAGATCTTATCGTTCTGAAACCTGGGACAACGAAGCAAGGTAGTGTACTCCTCCACAGTAGGTACCATATCTACTTCCCCAAAAGTGAAGCAACTGTACGTTGGGTTCCAAAACTGAGCAAGGGCTCGGAATAAGTGCTCGTCTATCTAAAAATCAAGCAAGTACGGTAAGATCTGACAACTCCGACACGTATCCCTCAGCTATACTATTTCCCTTTTCTAGTTGAGTTTGCTCAGACCATCTATGGACGTTGGCGTTGCCTTCCACTCTATCAAGAAGTCTGTTCTCCATAATAAAACTTCGTAACTTAGAAATTGATCGTGAATCGATACCTTTCAAATGCAACATGACATGCACAAAAAGAAAAGAGATAGTCAGTATCACATGATATCAATAAATTTCAACGATAATTCATAAGGTAATATCTAAAGTTTAAACCTAACTAAGTTGGGCTCTTACGGTTTTTCTATATGAGGTTTTAGTTCACAGTTGAGGTACCTGAACCAGCAGATTCCTCGATTCTCACCCACTATAGACTCATTTGAATCGAGTTCAGTTCAGGGGAATACATTTCCCTATGGCTACACGGAGATGAAAATCTCACGAAACCATAGGTACGGATGTATCCCGAAAGTGATCCACTATCCTGCATGGAGGCGAAAACCTCATGAAGGCGTAGTTTCTCACTCCTACTTAAGGGTGTGACCACAGCGGTCATGCAAATGCATTGCGTATCAGAATATATAACATATGCAATAATACAAACACATGTAATGCAAAGAGGATTGAATTTTAAAATTTTTCAAAGTTTCGGCATTAAGACAAAAGGTAATCAATTATACGGCTTGACTCTCTTATTAGTCCCCAGCGGAGTCGCCAAGTTGTCGAAACCATTTTTAAATCGAGTTTTGGAAAATAGGAATCGACTTTAAAAATCGAAACAGAAGTCGCCACCAATCTTTTTAGGTGTGATTGGATCACCTTTAAAACATTTTGTTTTAAAATCATTAGTTTTGGTCTACGAAATCAGAAAAAGGGTTCGAGAGTCGGTTACGTACGAGGAAGGGTTAGCACCCTCGTAACGCCCAAAGATTGGTACCCAATTGATTATCAAGTGTCTTTAATGTCGGAGATTCAAAAATTTTAAGATGCAATCCTTTTTAGAATGTTTTTAATTTTTTTGAAAATTAGAGTTCACTTGTATCAATGTATTGATACTAAGTTAGCTTTTTAGAAATCCCTATCTCGAAACAACGAAACGCTATATCCAATAAGTTAGGACATATTGCTTTGCAATCCCAAGACAGTTGCTCACATTTTTCAAACATTTAAGAACTAAGAAGGGTGCTTGATTATTTGAACTTAACGAGAAAAGTTGCAACCCAATAAAGTTAGAGCACTACTTTCTCGAAATTTTCGAACACCAAGCATTGCCTTTATGTCTTTTTGAAAACTTTGGGGCCTTATTTTTAAAAAATGATGTGTTATGAATTGTATTATATTATAAATCATACATAATAACATATTATTGTAGTAGGTAAATAATACATGCATTTAAACAGAATGGTGACAATAATATAAAGATCGTGCATTTAGATACATACATATAAAAATCATATATTCATAGCAAATATTAACAATATGCATACAAAGATATATATATATATAACATGTATTGAGAAATGAATAAACAAAACGTACAAACATACAAAGTAATAATTAAATAATGCATGATATACAAAAAGTAATAAAATAATGCATGACATACAAAAAAGAGTACTACAATATTAATGTACATGTTCATGAAATGTAAGGTCAAATAATAAAGATAAGATAATATATAACACACCATATATGCAATATATATATAAAAAAAATGAGTTATTATTAACAAAGTGTACATATAATACAAATAAAGACATAATATTTAATAATAATCTTAAAATAGTATTTGCTATACAATATATACAGCATAATAACAAAATATTTATAAAAGAATAATAAATACATTGGGTTTAAAAATATATATAATAAAAGTATGTAAAAGAATTTATAAAATAACACATAACATCAAAATATCATTTTAAAATAATACATAATAAATAAATAACTAATAATTTAATATGTGTATAATATGAGCTAAAAATATAATTTAATTTACAAATTTTAAAATTTTAAATAATACAATGAATAACATAAATAATGTAATAGATAATATATGTTATATATGCCACAAAAAAAAGAGTAATATAGAATAAAAATACAACAAATGTCGTATAATAAAATATAATTTAAATATATATAGGAAATAAGAAATATAATTGATATAATATAAAATAACGAAAATATATATGTAAGAACAATGTATATAGATGTATAATACAAGTAAGATATAATAATATAAAATAATAATGTAAAATAATAATAATAATTTGTGAACAATAAGATATAATAAATAATAATATATATAGTAAAATAATTTTATAATGTACAATATAAAAAATAAGGTAAAAACATATATATATATAAAATAAATATAGGGCTAAATTGAAAGTTCAATAAAATTATGGGGCAAATTTAAAAGAAATAAAAATGGATTAAGGCCTTAATTAAAACGCACGCAAAACAAAAGGGACTCATTGGGAAAATTTCCCTATTTTCAAAACGACATCGTTTCCCTCAATGTGGTTTTAAAACACTGTGAGGGTTAAATCGAAACGAAATTGAAACAGTAGGGATAAATTATAAATAAATATTAATGAAATTATGAATAATAAAAAAAAAGGTGGACCAAATGAGCAATTAGCCCAATTCTTAAAAACACGCGGATCCTCCCCGGGTAATCGGGTCAACACGCGAATCCTGGAGCTTCAAAACGTCGTCGTTTTAAGCTTATCAGACTAAGCTAAAACGGTGTCGTTTTGTTAGGGCTATATAAGCGAAAACTAAAGCCTAAAAATCATTTGGAATATCGTTTTAAGAAAAAAAAACAAAGAATCCTCTGAAGAGGACTAGAGGCCGGTCATCGAGGCTCTGTGGAATCTCTGTCCATCAGTTCCCACGTGCCTACGCGCCGCCATGCACGGTGGTCGGAGGGTTAAAAACTCTCCCCTCTTCAAGCGTAATACAGGTAACTTTCTTTCCTTTTTAAAACCTCAACGATTTCTGCTTAAAACAATTTATATATGCATGCTAAAATAAGAACAAGGTACACGATTAAATCACCTCTTAGAAACTGTTTGTATTTCTCTGAATCGAATATCTGTAAGTATATTTTTATTCTGTAAAAAAAATCGGTCCTCTACACTGTTTGATTTTGGGCTTTTATAGCCACTACTGTTATTACATAAACTGGGAAAGAAATTTTCTTTCCATTTCTTGTCTGCGGTATCCACCATATCTTTGATTGTGATCTGCTGAAATCTTTTTATTTTAGTTTCTTTTTTTGTTTTTTGTATATGCTATGTTTCTTTCCTTTCTTTGCAGGTGCTCACGAAAAATCTAGTAATGGAAGGGTCGCTGGCGTTGATGGAGGCCTGAAGTCTGGCGGTGATGTCGGTGAAGCGCTGATTGGTAGCTGAGGAGTCGTCCAGGCTGTGCTGAGAAGGCTCATTAATGGCCTCGATTTTGGGGAATTCAACAGACACTCCCCAAGGCTTCCAGAAGCTGCTGCGGCGCTGTAGTCCTCAGAAAACCCTAGGGTTTCCTGTTTCCTTAAAGTTACTTGGGCTTTTGGGCCATTTCTGATTTGGGTTTTATTGGTATTCTGTTTGGGTTAAGGGTGTAAATGGGTCTGCTGGATAGTTTTAGGTCTGCTGGGTAGTAACCGGGTTAATGGGTCTGAAATATTTGATTTTGGGCCCACTGTTTGGGCTTTGTAACATGGACTTGGATTTTTAAATAAACAATTGTTTATTTATTTATTTAGTTTTCAGCCCGGTCAAATTTGGGCTCTTACACCTATCATCGCATTAACTCGATCTATGGATTCCCTTATTAGATTTGACTCTAATCTGATAGATTTATGTCATCCTATTTCTAGGATTGCATGCAACTCCACTCAGTTATGCTAGATCTATTCTTAAACAAGGAGTTTTGCTCCACTGAATTAGGCACATTAAACATGAATTAATATCCCAGAAATATTAAAACAAGAAATAAGTACACAAAATTGAGAATAAGAATTAAGTATTTATCGCGTAAAAATAGAAATTAAATAAAATGATTCATCATAGGTTTCATCCTTCCTAGGTATCTAGGGAATTGAGTTCATAATCCTGAATAGAAAAATCTCAAAGTCAGAATAACCATAAGACATAAAGAAAATAAACCTTCGAAAGAAATTAAAGGGACATCTTCAATCTTGATGGAGATCCGCTTCCTAGTTGGTTCCGATGGCATTCTTCAAGTGTTTTCTTCGATCTTCTCTGATTGCTTCCTTATTTCTTCTTCTAATTGGTATTTATAGACTTTAGAATGTTCAAAAAGCCTAAAAATTGAGTTTTTCCATGTATTTGGGAAACAGGGTGTGAAATCAACCCGGGATAGCACATGGGCCTGTGTCCAGTCTGTGTGGAAATGCCCTGACCATGTGGATCCTAAAAACAACTCTATTTGTCTGATTTTGGCTCGTTTTTTGCTCCTTTCACTCCCAAATGCTCTCTTAAGTATAGAAACATGAATTTAAAGGATTAAGAGCATCAAATTCACTAATTAGCATAATTAATCATCCAAAAACGCATTAAGAATGAAATTAAAATATGTTACTTTTATAACTTATCATCTTTTTAAGAAATTTGGTTAATTGAAAAGAGTATAGTATTAACGGGTGTTTGCTGTCTTTTTCAATAATATCAATCTTCAATGTTTGAATTTGAATTATCTTCTTAAGAGTACAATGTATTTTATTATCGTATCTAGTATTTACTAGTTTTCTAAATATTGATTATATGAATTGATTTCATTAAATTTTATGCGCTTCTTAATATTGCATGTGCTTTGAAAAGATCTATCTTATAATTTATTTAATTTATTCAAATATAAATTAGTCTTCATTAATTCATACATAATTCTTAATGTTACACGTATTTGTGAAAATCGATTGTATAATTGATTTGATTTCTATGGTTCAAATACAAATCATATTCTTCATTTATTCTTATGCACCTCTTAATATTACATGTGTTTTGCAAATATCGATATTGTAATTTATTTAATTTATGGGATTCAAATATAAATTACTGTCTTCATTTAATCATATGTTGTTCTCAATATTATAGGTGCTTGTGAAAATCGATCGTATAATTGATTTGATTTTTAGAGTTCAAATGGAAACCATCGTCTTCATTTATTCTTATGCAGTTCTTAATATTACACATGTTTTGCGATATGAATATTATAGTTTATTTATTTTATGGGATTCAAATAAAAATTATTGTGGTCATTCATTCATACGTAGTACTTAAAATTGCACGTGTTCATTCAAACCAATTGCAACATTTATATAATTTATAGGGCTGAAATACAAATTAATTATTATTACTGTTTGTAGAATTACGTGTAAAATCCATAAAATGACTAATACATAATTTGGTACATAAGTTTGATTCTTTTTTTCACTTGTGTTATTTTTTTCCCAATGTAAAACCTATATTTGACAAAAGTTAGCTACGTTTTCCTTTCTTAGTGTTTTAATCTCTTTTGATTTTTTTTAATCAAGCAGATTTCTTATCCAAATATTTATGAAGTTGGAGAACGCAATCTTCATTTCGTACTCATCATCATTGTCCCTTTCAGTTCTTTTGTAATCAAGCAAGTTTCACTCCTTTTTTTTTCACCGTTAAATAGTTTAAATGTAAAAGAACTTGTTGGTTTAACAAAGTTTTAATTGAAGTATAGAAAAAAAGATGAAATGAAGGGATTATTTAATTGATCAGCAAAGCAACCCTTATATACAAGTACTAAGTAACAACCTCAACAAAAAATAAATTCAAATTACTATTAACAAGCTAACAACTCCTACTCCTACTAAAAAGCTAGCAAATCCCCCTAAGACCGAGTCTTATTTTTTTTTAAATAGTTGCAGCCTTGAGATACTAACATTCTCCTCCTAACTCAAGTGCTGCAAACACCAAGTCTGTTCCTATGAAACTCAAATAGACTAACATGGAAAGACTTAGTAAAAATATCTATCATCTGATCTCTAATTTGCAATAAACTAGTTTCTTCAATATTCGCCTTCTATAAATTCCTTCTTAACTAGTGTAGCTTCAAGAGTTTCCTCTAATAGTTTCCTAGCGTGCAATTCCATCTAAATCAAAATTCCACAATTCAAAATCATCACAAAATACTCTAAAAAAGTCATGAGAGTGGCCAGAGTGCTTTCCCTTCTTCCAAGGTCTTGTGTTGTCACTATACTTGCGATTAATACCATTTATAGTTTGATTACCAAATCTTCTCGCAGCTAATAATTCCTTTATTAATTTTTTATTTTGCACTGAAAGCTTGCTCACCTTACCAACTAAATTTTTAAACTCAATAACATCTACAGATGTCGATTCTTTCACATATGAAGCTTCTTCAGTCAGCTTTTGATTTTGGAAACATAACCCACTATTCTCTTCTAAAAGTTGCACATTACTCTTGATCTCTTGAGATAGATTCTTTTTTCGTGGCTCATCAGCATGTTCTTTAGATATTTCATGTGCAAAAGATGATAGTTTATTAGAGAGAGATGTCAATTCTTTTTCCGTGGCTCATCAGCATGTTCTTCAGATATTTCATGTTCAAAAGATGATAGTTTATTAGAGAGAGATGTCAACTGCTGCTTCAAGAGAGTTACCTTTACATGCAACTCATTATTCTCAAAACACTTGACTTGTAGTTGTTCTTGCATGATACAGTTATCTGTCAATTTTATCTCAAGCTCAAAACTCTTTTCATTATATTGTGCCATCAATTTCATAATTGTTTTTTGCATTGATGTCATTCCTTCCTGACACTTGGATGCCACTTGCTCCTCCTCAAATGGATTAAATGAGAAACCCTTCTTCTGCATCTTGATCTTAAACAATACAATGCTATAAGATTCATGGATGAGACACAAGCCCTCTTCGAATATCATATTGAATTTCTTCTCTACCCATTACCCCACACTTAACAAGTTTTGATCAATCTGAGGTACAAACAGAACATCTGAAATTAGCTTAATTCCAGCACAACTCTTTATTGCTACTGTGCATCTTCCCGTCACTTCTAGGTATTCTCCATTTCCTATCCTTACTTTTGACTTCAATGACCTATCAAGGTCTTTAAACAACTTCTTATCATAAGTCATGTGATTGGTACAACCACTATAAACTAACCAATTGTCACATAAAATGCTTGATGAGAAGCAAGAGACGATAAACAAATGGTCCTCTTTTTCTTTAACTACAGCATGTGCTCCACCTTGCTACTGATTTCTCAGTTCCTTGTAGAACCTCTCAATGTGCCCTATCAAGTTACACCTTTTGCATTTCACATCTGGACTTCTCCAACACCTGCAATGGGGATGATTCTGTTTTCCACAATACTTACATGAAGAATACTTATTATAATTTTTAGTACTATTCCTTTTGTAACAGTTTCTGAACCACTATTGTGATCACTCTTCTTCCCATTCCACTTTTGTTCCTCTCCTTTTTCGCCTTACTACATCTTAGCCTTTAATGCTCCTTTTATTCTTCTTTCTATGCTTCTTTCCTATCTCATTAGCCTCCTCTGCTTTTGTGCTTGTAAAGCACTGATCAACTCTACTACTCTCAACTGAGTCAAGTCCTTAGTGTTCTCAAAAGAGGAAATAGTTGCTTCATATTTCTCAGGCACAGAGACAAGTATCTTCTGCACCAGTCTAGAATCAGAGAGATCAATCCCAAGAACTCTTACCTTGTTGGAAATATCTATCAGCTTATATGAGTATTTTTTTGATTGACTCAGACTCCTTCATTTGTAGCCTCTCGAATTCTCTGATCAAGTTCAACACCTTCATGCTCTTGATCCTCTATCTCCTTGATACTTAGCTTTGAGGTAGTCCCATATCTCTTTCGTTGATCCAAAAGCCATAATTCTATTGAATATGACTGGTAAAACTGAAGCATAAAGACAAGACTTTGCCTTAGCCTTCTTGGTGGTTCTCTCCTTGTGCATTTTGATCTAGCTCGTAGTTGGATTTTTGGGAAGTGGAGTCACCTCATAGTCTTCCTCGACAGCTTCCCAATAATCACAACGCTCCATGTATGCTTGCACTCTCACAACCCATGCTTGATAATTTTCTCCATCAAACACAGGTGGGGCTAAGATGGACAGGTTACTCGATCTCAATTCCATTTTCCTCAAAAATCTCACAAGTGTACCTCTCAAATTTTCTCTCAGAACTCTCACAAAATTTTTCTCACAAGTCCCTAAAGAAAAATAGCTCTCGATACCACTGTTGGTTTAGCAAAGACTCAATTGAAGTATAGAACAAAAGATGAAATGAAGGGATTATTTAATTGATTAGCAAAGCAGCCCTTATATACAAGTCCCAAGTAACAACCTCAACAAAAAATAAATTCAAATTACTACTAACAAGCTAACAACTCCTACTAACAAGCTAACAAATCCCCCTAAGACTTAGTCTTATTTTTTTAAAAAAATAGTTGCAGCCTTGAGATACTAATAGAACCATTCAATTTATGTGGGTTGTAAATTGAATTTTCAAAGCTTTTTTTTTCATACATATATATATTTGTCCCTTTTTTCTTATCGATTTGCAAGAAAGTCTGCTTCTCACTTAGCCCCTTGTCCTGGTCTGCATTCAATCTCCAACTTCATTAGACAAATTATTTTGGTAGAATGGTGGTTGTAACTTTTGGGTAGAAAGAAAACACTTTAAGATGTTGGCAATCGGACACAAGCAAGTCCTTGATGTTATCTTCCAAAGGCCACTATGTGAATGAAATAAAAGTTGATGGTATATGGAAAAAACAATAATAGCAAAACAATTTACTTAAAGAAAAAAGCACAATTGGTCAAAGAGAAAGAGTTCAAAGAAATTGCGCTTTAATCTTTACGTGATAAAAAACAAAACAATTTACTTAGAAAAAAGCTAGAATTAATCGTTCTTCTCGGCTTGAGGCATGGTGGTGATGGTTTTAGTTCTTTGGATTGTTCAGCTCCATTTCTATTTATTGCTTTGTTTTTCTCTATATGCGGGGTGATTTGTTCCTTTGTACCCTGTTTTGTATCATTGATATGTGGAATGTTTTTCATTAATGAATTCTAAATTATTGGCTGAACAAATATATATTATATTTAAGATAGATGAATTAGTTTATTTTCTTGTTAGATTCATACCATGTTTTTGAAATGTGGCTTAAAAAAACTTGGAAATATTGACTCGATGAATGACTTTTTATTCATAAATATTAGTCTCTTACAGAAGACTTTAAGACCCAGAAACAAAGCAAAACAAAAACAAAATGATGAAAATCGATCAAAGCCGACATACAAAAGACTTTAGACTCAGAAAGAAAGCAAAACAAACACAAAATTATCTGAAACACCTAACTAAACACAAACATTAATTAACCCCAAACAAAAGGATTGAAAAGAAACAACTTGTTTTGCCTTATTCCATTGTTAGAACTATCATAGCAGAACATCATTGTGTCCAAATCCTCCATCATACTCCACAAGTTGTTATCTATTATGGGTTTTACCAGTTATGAGTTAACCTATTTCAATCGTTGGCAAACATGTATCACTAGTTAATATCAATGAATTACAGTATCAAATGAAAGCAAATATATATCAAAAGGTGGCGGTTAGATCTCTCTAGTGTAGAGAGTACAAGTACTATGAGAGGATTAGGGTTAAAGAGCTAACTGACGAATTTTGTTCTTCAGCTTCTCATTCTCTTAAAAAATTAGAAAGTTTTCAAGTCGAAGCTCCTGAAATAAACGAGAAATATTTTCAGTTAAAACATTTTTTTTTGCCAACTAAAGATTTGGATACAAATATATTACCTGCAACTCACTATTGACAGATGTAACAAGTAGGAAAAAATAAGGACCCAAAAGGAAAAGAAAATAAATATATAGTTAGAACTTGAAAATAAATTAAGATTTACAATCAGGATTAATATTTAAGTGCTCACTTAGTCAATCGGATGATAATATGTTACTGAAAATTTTAATCTTTATATAAGGGGTAAATAGTAGATTTGGTTGGGTTGCAAGATAAACCTGGTTAACATACTATCTAGTCACCCAAATACAGAGACCCGAAATTCCAGTTGCATGATCTACTGTTTCACGTAAATGGCATCATGCAAAATCTTAGTTAAAATAATATCTACTTAAAAAAAATTATAATAAAGAGATGATTATTGAATTGATAGACTTATTATTAAAAAAATCATCCACCAATTCTTCTTGTTTTTTGTCTGCAGAGTCTTCATCTCCAAAATATTCATCAGTTTCATATTCACTATAACTATATCATTACTGTTCTCATATAGAACCACCACGACAAAAGAAAAAAAAATCAAAGCAGAACTAAAAAAGGCTTCTTTAAAAATAAAAGCAAATATATATATAACTTCATCAGACCAACAACCAAGAGTTTACACAACATTATATTAATGTTTTCGAAAGCATAAATAAAATGTTATATGAAGAAAAAAAGGATATGTATATGTATATGTATATGTATATGTATATGTATATGTATATGTATACGTATATGTATATAATATACCTATTGACAAGGAATCGAGGTTGTGGAAGGAGCACATTTAGGTTTGGGCTAGGCATGTGGTTTGCCTTTGAGGGTTGAGACTCCTCTTGAGGAGATTTCTCCTCCTTGCTATTGGCTAATAACTCACTCATGGATGAAAAACAATGGAAGAAAGAGGGGCTGAAGCTTGTGTGAGTAGTGGAGTGAAGCATATTGGAAGAAAAACCCTTACTTTTAAAGAAGGAATGAAACGTCATGTCTTGTTAGGTGTTTGCTATGTATGGCAAGTTTCACATGTTACTTGCCCTTTTTTTCAAATTTTGCTTGGGTACACTCAATTTTTTATTCTTTTGAAGTATTTTGATAATTGATAACATTATAGTATTAACGGTCATTTGTTATCTCTTTTAATAATATCATCTGCATTATTTGAATTAGATATATCTTTTTGAAAGTACAATGTGTTTTATTATTTTATCTAAGGTTTGTTGGTTATATAAGTACGGATTGTATTAATTTTTATACAGTGCGAGTGACTTAGGTGATACACGTCACCTTAGATTTTCAAATAAGAAATTGATCTTCATTAAATCTTTAATTATCTGTTCTTAATATTACATGTGTTTAAAAAGAATAATATTATAATTTATTTGATTTATGGGATTCAAATATAAATTATTGTGTTCATTCATTCATACACAATTCTTTATGTTACAAGTAGTTGTGAAGATTGATCAGAAAATTGATTTGAGTTTTAGTGTTAAAATACAAGCCATCGTCTTCATTTATTCTTATGCAATTCTTAATATTACACGTGTTTTGCGAAGATGGATATTATAATTTATTTAATTTATGAGTTTCAAATATAAATTATTATCATCATGTATTCATATGCAGTTATGCAAGTTTTAATGTTACACATATTTGTTAAGATTGTTCCTATAATTGATTTGATTTCTAGTGTTAAAATACATGCCATAGTCTTCATTTGTTCTTATACAATTATTAATATTACACGTGTTTTGCAAAGATGGATATTATAATTTATTTAATCTATGAAATTCAAATATAAATTATTGTCATCATTTATTCATATGTAGTTCTCAATATTACACATGTTTGTGAAGATCAATTGTATAATTGATTTGATTTTTAGAGTTCAAATACAAACCATCGTCTTTATTTATTCTTATGCAGTTCTCAATATTACACGTGTTTTGTCAATATCAATCATATAGTTTATTTAATTTATATGATTCAAATAGAAATTATTGTCATCATTCATTCATACGTAGTTCTTTAAATTACACGTGTTCGTGCAAACAAATTTCAAAATTTATATTATTTATATGATTCAAATACAAATTAATTATTATTGTGGTTTGCAGAATTATGTGTAAAATTCATAAAAACTGTAATATATAATTTGGCAACTAAGTTTGACACCTTTTTTAATTGTGATACACGTGTTATTTTTTTATCCAATGTGGTACCTATATTTGACCAAAGTTATACATTTTGGTACTTGAAGGTAACAGTGTTAACTTTTAGTGTTTAATTTGGGTTTTAGGGTTGACTTGATGAAAATTAATAATTTAGTTAATAATATTATCAATTGACTTTCATCAAATAAATCGTGAAACCTAAATTAAACAACATACATCAAACTGTATTTGACAAATTAAATATAAAATTAAACAAATACACAAAATTAAACCTAATAATATTAGCAATTAACATTCATCAAATCAACCCTAAAATTTGAATAAACACTAAAAAGTTAACATTGTTACTTTCCAGTACCATATAATATATAACTTTTGTCCAATATAGGTACCAAATTGGACAAAAAAATAACATGGGTACCACATTAAAAAAAGTGTCAAACTTAGATACTAAATGATATATTAAACCTTCATAAAATAATAATTTTTAATTGAATAAAAATAACAAAATAAGGCAAAAAATAAATTAGAAAATATTAATTAAATATTCCTTAATGAATGTCATTTTCAATCTGACCCTATAAATCAAAATCGAAAATATATTCATAAAATTGACTAATGCTTTTTTTTTTTTGTAAAAGAAATTTCTTTTTTATAATTTTATTACGCTAATTAAAATTACATAATATTAAAAAAATTAATTGTTGTGTATGGAAGTTAAAATTGATTTTTTTTCGTTTTTCCAATCATTTGTAACGTTATTTGGTAACATTTATTTTTAATAGTTATTTGGTAACATTTTCTTTTAATTTGTAATGTTTAATTGGCTATGTATGGAAATATTATTAGCTGAGTTGTCCAAAATCACATATTTAGTTATGAATATGTCCAAAAAAAAGACATATATGGTTAAAAAAATCTGGGTCATTAATTTTAGACACCTAAATTAAATTTTTATTGTTTTGTGATATTAATTTTAATTTTAATTAATGGGTCAAAATTAGTTGGTATATTACTATATACTATATATTATATTGTATTCTTGTGTGATGCTGGTGGTCACTAAACTAACTAAAATTACGATAAAGACAAGTGCACCTATCAACTAATAGTGTAGCTATGGTGAGTAGGGAATATCGTATCCATGAGGACTAAAAGTACTAGTAATTACTGTTTTTCTATTATTTAGCCGTCAAATTGATGAAATTATTCTTAATCTAAAATTAACTAAACTAATTTACTAAGAATACAAAAGAGAATGAATTAGGAAAATTATCGAATAAAACTAATGAGATAGACAATACCCAAGAAAGAATCCACCTAGTCTAACACCCTAAACCCAACCTAGAAGTTTAGACCGAATCTCGAATGTTACATTGATCGCCGTAGTGATCATGAGAAAATTTTACAAACGAGTTTTCACGTTGAACCGAAACATTTAATCATTTAAAATTTAGTCAGTAAAATTACAGTTAAGTTTAATATATAACCGGAATTTAAAAAAAACAAATAAAAATTTAAAACAGAACTTGTACCATAGTTTTATAAAACTTTACAGTTCAAAAATCAAATAACAAAGTAGAAATTGAAAACACAAACTGATAATTTATTTTCCACTAAGATAGTCCGAGACCTCCGCATACTGAAACTAGCGTCAGAATTCGGAAATGTACCTGAAAAGGGGAAACACTAAGGGGTGAGCTACTCTAGCTCAGTGTGAGTTCAAACGAACAACAACAAACTTATAGAAAAGGACTCTAGATGATAAATTAGTAGCATATTATATTTATAGGTATACGCAAAAAAAGATAGAGCACACCAATCTCATACAAAACACTCAACACAAGTGTTATTCAGACAAACAGAATATAAACAGATAATCTTACACCCATAACTCTCACACAGATGCACACGCAATGTAGTAGAGTAATGAAACCCACCCATCTAGCCAACACACCTTTCTATCCTCTAATCACACCCCATAAGAGCTGTTTAAGCTTATCCAACCAAACACACCATATAGGACCTCGTAGGCCCATCCAACGCTACACACCATAAATGTAGACTAAGCCACTCAAATATTAATACACAGAAGAGCTGGCGTATGTGCTATACAGTGCAATGCGGTAATCCGCTGTATAGACATGTTGCAGTTTAAACTGCCAGATATGATAATAGTACGCAGCAAAGCTGACGCACATGTAGTACAGTACGATAAATCGTTGTTCGAAAGAGTTGCAGTAGAACTGTCAGATCAGATCAGAATCAGTATCCCTTCTCTTTGCAATCCCACACAAAACTTTACTTTATGCAAGTGTATGTATGCCCTCACTAAAGTTTAGCCAAGAGTCGGAATACACAGACACATTTTCAGATAAAAAACATACACAAGCTAAAATTTGGTGTCTTAGGACCACAAGGTCGTGTGCTCTGGCCATGTGGAAATGCCTAGGCTGTGTAGAAGGTCAAACAACTGTGTGAAAGGGGCACATGATCGTGTGGCTGAGGCACACACCCCTGTGAAGAGAGGCACATGACCATGTGATTGAGACACATGCCCGTTTGGACCAAGGACATGGTCATCGGAACAGGCCGTGAAACTCACTATCTAACTGTGCTTAACTAGAGTACATGGTAGACACGGTTGTGTGAGGGTCTCACACATCTATTTGCTCACCAGACACGACTGTATGTCCAAAACACACACCCGTATGAGATCCCTAAATCCCCAAATTAGCCACACAGTTGTGTGGCCAGTCCATGTGGCACCAATTTACTAAATTCCTAATTCCCAATCACACTAGCCTGTGCCTAGGGGATAGGGCCATGTGAAAAATGACAAAATCCCCAAATCGACCACATGCCCGTGTGGCACCTAAATCAACCCGAAAACCCTAATCTTCAAAAGCACACAATAGTGTGAATCGGCACACGCCCTTGTAGTCAACGAACCATCCACAAACAGCTTGAAAATTAAATTTTTTAGTAACTAAAACAACCCCCAACTGATGAAACTCTGAAACACACTAACCCGGGCAGACTTCCATGTTATTTAACAGTACTATCGGGCTTCAACAACCAATTTCTGAAAGCCACCAAGATTGCCACATTCTATCAAAAGTAATTTTACAATTAAGAAATAAAATAGAAAAGGTTCGAAATCCACACCTTAGCTACCGGAGATGCCCAAACACTAACTCGGTGACAAGGAAGCAACTCTCCAACTTCCACAAGCAAAACCGTTTTCAAGAGAAAATAATGGAGAACCCCAAAAAGGAAAGAAAACTAAAGGGTAAAGGAAGAATAACATCCGACAAAAAGAATAAAAAAAACAAAACAAAATAAATACCAACTAATAGTTAAAATAAATATATTTTAACTTAAAACAATTTACAAATTAACAAAACAAAACACAACAAAAGTATTCCCCCCAAAACGCATATACAAAGACTCAAACTAGTGACCTAGAGACAAACTAACACACAACCAACCACCATACTAGGAGGCCCATTCTATCACTTAAATGCACAACTAAACACAATATCTTAACCTTCACACTGACCCTATCCACAAAACTCAAAACTTCTAGCCCCAAAATTTAGGGTGTCACACTTAGACTCCACCTATTATTCTGAATCTAAATTAAACGATTTATTCACTTGTGTCTTGATTCGTAAAAATCCCTAAATTATGTTAATGTCTATTTTGAGAGTAAAAACAACTGACTCTAGGTTGATTAATTGAAATCTCTTTCTAATTAAAACTTCTATTGTCGCATTAATTCGATTTATGGATTTCCCTATTAGATTTGACTCTAATCCAGTAGATTTATGTAGTCCTATCTCCACTCAATTATGCTAGATCTACTCTTAAACAGGGACTTTTGCTCCACTGAATAAGCGCATTTAACATGAATCAATATCCTGAAAATATCAAAACACGAAATAAACATACATAATTGAGAACAAGAAATCAATTATTTATCATGTAATTCAGAAAATCAAAAAATAAGATCCATCATAGGTTTCATCCTCCCTAGGTATCTAGGTAATTTAGTTCATAATTTAGTTAAAATAATATCTATTTAAAAAAATTATAGGAAAGAGATGGTTATTGAATTGATAAACTTATTGTTAAGCAATTTATCCACCGCCTCTTCTTGTTTTTTGTCTTCAGAATCTGCATCTCCAAAATATTCATCACTATCATATTCACTATGTTAGAATTGAGTGACCCGAATCCTTATTTAAATAAAGTACAATGGTAAAATAAAATAAAAGTAAAATCCGTATAGAACTACACTTCTTTTATTTTATTCTAGAATAAGGTTTTTTAAACCTTATTAAACTCCATCTATTTGAAATTGATTAGAATAAGGTGTTTCAATCTTACTAACTCCTATTAGAATATGGTTTTACAAGCCTATAAATACACATAATCTATTCCTCTTGTAATTAATTCGAATTCGACATAGTGAATTTTCTTCTCCTCTGCCCATGGTTTTTTCTCGAAAGGGTTTCCATGTAAAAATCTGTATGTTCTTTATTTTATTTCTTTTTTCTTTGTGATATATTCATTACTAACATTTTATTTATTTTAAAAATTGGTATAAAAGCTTCTAGGTTGTTCATCTCGATCACGGTAATGGCGTCTTTGAAGTATGAAATTTCGCTATTGGATCACAACACCAGATTTGTGTTATGGCAGATTAAGATGCAAGCAGTTCTTGCACAGATGGATCTGGAAGATGCCCTGCTAGGGATAGATAAGATACCTTCAACATTAATAGATGAAGAGAAGAAGCATAACGATCAAAAAGCATTAACATAATTACATCTGCCTTTGTCTAACAAAATTTTACAGGATGTGATGAAAGAGAAGACTGCTGCTGCATTATGGAAAAGGCTGGAACAAATATTTATGTCGAAAACTCTAACTAGCAAGTTACATATGAATCAACGTCTTTATGCTCATCATTTGGAGAAAGGTGTGTTTGTGCACGAACACTTAACAGTGTTTAAAGAAATTCTCTCAAACTTGGAGGCCATGGAGGTTCAGTATGATAAGGAAGATCTAGGGTTGATTCTACTTTGTTCGTTACCCCTGTCCTATTCAACCTTTAGAGACACAATTTTATATAGCCGTGAGTCTTTCACAATTGATGAGGTCTATGATTCTTTAACCTTGTATGATAAGATGAAGCATCTTGTGGTTAAAACTAACTCTCAGGGAGAGGGTCTTATTGTTCGTGGGAGACAAGATTGGAATGTTGATAATGATCGTGGAAGGACACAGGAACAGAATCCTCGTAGTAAATCTAAGGGTAGATCGAAGTCTTCAAACAGAGGTAAAACTTGTAAGGTAGATCGAAGTCTTCAAACAGAGGTAAAACTGATAACTTCTGCAAGAAGAAAGTGTAGCACCCCAAACCCGGCCCAGAAGTTATGTCCGGATCCGGCATGCCACATCAAAAACGTTAAAAAAAATTCCATTATAAGTCCAGAAAATCGTACTTGATGTTCAAAAGATTAATTCATTAAGGGTTAAAGTGAATAGAAGCTGTGCACCAGGTAGGAAACCGGAAAAGAGGTGGTGAGTCCATCGGACTGCTTAACCACCAAGCTCCCTTCGGATCCAATCCTAGACATGCATACTGCCATTGCCACACCTTAACGTCATGGATATTTATAGGAAACCGATTTGATTAAGTCATTTTTAGGAAAAGTGATTAATTTTGGAAAATACTTTCATTGCGGAAGCTTTGCTTGTTGTCGTGTTATTTTGAAATCAACTGTTGTTTTTGAAAATGCGCCCTAAAGCTATCCAATTTCAACAGTTAAAATAAGTATTACCTATCTTAGTAATACATATTAAAAACCATCAAAAATAAATAAGCGGCCTTATTATATTTAAAAGCCCAAAACCTCAAACGTAATTAAAAGGATGTCTAGTTCACTAGAAGAAAATCAAACTTTCAGAACGGGTGGCCACTCCGAATTCCCTCACAGCTCCAAGCCCACTATGGTTGGGGATTTCCTGCGTGGATGAAAATAAAAGGGATGAGTTTGGGGAAACTCAGTGTGTAAAATAACCCAACCATAGTCTAAATCAGCTCAACCCACAGAAACAGAATAAGTTAGCCTTAGCCCAGAACAGAATTTAGAATAAAGCCCATAGGCCCATAACAGAACAGAACAGAACAGATATTACATGTTTATGCAGAAACCCAACCATATCCAACCGTATACACCCCCGTACCAACCTTACACCGTGTGGGGAGACAACTCGACCCACCCAACCGCTACACACCATAGAATTTGCAGCATGGCTGCCAGAACAGATAATGTGACAGAGTCACCAAATACAGATAATCGTGGCAGAGCCACCAGAACAGATATATGTGGCAGAGCCACCAGATCAGATATTTGTGGCATAGCCACCAGAACGCTTCCTCCATAATATAACCCATGTCCCCATGCAACAAATATATAATCATGGCATCCATCATACAGAATCAGATCGCTATGCTTTTCAGTCAAAATTAAACCTACGGGTATAACGGTAATTTTGCACCTAGGGGTATAACAGTAATTTTCCATACATAGGGGTATTATAGTAATTTAGCTACTTTCAGGGTTTTCATGCATATCCTAACTATTTACGTACTATCAGAACACTTACCGCGCATACTTACCGAATTGGGCCCGTTGGCCCATTATCAAAATGTACGAAATCGCGCGTACTGCAGTTTATTACTTTAGATTACCAAAAATACAAACCCAACTATTTTACGAGCATTCGCACACTCGCAAATTCCCAAAATACTGACTTTTAGGCATTTCGGCTTTTGCCAATCTAGTCTATGAGAGGGTGTCAGTTACACACCTGTTTGCGACGATATGCTGACGAGATCCACATACGAACCGCCTACAATTGGATTACTAACACGTTAATCTAACTATTCAAATACAAACTACGTATTAACCCCTTACAATATTCGGCCAACCACACCTACAGATCATAGTAAGCTTATAAGAAATCAATAAGCAACTCATTAACAAATTTTTGTCAATGTTTACCACATAATCATAATTTCACTGCAAGTTGTCTTCTTGAGCAACAGTCACTAAATTATTTATAACTGGAGCTACGAAACTCCAAATCAAGTGTCGTTAATTTTCCCTGAAAATAGACTCATATATCTTCTATCCATAAAATTTTTAGAATTTCTGGTTTAGCCAATCAATACCAGATTTGTCTCAAAGTTTTCTCATGTTTCACTGTTTGACTAATCTGACCACCCTTCATTACGAATCAAATTTCTCATTGTACAGAATTCAAAATATGTTCTTGTTTATTTCATTAGAAACTAGACTCAATAAGCTTTAATTACATAATTTATGCAGCTTCTAACTCATCTTCCACAATTTATGGTGATTTTCCAAAGTCACGTTACTGCTGCTGTCCCAAGCAGATTTATTACCAAATCACTCTTTCACACCTAACTTGCATGCATGTTATTTAAACATGTATATCACCAATCAATCATCACATATCTATGATTTTACTTAAGTATAATCTTCATTTCATCATTTTAAAGCACAACATGTTAGCTGATTTTTCCCTTTAACATCTAAGGCACATGCATGCTTATTTGTTTGGCTCAACTTCACCTATCTTCCATTTTTCATCAAAAGAACATGAAACAACAACCATTTCCTTCATTTTAATTCATGACTAAATGCTCACAACACAACTAAAAATCAAAATATACTTCAAGAGTTAAGGTAGAATCAAGAAGAACTCATGAACCTCAAAATAGAAGCAAGGTACCAAGAACTTACCTTCAATTTTCCTCCTCCTAATGACCAAATACTCAAGAGCTTTCTCCTCTCCTTTCTCTTCTCTAACTTTCAGCTATGATGGAAAAAACTTTGTTCTTTTCACCCCTTTTTCTTTTAATAAAACTTCATATTTCATCTATTTAATTCTTTAATACAAAAGACATGAAATTCTTATCATGAAACATTTACCTAACCCATTATCATGAAACATTTACCTAACCTATTATCATTGAACATTTACCTAACCTATTATCAATTTGTATCAATTTGTACCATAAATTATGGATATCAAGTGTACATTTTGTCTACAATAACATGATGGCTGGCCACTTCATGTAAAATGGGAGGTTTGTCATGCAAATCCTTCTATTTTGCACTCCTATTTATTTGGCCACTTCAATTTAGCCTATAGTATTTTCAAACATTTTCACATAGGTCCTATTTCATAATTTCACTCCCTTTTTCTTATGGAACAAAAATTAACTAAAATTATCAGGTTCTATCTTAAGCTTGGGCTTTCTAGATGCCCACTAACATAATTAAACCTATGCCAACATTCACAGGATTCCCAAAAATTGGGGCGTTACAACTCTACCCTCCTTAAAGAAATTTCGTCCTCGAAATTTACCTAATCCAAACAGATGAGGGTATTGCTGTTGCATCATCTCTTCTGGCTCCCAAACTCAGAAGTTTCCCCTTCCTTAACTTGTTGAAAACGAGCGACCAAAGACTCATCGTTCAACTACTTTTCCTTAATCTGATCCACCCAGGTTGGCCTCACTTGCAACTCAGCCAACAGACCTCTATCATCATACAGACTCAGACGAGCAAACATTGCTCTCAGATCAGATACAGCTCTACGACTTATAGCATCGGCTACCACATTAGCCTTGCTTGGGTGATACTCGATCGAACAGTCATAATCCTTAAGCAACTCAATCCATCTGCTTTGCCTAAGGTTCAGCTCCTTCTGAGTCAACAAATACTTAAGACTCTTATGGTCAGTGTATATAATACACCTTTCTCCGTACAAGTAATGGCTCCAAATCTTAAGTGCAAATATCACTGCTGCCAACTCTAAATCATGAGTCAAATAGTTTCCTTTATGAGGCTTAAGTTGTCGTGATGCATATGCAACCACCTTACCCTCTTGCATTAACACGCAGCCCAAACCCACGTGTGATGCATCACTGTACACAGTAAAATCATTCCCAGACTCCGGCTGAATTAACACAAGTGCTTCAGTCAGAACTTTCTTCAACTCCTCAAAAGCTTCCTGCTGTTTCTTAGTCCATACAAACGGTACTCCTTTCCTTATGTGTTTTGTCAGAGGTGCTGCCATCACAAAAAAAAACCTTCCACAAACCTTCTGTAGTATCCTACCAGTCCTAGAAAACTCCGTATTTCTGACACTGACCTAGGAGGCTTCCACTCTAAAATCGCTTCAATTTTCCGAGGGTCCACCTTAATCCCCTCAGCAGAGACCACATGTCCTAAGAAGGTTACCTCCCTCAACCAAAATTCACACTTGCTGAACTTCGCAAAGAGTTCCTTCTCCCTTAATACTTACAGCACTATACGGAGATGCTCATCATGTTTCGCTTCAGTTTCAGAATATACCAGGATATCGTCAATAAAGACGACTACGAACTGATCCAAACATGGTTGGAACACACGATTCATCAGATCTATAAACGCTACAGGAGCGTTCGTCAGTCCAAATGGCATAACCAGAAACTCGTAATGACCACACCGAGTCCTGAATGCCGTCTTATGGATATCTACCTCCTTGACATCTTAATTGATGATATCCAGATCGAAGGTCGATCTTGGAGAATATAGAAGCTCCTCTAAGCTGGTCGAACAGATCGTCAATCCTTGGCAGTGGATACTTATTCTTAATTATCAGTTTGTTCAACTGGCGATAATCAATGCACATCCGCATTGTACCATCCTTCTACTTCACGAATAGCACCGGTGCTCCCCATGGAGACACGCTTGGCCTAATGAAGCCCCTATCCAACAAATCTTGAATTTGAGCATTTAACTGTACTAATTCCTTCGGTGCCATCCTATATGGTGCGATAGACATAGACGCCATTCCAGGCAACAAGTCTATTCCAAACTCAACTTCTCAATTCGGAGGTAATCCTGGAAGCTCCTCCGGAAAAATATCTTAGAACTCCTTTACAGTCCTAACCTTATCCACTGACAATCCCTCCTCTTCTGACTGGCTTACAAATGCCAAATAGACCTCACAACCTTTCTGAATCCACTTTTTGGCTCTTAATGCCGACACCACATTGGACAAATAATCCCTTCGCTCACCTATCACCATAACCTCCTCATCCTTTGTGGTCCTTAACACCATTCATTTAGCAGCACAATCCAGAGTCGCCTTATGCTTAACAAGCCAGTCCATTCCCAAAATGAGATCAAACTCTCCGAATGGTAACTTCATCAGATCTCCAGGGAAAATCTTACCTTGAGTTTCTAAGGGTACATCCCTATATAGTTTGTCTACCCTAACCGAGTGACCCAAGGGACTTAGTACAGATACCCCACTCACAATCTCCTCAGAGTAGTCCAAGTTGTCCACAATCCATTCTGTGGCCTCCAACCAATATTCTGCCACATTCGGGGCTATACCAGACACGCCCCTAAAGATCTCCGTTCCGTTAATCTCGAAGTCATTTAGAAATAGATCCCTGAATTTCGTTGCCCAAACTTACTCCGGCAACCCTTTCCAGAACACGAAGCATTTCCTGTTACAGGGCATCATCCTTGGCACCGCGTTCATGAGACTCTACCTCTGTTGCCGGTGGTACCGGTGCATCCACCGCCGGTATATGTCATGAAGACAAAGATCTCGCTCGAGCACTTCCTCGGCTTCGTCCACGGCCTTTTGTACTCATATCGTATTATCTTGATTACGAATTTTTATGCATCAATTAATATTCTAGTGTTTATTACAGATGTTTTATGAATCAGACAATAGTTCAGAGTTTGTTTTCGCAGAATCGAAGTCTAGCTACAGTTTCAGTCTCTTATCAGATTTTCCTATGGTTTCAGTATCATCCTATCTAGAGTATCCTAGCAGGATTTTAGTACAGACAGATAATTCAGGAAAATATTCAGAAAAATTCAGAATACTTATAGACTTGAGCCGGAGATTCGAAATGCCACCTTCTAAAGATCTAAATTTTGAAAATCGAGTTTTTCGCATTCTTTATAAAATTTTCATTTTCGAAAATCTTTATTTTTGTAAACCCATTCCACAGTCGAGTTGTTGCAACCTAGGCTCTGATACCACTAAATGTAGCACCCCAAACCCGGCCCAGAAGTTATGGTCAGATCCGGCATGCCACATCAAAAACGTTAAAAAAAAATTTCCATTCTAAGTCCAGAAAATCGTACTTGATGTTCAAAAGATTAATTCATTAAGGGTTAAAGTGAATGGAAGCTGTGCACCAGGTAAGAAACCGGAAAAGAGGTGGTGAGTCCATCGGACTGCTTAAGTACCAAGCTCCCTTCGAATCCAATCCTAGACATGCATACTGCCATTGCCACACCTTAACGTCATGGATATTTCTAGGAAACCGATTTGATTAAGTCATTTTTAGGAAAAGTGATTAATTTTGGAAAATACTTTCATTACGGAAGCTTTGCTTGTTGTCGTGTTATTTTGAAATCAACTGTTGTTTTTGAAAATGCGCCCTAAAGCTATCCAATTTCAACAGTTAAAATAAGTATTACCTATCTTAGTAATACATATTAAAAACCATCAAAAATAAATAAGCGGCCTTATTACATTTAAAAACCCAAAACCTCAAACGTAATTAAAAGGATGTCCAGTTCACCAGAAGAAAATCAAACTTTCAGAACGGGTGGCCACTCCGAATTCCCTCACAGCTCCAAGCCCACTATGGTTGGGGATTTCCTGTGTGGATGAAAATAAAAGAGATGAGTTTGGGGAAACTCAGTGTGTAAAATAACCCAACCATAGTCTAAATCAGCTCAACCCACAGAAACAAAATAAGTTAGCCTTAGCCCAGAACAGAATTCAGAATAAAGCCCATAGGCCCATAATAGAACAGAACAGAACATATATTACATGTTTATGCAGAAACCCAACCATATCCAACCGTATACACCCCCGTACCAACCTTACACCGTGTGGGGAGACAACTCGACCCACCCAACCGTTACACACCACAGAATTTGCAGCATGGCTGCCAAAACAGATAATGTGACAGTCACCAGATACTGATAATCGTGGCAGAGCCACCAGAACAGATATATGTGGCAGAGCCACCAGATTAGATATTTGTGGCATAGCCACCAGAACGCTTCCTCCATAATATAACCCATGTCCCCATGCAACAAATATATAATCATGGCATCCATCATACAGAATCAGATCGCTATGCTTTTCAGTCAAAATTAACCCTACGGGTATAACGGTAATTTTACACCTAGGGGTATAATAGTAATTTTCCATACATAGGGGTATTATAGTAATTTAGCTACTTTCAGGGTTTTCATGCATATCCTAAATATTTACGTACTATCAGAACACTTACCGCGCATACTTACCGAATTGGGCCCGTTGGCCCATGAACCCGATCTTTGGCCCATTAAGCCCAAATTATCAAAATGTACGAAATCGCGCGTACTGCAGTTTATTACTTTAGATTACCAAATATACAAACCCAACTATTTTACGAGCATTCGCACACTCGCAAATTCTCAAAATACCGACTTTTCGGCATTTCGGCTTTTGCCAATCTAGTCTATGAGAGGGTGTCAGTTACACACCTGTTTGCGACGATATGCTGACGAGATCCACATACGAACCACCTACAATTGGATTACTAACACGTTAATCTAACTATTCAAATACAAACTACGTATTAACCCCTTACAATATTCGGCCAACCACACCTACAGATCATAGTAAGCTTATAAGAAATCAATAAGCAACTCATTAACAAATTTTTGTCAATGTTTACCACATAATCATAATTTCACTGCAAGCTGTCTTCCTGAGCAACAGTCACTAAATTATTTATAACTGGAGCTACGAAACTCCAAATCAAGTGTCGTTAATTTTCCCTGAAAATAGACTCATATATCTTCTATCCATAAAATTTTCAGAATTTCTGGTTTAGCCAATCAATACCAGATTTGTCTCAAAGTTTTCTCATGTTTCACTGTTTGACTAATCTGACCGCCCTTCATTACGAATCAAATTTCTCATTGTACAGAATTCAAAATATGTTCTTGTTTATTTCATTAGAAACTAGACTCAATAAGCTTTAATTACATAATTTATGCAGCTTCTAACTCATCTTCCACAATTTATGGTGATTTTCCAAAGTCACGTTACTGCTGCTGTCCCAAGCAGATTTATTACCAAATCACTCTTTCACACCTAACTTGCATGCTTGTTATTTAAACATGTATATCACCAATCAATCATCACATATCTATGATTTTACTTAAGTATAATCTCCATTTCATCATTTTAAAGCACAACATGTTAGCTGATTTTTCCCTTTAACATCTAAGGCACATGCATGCTTATTTGTTTGGCTCAACTTCACTTATCTTCCATTTTTCATCAAAAGAACATGAAACAACAACCATTTCCTTCATTTTAATTCATGACTAAATGCTCACAACACAACTAAAAATCAAAATATACTTCAAGAGTTAAGATAGAATCAAGAAGAACTCATGAACCTCAAAATAGAAGCAAGGTACCAAGAACTTACCTTCAATTTTCCTCCTCCTAATGACCAAATACTCAAGAGCTTTCTCCTCTCCTTTCTCTTTTCTAACTTTCAGCTATGATGGACAAAACTTTGTTCTTTTCACCCCTTTTTCTTTTAATAAAACTTCATATTTCATCCATTTAATTCTTTAATACAAAAGACATGAAATTCTTATCATGAAACATTTACCTAACCCATTATCATGAAACATTTACCTAACCTATTATCATTGAACATTTACCTAACCTATTATCAATTTGTATCAATTTGTACCATAAATTATGGATATCAAGTGTACATTTTGTCTACAACAACATGATGGCTAGCCACTTCATGTAAAATGGGAGGTTTGTCATGCAAATCCTTCTATTTTGCACTCCTATTTATTTGGCCACTTCAATTTAGCCTATAGCATTTTCAAACATTTTCACATAGGTCCTATTTCATAATTTCACTCCCTTTTTCTTATGGAACAAAAATTAACTAAAATTATCGGGTTCTATCTTAAGCTTGGGCTTTCTAGATGCCCACTAACATAATTAAACCTATGCCAACATTCACAGGATTCCCAAAAATTGGGGCGTTACAGAAAGGGCACATTAAATCTAAGTGCTATAAGCAATAAAACAATATCAAAAGGGCGACTATGAGTCAAAAGGGAAAACAACCAGAAAATTCCGGTGAAGTTGATGTTGTAGAAGACTATAGCGATGGTGAACTTCTAGTTACTTTTGTCAACAATTCTAAAGTGAGCAATGAGTGGATTCTTGATTCAGGCTGCACCTTCTACATGAGTCCCAATTGGGATTGGTTTACAACTTACGAAACAAGGTCTGAAGGTGTTGTTTTGATGGGAAATATTGCTTCATGTATAATCGCAGGTGTTGGAACAATTAAAGTTAATATGTTTGATGGAGTTGTCAGAACACATAGTGACATACAACATGTTCCAGAATTGAAGAAAAATTTAATTTCGTTAAGTACTCTTGATTCAAAAGGGTACAAATACACAGCTAAAAGTGGAGTTTTGAAGATTTCTAAGGGTTCCCTCGTTGTGATGAAAGGGCAGTGAAAGATTGCAAAGTTATATGTTTTATAGGGTTCTACTGTTACTAGTGATGCAACTGTCGCTTCATCTTCCTTGTCAGATGATGGTATTACTATACTTTGGCATATGCGCCTAGGGCATATGAGTGAGAATGACATGACAGAATTGAGCAAAAGAGAACTTCTTGATGGGCAAGGAATTTGAAAACTGAAGTTTTGTGAGCACAACGTTTTTTGGGAAGCAAAAAAGAGTTCGATTCACCAGAAGAATACATAACACAAAGGGAAAATTGGAGTATATTCAGTCTTATTTTTGGGGGCCATCAAGAGTGCCTTCGAGAGGTGAAACTAATTATATGCTAACTTTTATTAATAATTTTTCTAGAAAAAGTTTGGGTGTTCTTCTTGAAGTAGAAAAGTGATGTGTTTTCCGCATTTAAGTCTTGGAAAACTATGATTGAAAAAAAGATGGGAAAATAAATAAAATACCTTCGTACAGACAATGGCTTAGAGTTCTGTTCTGATGAATTTAATAAATTGTATGAATGATTATATTATTGAAGGCTTCCTTCTCGGTTTCTACCAAACATTTTTTACTCTATTAGAAAAGTGTGGATTATATTATTTCGAACTTCTAATTCTTCATTTTAAGGATTATTTTCAAATTTTTTTGGATAATGCAATATCTTATAGAACTTTGATTTTTTAAAATTATGGGTTTCCTTTATTGCTTAATAACCATGATACCATTTAAGATAGATGAATTAGTATTTTTTAATATCTTATAGGAGTTTGAGATGTTTTTCTTTGGTCTATTGTAATCGAGTTGTCCTTGAAAGAGGTTGGTGGCTCCAATGTCTTTCTCGATTTACATTATTTTACCTCGATTGAGCAAAAAAAAAGAAAGTGTTTATTTTCTTCTTAGATTCATACCATGTTTTTGAACTGTGGCTTAAAAAACATAGAAAATATTGCCTTGATGAACGACCTTTTATACATAAATATTAGTCTCTTACAAAAGACTTTAAGACCCAGAAACAAAGCAAAACAAAGACAAAATGATGAAATCCGATCAAAGCCGACATATAAAAGACTTTAAACCCAAGAAGAAAGCAAAACAAAGACAAAATGATCAGAAACACCCAACCAAACAAAAGGATTGAAAAGAAACAACTTGTTTTTCCTTATTCCATTGCTAGAACTATTATAGCAGAACATCAATGTGCTCTTCGAGATCATCTTCCAAATCGCCCAACATGCTCCACAAGTTGTAATTTGTTAAGGGTTTAACCTATTTCAAGCGTCGGCAAACATGCATCACCAGTTAATATCAATCAATTACAGTATGAAATGATAGAAAATATATATTTATGAAAAAACAAAAGGTAGTCGTTGGATCTCAGTGGAATAGAGAGTACAAGTAATATAGAGAAGGTTAGGGTTAAAGGATTGGCTGACCCATTCTCCTCTGCAGGTTTTCGATCTCTTGACCAATTTGATAGATTTCAAGTTGAAGCTTCTAAGATAAACAAAAAGAATTTTCAGTTAAAACGTTGTTTTTTTTTTCTTTTTCCAACAAAATATTTGGATGCAAATAAATTACCTGCACCCTACTGTTGAGAGGTGTAGCAAGTAGCCAAAAAAAAGGACCCAAAAGGAAAAGGAAACAAATATATAATTAGAACTAAGAAACCGATTATTATTTATAATCAGGATTAATATTTAATTACTCTGTAAATCAAATGATAATATGTTATATTTTTTTTTATGTTTTTTAATGATGTGTCATCATTTGGTACATTGTTGAAAAAATTCTACATCATCGATTATCAAATATTAATATTCATATAAATGATAAATAGTAGATTTGGTTGGGTTGCAAGATAAACCACATCATCATATTGGTTAGTTCCCGATTTAAAAAGAGCCAAAGTTGCAGCAGTTTGATCTCTTGTTTCACCTAAATGGCACCATGCAAAACCATAGTTAAAATAATATCTATTTTAAAAAAATTTATAGGAAAGAGATGATTATTGAATTGATAGACTTATTATTAAACTAATAATCCACCACTTCTTCTTGTTCATTGTCTTTAGAATCTTTGTCCCCAAAATATTCACTATCATCACTGAAGTTGTCCTCGTTGAACCAACATAGCAAAAGAAAAAAACATTAAAGCAGAACTAAAATGGGCTTCTTTAAAAATAAAAGCATATATATATATGTATTCAGTACTATCTGCTTAAGTATGGATCTCGAAAATTATTAGGGACCAGAATAATTTCATCAGGCCTACAACCGTCAGGTTACACAACATTATATTAATGTTTTTGAAAGTATAAATACAATGTTATATGAAGAAAAAAGGATATATATATATGAGATATACCTATGGATGGGGAGTCGAGGTTGTGAAAAGAGCACATTAAGGTTAGGCCTATGCGTTTGGTTTGCGTTTGAGCGTTGTTGCTGCTCCTGAGAAGAATTCTTCTCCCTACTATTGGCTGGTAACGCACCCATGGATGAAAACAAGAGAAGAGTGAGAGGCTTAGGCTTATGTGAGTAGTGGAGTGAAGCATATTGGGAACAAATCCCTTGCTTTTATAGAAGAAATGGAACATGGGGCCTTGTTAGGTGTTTGCTATGTATGGCAAGTTTCACATTTTACCTACCCTTGTTCAAATTTTGCTTGGGTCCACTCAATTTTTTATTCTTTTTAAGTATTTGGATAACTGATAAGATTATAGTATAAACATATGTCTATTGCCTCTTTTAGTAATATCGTTTCCATTGTTTGAAATTTGAGTTATGTTCTTGGGAGTACGATGTGTTTTATTATTGCATCTAATATTTATTGGCTATATAAGTACTGGTTATATTAATTATATATAGTGCGAGTGGCTTAAGTGATGGACGTCACCTTAGATTTTCAAATAAGAAATCGATCTTCATAAAATTTTTAATTATGTTGTTCTTAATATTGCATGTGTTTAAAAAGAACAATCTTTTAATTTATTTAATTTATGGGATTCAAATATAAATTATTGTGTTCATTCATTCGTACGCAATTCTTTACGTTACACGTAGTAGTGAAGATTGATCGGACAATTGATTTGTGTTTTAGTGTTAAAATACAGACTATAGTATTCATTTATTCTTATGCAATTCTTAATATTACACGTGTTTTGCGAAGATGGATACTATAATTTATTTAATTGATGAGATTCAAATATAAATTATTATTGTCATGTATTCATATGTAGTTCTCAATATTACTCTTGTTTGTGAAGATCGATTGTATAATTGATTTGATTTTTAGAGCTCAAATACAAACTATCGTCTGCATTTATTCTTATGCAGTTCTTAATATTACATGTGTTTTGTCAATATCAATCATATAGTTTATTTAATTTATACGATTCAAATAGAAATTATTATCGTCATTCATTCATACGTAGTTCTTTAAATTACACGTGTTCGTGCAAACAAATTTCAAAATTTATATAATTTATAGGATTCAAATACAAATTAATTATTATCGTGATTTGCATAATTACGTGTAATATTCATAAAAAGTTTAATATATAATTTGGTAACTAAGTTTGACACTTTTTTAATTGTGATACCTGCGTTATTTTTTGATCCAATGTGGTACCTATATTTGACCAAAGTTATACATTTTGGTACCTAAAGGCAACAATGTTAACTTTTAGTGTTTAATTTGGGTTTTAGAGTTGACTTGATGAAAATTAATAATTTAGTTAGTAATATTATCAATTGACTTTCATCAAATAAATCGTGAAACCTAAATTAAACAACATCCATCAGACTGTATTTGACAAATTAAACGCAAAATTAAACAAATACATAAAATCAAACCTAATAATATTAGCAATTAATATTCATCAAATCAACCCTAAAATTGAAATAAACACTAAAAAGTTAACATTGTTACTTTTCAATACAAAAATATATATAACTTTTGTCCAATATAGGTATCGAATTGGACAAAAAATAACATCGGTATCACATTAAAAAAAGTGTCAAACTTAGATACTAAATGATATATTAAACCTTCATAAAATAATAATTTTTAATTGAATAAAAATAACAAGTTAATGCAAAAAATAAATAAAAAAATATGAATTAAATATCCCTTAATGAATGTCATTTTTAATCAGACCCTATAAATCAAAATCGAAAATATATTCATAAAATTGGCTAATGCTTTTTTTTTATAAAAGAAATTTCTTTTTTATAATTTTATTACACTAATTAAAATTACATAATATTAAAAAAATTTAATTGTTGTGTATGGAAGTTAAAATTGATTTTTTTTTTGTTTTTCCAATCATTTGTAACGTTATTTGGTAACATTTATTTTTAATAGTTATTTGGTAACATTTTTTTTAATTTGTAACGTTTAATTGGCTATGTATGGAAATATTATTAGTTGAGTTGTCCAAAATCACATATATAGTTATGAATCCAAAATCACATATTTGTTTATGAATATGTTTCCCCCCAAAAAAAGACATATATGGTTAAAAAATTCTGGATCATTAATTTTAGACACCTTAGTTAATACTAGTTTAAATTTTTATTATTTTGTGAAATATTAATTTTAATTTTAATTAATGGGTAAAAATTAGTTGGTATATTACTATATACTATATATTTTTTGTATTCTTGTGGGATGATGAATCAATTGTGTATATTGCTTTTGTAACTTTTTTATAATATTAGTTTTTGTTTACAACTTTTAATGATTTTTTGAAATAAATTGAAACAGAAATGTAATTACAAAATATATTTAAAAATATTTAACTAATTTAGAATAAGGTATATTAATGCTATTTTAATTTTAAAAATATTTAATAATAAAATAACAAAAAAATAATATAAGTACCACATTAAAAAAAGTGTCAAACTTGAATACTAAATGATATATTAAACCTTCACAAAATAATAATTTTTAATTGAATAAAAATAAAAAGTTAATGCAAAAAATAAATTAGAAAATATTAATTAAATATTCCTTAATGTGTCATTTTCAATCTGACCCTATGAATCAAAATAGAAAATATATTCATAAAATTACTAATAATTTATTCTTTTTGGAAAAAAATTTCTTTTATAATTTTATTACACTAATTAAAATTACATAATACTAAAAAAAACTTTTTTCTGTTGTTGTGTATCGGAGTTAAAATCGTTTTTTTTTCATTTTTCCAATCATTCTCTCATGTTTTTTTAGTAGTTATTTAGTAACATTTTTTTTAAAAAAATTTCTAACCTTTAGTTAGCTATGTTGTCCAAAATCACATATATGGTTAAAAATATATAAAAAAAAACATATATAGTTAAGAAAATCTGGGTCATTAATTTTAGACATCTCCATTAATACTGGTTCAAATTTTAAGTATCCAGTCAATGAATCAGATAATAATATGTTATTAAAAATTTTTAACTTCATTTTTTTAAAAATATATAATCATTAGATTCAGTAATAATCAAATCATTGTATCAAATATTATTTTTTATATAAAGGGTAAATAGTAGATTTAGCTGGGTGCTCAACATATTGCCTAGTTCCCCAAATAAAAAGACCCAAAATTCTAGCTGCCTAATCCTTTGTTTCCCGTAAGTGGCACCATATAAAATCATAGTTAAAATAATATCTATTTAAAAAAATTATAGGAAAGAGATGGTTATTGAACTGATAAACTTATTATTAAACAAATCATCCACCACCTCTTCTTATTTTTTGTCTTTAGAATTTTCGTCTCCAAAATATTCGTCACTCTCATATTCACTATCACCATCATCATTGATGTTCTCATCATAGAACAACCATAGAAAAAGAAAAAGAAAAAACCAAAGGAGAATTAAAAAGGGCTTCTTTAAAAATAAAAGCAAATATATATGTATATAACTTCATCAAGTCTATAGCCAAAAGGTTACATGACGTTTATATTAATGTTGTGTCATACTGTAATTGTATTGTGTATTAATAAAAGTGTTTTCTTCTCTTGTAATTGTAAGTCTCGGTTAAGCCTTAAGTTTTTAAGCACTTGGTGCACTTAGGTTAACTTTGATATATGGTTGGCTCTGATGCTTGAATGATATATGGTCGGCCCTGCCACTTGAGTATTATAGTGCACTAAGAGGTTAGAAAGTAAAAGGTTAACTGATTTCAAAGAGTATTATAATTGATTTGATTTTTAGTGTTAAAATACAAATGATAGTCTTCATTTATTTTTATGCATACAGTTCTTAATATTACACGTGTTTTGCGAAAATGGATATTATAATTTATTTAATTCACAAGATTCAAATATAAATTATTATCGTCATGTATTCATATGTAGTAATCAATATTACTCAGGTTTGTGAATATCGATCATATAATTGATTTGGTTTTTAGAGTTCAAATACAAACCATCGTCTTCATTTATTCTTATGCAGTTCTCAATATTACACGTGTTTTGTCAATATCAATCATATAGTTTATTTAATTTATAGGATTAAAATAGAAATTATGGTCGTCGCTCATTCATATGTAGTTCTTTAAATTCCACGTGTTCGTGCAAAGAAATTTCAAAATTTATATAATTTATAAGGTTCATATACAAATTAATTATTATTGTGGTTTGCAGAATTACGTGTAAAATTTATAAAAAGTTTAGTATATAATTTGGTACCTAAGTTTGACACTACTTTTTTTTAAAAAAAAATAATTTGGAACTTGTGTTATTTTTTAATTCAATATGGTACCTATATTTGACCAAAGTCATATGTTTTGGTACCTGAAGGTAACAGTGTTAACTTTCAGTGTTTAATTCGGGTTTTAGAGTTGATTTGATGAAAATTAATAATTTAGTTAATAATAGTGTCAATTGACTTTCATCAAATAAATCGTGAGTGTCGTAACCATTTTTTTGAAAAAAACGGGAATCGACTTGGATTTTGAAAATGAACACAAAAAACGGGAGTCGCCACCGATCCTTTTTGACTATGTGTGATCGGGTCACCTCGTTAAAGTGGTTGTTTTCAATAAATAACTTGATTTATTTAAACAACAATTTTGGTCTACGAAAATCAGAAAATGAGTTCGGGAGTTGGTTACGCACGAGGAAGGATTAGCACCCTCGATACGCCCAAAAATTGGTACCTAGTTGATCAATTAGTGTTTTAGTGTCGAAGATTGAAAACTTGAAAGATATTGAAATACGATCCCTCTTTATATAAAAAATGCTCAAATGTTAAAGACTTTCTCGTCTCAAAATATAACATGTCACATCCAGTAAGTTAGGGCATGACATCTTGAATTCTCGAGAGCGAGCTTGCCTTTTATATAAAGTTATATATAACATGACATCTTCAATTTAATCCTTTAAAAATTATAAATATATAGACTATAAACAATTAAAATTTCCTTCGGCCCCCCCCAAAATTTTTTTCTGGCTTCGCCCCTGGATAATAATATAAGTAATAATAGTATGAAACGACAATAACACGTGGCGTTTAAACATGATAATAATGATATAAATATGAAATAGTATGGAATATATATATATGTACAACATATAATAGAAGAAAAATATATATATATATATGATGTTTATTGAAGACAGTAATAATAATAAAATATAGCTAATGATAGTGGTATATGAATATATACATGTATGTATTAAAATATTTACTTAATAAAAGAAGTATATACGTAGTATTAAAATATATATATGTACAAAACGTATATGAAAAGATATAATATTAAAACGTGTATACTTGACATATATGAAAATATACGCATATCATAATTATTAAAAAAAATATACACAACATATATGGTATTAAAAATAGTTATTAAAACATAATACATACATATAAGTGTTGTAAAAAATGCTAATGCTAATAATAGTAATAATAAAATGCTAATAAGTAATAAATGTAATATAATACTAGAAATACAAATAGATAAGAAACATAATAGGTGAATAATAAGAAAAATGGAAATAATAATAATCATAATACAATGGTAATGGTAATTACAAAGATTATGATATTAAAATTAATAGTAATAATGTTAATGATAATATTAGTAATAAAACAAAACAAACATAACAATAAAAGTAATAAATAATATCTATTATAACAATATAAAACTAATGATATAATAAGGTAATAATAATAGGCAAATCAATATAAAAAAGAAAATATAATTATAGTAATAATAGTTGCATTAACAATAATAATAGTAAGAATAATAACGATAATATAACAATAATAGTAATAAAAATAATAACAGTAATAGAAATAATAAAATAAAAATAAAAAAGGTAACGAAAATAATACTGACACTGACAATAATACTAATAATAACAATATATTAATAATACTGATATATTCATAATAATAATAATAATAGTATAAATAACAATCATATAAGTAGTAATAATAGGGATAATAATAATAATAGTAATAATTTCAATAATAATAAAAAAGGCAAAAATGAGCAAAAGGGATCAAATCGAGCTTGAAACAAAATTTCTAGGGCAAATCCAGAGTAAATAATGGAGAAAAGGACTAAACTGCATGCGAAAATAATCAAGGAGGGGCTAAAATGAGAAATAACCCCTCCCTTCAAAACGCGCAGCATGAGGGAGGACCAAAATGAAAACCAAAATAAATTACGGGGTAAAATTAAAAATAAGAGAAATTTAATTTCAGAACAATAAAAAAGCAGAGGGGCTAAAAATGCAATTAGCCCCTCTGTTGAAAACGAGCGGACCCTAAGCGGGTCGGGTCGCCTGCGCGGGTCGATGGCCAAACGGCACCGTTTTGAGGTCTCCAAACCCCCCCTAAAACTACGTCGTTTTACTCCTCTATATATACTAAATTTTTTTTAAAAACTTCATTCTTCCTTTCTGTTTAGAAAAAAAAATGTTTTCTTTCTTACTTTTTCTCTGTGCAGGCCCAGAAACCGGCGAGGAGCCGGCCGTCCGCCGCCGCATCGTCTGCCGAGCCGGCCACCACACGCGGTGGCTGAAAATCGCCCGAGGGTAAAATTTTTTTTCTCTTTTTTTTTTTTTATTTTATACTTGTTTAATATATGTATGTTATTTTTACTTATATTATATGTTTGTGTATATAAAGAAACTCGAAAAAAAGGGAAAAATAAAAGGAAATCACCTTAGGTACGGGTTTGATTTCTGAGGGCTTTGGGTTTATTTTGATGTCGCTTCTCTTGTTCTTTGCTGACTAATATTGTGTTTTTTTGTTTATAATCTAAGATTGCTTTTTCATTCACAAGTGCCGATCGTTACAAATGGTAATGGATTCGGCCTTTTATAGGCGTTTTTTTTACAACTTGCTCTGTCTCTTCTTCTTTTATTGCTGCAGGTAAACGGTGGTGGAGCAGAGGCCACTTGCAGGCGTCGGTGATGGATGGGGTGGGGAGCATGTGCTGACGGCTAGGGTTTTAGGTTTTCCTTTATTTTTCTTTAATGTATTGGGCTAGGTTATTTGGGTTTTGGGTAGGTTTAAGTTGGTTTGGGTTGTGGCTTAGTGGGTTTAGGGGTTTTGGGCCCAAAATTGGGCTTGTACAGCTGCCCCTCTTTGCTTGTTGTCGTGTAACGAGAACAGAGCAAAGACTTAAGAAAGACCAATTTTGCCTGACCTTACTGTGTCTGGACTTGTTTAGCGCTCCTTTTCTCCAGGTAGCTTTATTCCAATCTTGTTGCTTCGCTTCGCTTCACTGCTCTACTGCAACTTCCAGAAGGTAAGGTTTGTTTTAATCTGTTCCACTGCAACTCCATAGAGATAAGACACGTGACTTCAATCAATTCCACTGAAACTTCAAGGAGATCTGCTGTAGCTTTTACCTGCTCCAACGCCATTTCAGGGAGAAGATATTTGATTTTCAACCTGTTACCCTACTGCTTAGGGGGTTAAGGCTTGTCATCATTGATCTGTTTCCCTACTGCTTAGGGGTTTAGATCTGTAAACTCAACCTGTTACCCTACTGCTTAGGGGATTAAGGTTTGAAAATTTGGGTTGTTACCCTATTGCTTAGGGCAATAATATCTATAAACTTCAGCTTGTTACCCTACTGTTTAGGGGGTTAAAGCTTGGTGGTTTGAATCTGCTTCACTGTATTCGATGAGGCAAAATTCGATGTATTTGATCTGCTCCACTGCAACTTCAGGTAGGCAAGATCTGTGATTTTCAGCCTATTACCCTACTGCTTAGGGGGTTAAGGCCCATCTCCTTTGATCTGTTTCCCTACTGCTTAGGGTGATAAGATCTGCAAATTTGACTTGTTACCCTACTGCTTAGGGGGTTAAAGCCCTTTGAATTCAACCTGTTACCCTATTGCTTAGGGGTTTAAGGTCTGTAAATTTAGTCTGCTCCACTGCGACTTCAAGGAGATGAGACTTGTAACTTCGATCTGCTTCGCTGAGACTTCAGGAAGACAGGATTCCCTGGATTTGATCTGCTCCACTGCAACTTCAGGGAGACGAAATCTGTAATTTTCAGCCTATTACCCTACTGCTTAGGGGGTTAAGGTCTGTAAATTTAACCTGTTACCCTACTGCTTAGGGGTTTAAGGCTTGGTGAATTCACTGATTCTAGGGACATGACCTGTAGAATCAATTCTATGTATTTATGCTTATGCCAAAGAATTAGGATGCTATGATCAAAGTGAATCAAATGCTCCTAATTAGATGCATTATGACTGATCTATGAATGTATGAGTGCAACGTGTGGTGAGCGTGAGTCCCTTTTAATGTTTAAGTTGCTATTGCTTTTTGTTTATCAAGGTTCTTTCTCTGAAAAGGTACTCTGTCTTCTTGTTCAGCTCAAATTTTGAACAGAAAACCCGAAGAGGTGGTCCCAATTTATATTCTTTCTTCTCAGATGCTTCCAATCTTTGAGTTTGGTTAGTTCTAAATAATAGTCTTGTTTCAGGTTCCTGTACTATTTAGAAACTTCCAGAGTAATGTGCAGAACTCTTTTTGCAAAAATGGTTTTAGTCCATTAATCATCATTTCAATGCAAAATGCTTGAAAAAGATCATAACAATGACAAAACTGAAATTTATCAGAAACGACATTTGAAGGGCTATACTAATCACAGTCAACCAACATTGCTGGAATACAAAATGAATAGAAGGGAATAGGTGCCCCAAATATCGCAGCGTGAGTTTCTCTTTACTGACTTCTTGAGGATTCCCTTCTTGCCCAATATGTGTTTAGGGGATCTAGAGTACTCTTGCAGATGCCCCAAGATGTAACATCTCTCCTCCTTGTTAATTTAGGTATCATAAGACCATCGCATGCCCTACCTTTGATCAAAATTTGAATCGCCTTTTACGGGTTTTCAATTCAAAATCCCTTTGGTCTCAAGGTGCTCTTTGCGAGTTTTCACCCTGGCCCATTTTTTTTAGGTGAAGTATTTCTTAACTGAATCCGAATTCACGGGATTGGATAAGGTCTTGCCATCCATTTCAGCCAATATCAATGCTCCGCCAGAAAAGGCTTTCTTCACCACATAAAGCCCTTCCCAATTCGGCATCCATTTTCCTCTGAAGTCTTTTTGTATGGACAGGATCTTTTTCAGTACTAGGTCTCCCTCGTGGAACTCTCTGGGACGAACCTTTTTGTTGTAAGCTCGCATCATTCGCTTTTGGTACATCTGACCATGGCGAATAGCCCGTAGCCTCTTTCCTTCAATCAAATTCAACTGATCGTATCGGGACTGGATCCATTCTGCTTCATCCAACTTTACTTCTGACAAAAATCTGAGGGAAGGAATCTCAACCTCGATAGGTAAAACTGCCTCCATTCCATAGACTAATGAGAAAGGCGTTGCCCCAGTAGAAGTTCTGGTAGACGTTTGATAAGCATAGAGGGTGAATAGTAGCTTCTCATTCCAATCTTTATAAGTTTCTATCATCTTTCCTACAATCTTCTTGATATTCTTATTGGCTGCTTCGACTGCACCGTTCATCTTCGGGCGATACGGTGACGAGTTGTGGTGTCTGATCTTGAACTGACTGCAGACATCCGCTATCATGTTATTGTTCAAATTCAATGCGTTGTCAGATATGATCCTTTCCGATATTCCATATCGACAGATGATTTCCTTTTTTAGGAACTTGCTAACTGCTGATTTAGTGACATTGGCATATGAAGTGGCTTCCACCCATTTGGTGAAATAATCGATGACCACAAAGATGAAACGATGCCCATTTGAAGCTTTTGGCGAAATTGGCCCAATCACATCCATGCCCCACATCGAGAAAGGCCATGGCGAAGTCATGGCATGCAGAGGTGAGGGAGGTACATTAATCTTGTCTCCATAGATTTGGCACTTATGACATCTTTTGGCGTAGTTAATACAGTCTCCTTCCATGGTGGACCAATAATAACCGAACCTCATAATTTGCCTGGCCATTGTAAAACCATTAGCGTGTGTCCCACAAACGCCCTCATGGACTTCTTCCAAGATTTTCTTAGCCTCAATGGCGTCTACACATCTTAATAGTACCTGATCCTTCCTTCTTTTGTACAAGATCTCCCCATCTAAGACATAGTCACTGGCCAGTCTTCTCAACGTTCTCTTGTCGTTCTCAGTAGCTTGGTGGGGGTACTCACGATTCTTCACATATCGTAGGATATCATGGTACCAAGGGTGATCATCATTTTCCTCTTCTTCTTCAAGGTTGTAACAATGAGCCGGGGCCTCGTAAATGCTCATTTGGATTGGTTTCACATCCTCTAGTTGGTTCACCTTAATCATAGAACCTAAAGTTGCTAGGGCGTCAGCCATCTGATTTTCTTCTCGTGGGAGGTAGTAGAAGATAATACCATCAAACTCTTTAATTAACTCAAGGATCAACTTTCAGTAATTGATCAATTTGGGGTCTCCTGTCTCCCATTCACCTTTGAGTTGATAAATCACTAGGGCAGAATCTCCATATACCTCTAACACCTTGATTTTACGTTCTATGGACGCACGTATTCCCATGATGCATGCTTCGTATTCTGTAATATTGTTCGTGCAGTCAAAATCCAATTTACTAGTGAATGGATAATGATCTCCGTTTGGGGACACCAGAACTGCCCCGATTCCGTTACCCACGCATTTGATGCTCCGTCGAAGTTTAGCTTCCAAGGGTGACTTTCTTGAGGGTTTTCTTCCGCGGTTGCTATGCACATTAGATCTTCATTTGGGAAATCAAATTTTAGAGGCTCGTAGTCCTCTAGGGCTCTGCTGGCTAGGAAATCTGCTATCGCACTTCCTTTTACGGCCCTCTGGTTCACATAGACTATATCGAATTCAGAAAGTAGAATTTGCCATCCGGCCATTCTCCCGTTCAAGGCAGTCGACTCCATCAAGTATTTCAGAGGGTCCATTTTAGAGATTAGCCAAGTTGTGTGATACAACATGTATTGTCTCAGTCTTCGGGTTGTCCAGATCAAGGCACAACACAACTTTTCAATGAACGAGTATCTTGTCTCACACTCAATAAACTTTTTACTGAGGTAATATATTACTCTTTCTTTCCTTCCCGATTCATCGTGTTGGCCAAGCACGCATCTCATAGAATTTTCAAATACCGTCAAATACAGTATCAGTGGCTTATCTGGATTAGGTGGTGTCAACACTGGAGCATTAGACAAATATTGCTTAACTTTGTCGAAAGTCTTCTGGCATTCTTCGTCCCAGCCACCAGGGTTGTGTTTCTTAAGGAGACGGAATATGGGGTCACATTTCTCAGTTAGTTGTGAAATAAACCGAGCGATGTAATTTAGTCTTCCTAGGAATCCTCGAACTTCCTTCTGAGTACGTGGTGACGGTAACTCTTGTATGGCTTTGACTTTATCTGGGTCAATCTCAATCCCTTTTCCACTGACCACAAATCCTAGCAGTTTACCTGACCTGGCTCCGAAAGTACATTTTGCGGGATTGAGTTTCAACTGGAATTTTCTCAACTTCAAAAATAATTTCCTCAAGACTTGCACATGCTCTTCTTCAGTCCGAGATTTGGAGATCATGTCGTCGACATAGACTTCAATTTCTTTATGCATCATATCATGAAATAGGGTTACCATGGCTCTCTGATATGTTGCTCCCGCATTTTTCAATCCGAACGGCATTACTTTATAGTAAAAGGTTCCCCACATGGTCACAAATGTGGTTTTATTCATGTCTTCAGGATGCATCTTGATCTGATTGTACCCCGAGAAACCATCCATGAAGGAGAAGAGTGAGTAACCTGCCGTGTTGTCCACTAAGGTGTCGATATGAGGCAACGGGAAATTATCTTTCGGGCTGGCCTTGTTTAAGTCTCTGTAGTCTACACACATCCATACCTTTCCATCTTTTTTAGGGACGGGGACTATGTTGGCTACCCATTCCGAGTACTTAACTACTTGTAAGAAACCAGCATCAAATTGCTTCTTGACCTCCTCTTTTATTTTCAACAGAACATCGGGGCGCATCCTTCGAAGCTTTTGCTGAACTGGCTTACATTCTTCTTTGATGGGGAGCCTATGTACCACAATGTCAGTACTTAGCCCAGGCATATCCTGATATGACCATGGAAAGACATCCTTGAACTCTTGGAGTAACTCAATAAGGTCCCGTTTTGTCTCTGTGGTGATGCAAGCTCCGATCTTCACTTCTCTCCTTTCTAGTTCATCTCTCAAGTTCACGACTTCTACGGTCTCTTTGTGGGGTAGAATCTGTTTCTCCTCGTGTTCTACCATCCTTAACAAATCAGGGGATAAGTTACAGTCTCTGTCATCCTCAAAGTCTTGGGATCCCTGCAGACACATATCTCGCTCAAAAGGAGATTCTGAATTAGTAGCAACGTCACTCGCATCATTGATATCTGGAGACCTGTTGTAGGTGTGAAGGAATATGCAAAGAACAAAAGAATCTAAGAACAATTATATGAGTGGTATGATCATGAATGAAAGAATAAAAGAATATTTGCACGGAATAAGTCAAAAGGATGCATTTCATTGAAATAACAATTTCGAACATAAGCCTATTTCACAAAATGACACTTGTTACTCCTAGGCCTAGAGCAATAAGTGTGTTTTGGACATTACTCTGAGTTAGTTCTAAAGACTGCAGGAATCTCTTCCGCAGTCCAATTATTCAGAATACTTCCCGGCTCATAGTGGCGAATGCCTGACAAATTCTCTACCCCCGTCCCTTCTTCATATGTGGCGTTGATGTCCAAACTCTCCATCATTCCTTCCAAGATTTCCTTTCCCGACGTCTTCTGCTCGGAGTGAATGACCTCTCCAGACACAAAAGTCTTCGATATATGGGGGAAGATCATTGGTTCCCATTCGATTTCTCCCCCGCTTAATCGCGCTCTCCTTTTTTCTTGCCTCTTCTCAAGTTCCTTCTTTCTTTGTTTCATGTCCGGCTTAAACCCTAACCCAAAATGGTCTTGTTTGTCCTTCATCATTGGTACATTAATCCTTCCCTGGAGGTATCTCCCGAGTCCTCTTCCGGGTAGAGCCCCTTTTCCAATAGTTAGCCGTAGTCCCATTCTTGTAGTCTCAGATAACCTGGGCATTGGAATTTTATTTCCTTCGGTGATGAACGTCGCGTTCACAAACTCCAAAGATCGAAAAGAGCACTCGATTGCCTCATCATTTACCTCAAGATATGGGGCATCACTGGTTATTTTCGCGATGATATCTTCTTCAGCATTGATCATTACTAACCGACCTTTAGTCACTAATTTCAACTTTTGGTGCAGCGATGAAGGGACTGCCCCCGCCGAGTGTATCCATGGCCTCCCCAATAGGTAATTATACGAAGGCTTAATGTCCATGACCAAGAAATCTACCTCGTATGTGCTCGGCCCGATTAAGAGGGGTACTTCAATTCTCCCCATTACCCTCCTTTCCGTGCCATCAAATACTCTCACTACACTTTGGCATGTCTTCATATGGGAACTATCTACTGGCAACCTACTCAGCGTAGATAGGGGTAGGACATTCAGTGCAGACCCATTGTCAATCAATACCCCCGGTAACGTGTACCCTTTACAGCGAGTCGTGATGTGCAAAGCTTTAGTTGATCCTCGGCCCCCTGGCGGTACCTCATCGTCATTGAAGAATATGAAGTTGTCGGCACTTATATTGTTGACTAAGCGGTCTAGTTTGTTTACAGAGATATCGTTAGCAACATAAGTTTCATTCAGCGCCTTCATCAATGCGCTGCGATGAGTTTCGGAACTTAAAAGTAAGGCTAGTACCGAAATACGCGTTGGCTGTTTGTGCAACTGTTCTACGATACTTTATTCACTGTGCTTTTAAGAATTCATTGGCTTCTTTTTCAGTCACTGATTCATTAACAGTTGGTTCAGGCCCCGCCAGCTTCTCTTTCTTTTGCTCAATTGCTAATGATTTTTCTTTAACTTGCTCGACTTTTGTATTTGGGGTATAACGCCTTCCGCTACGCGTATAAAAACCTTCATCTTGAACTTCCTCTGATGCATTAATCGGGGTTTCCTTTCCCGGGAATGTCACATTGCAGCTATAGTTCCACGATACCCTTTTGCTATCTTCATAAGGAAAAGCAACGGGCTTTTGGATTACGACCTTTGGCGCAACTCGTGCCCCGACTTCATTCATTCTCGGGCGTGATATGATAACCACTGGGTGGTTGACTTTGTAATTATCCTTCGTTGACCCCTCTTCGGAGGCACACACATCTGCTTCTTCCCGGTTCCCGACATATTCGAAGAATTCCAACTCCTTATTATCCATCAAATCTTGTACTAAAGCCCTGAATTAGCTGCATTTTTGAATCTCATGATCCTCTTGATCGTGAAACTCACAATAATTCTTCACTTCTCGAGGCCTGACCCCCGAATTCTGTGCCATCAAACCTCTTTCCACCATTTTCTTCCATACTTCTTTCAACGGGGTATTCACTTCTGCAACATTCATCTTAATTTCTTTCCCTGAACTCTGGATTATCACATTTATTCCCTTATCCCCATGGTTAGGTAATGGATTCTCTGCACTGGTTGTATCATCAAATTTCACAACCTCCATGTTGATGAGTCTCTCAACCAATTTCTTGAAAGTGGTACAGTTTTCTATCGAGTGTCTTGTGGCTCCTGCATGGTATTCGCATTGGGCATTTGCGTCATACCATTTTGGGTATGGAGGTTGCATTGGCTTTAGATAGAAGGGAGACACGACATGTGCATCAAATAAACTCTGGTATAACTCTTTGTACGTTATTGGAATGGGCGTAAATTGAAGTTTCTCCCTGTTTTGTTTTGTGTTGGGCTCTTGTCGGGGTGGGCCCTGTTGTCCAGTAGTTGTCGACCTTGGTTGGCTTACGGTGATCGACTTCGAATATGAGCTTACATTATTCACCTCGTGCTCTTTCTTTCTAGGCGCTGTCCTCTTAGCATTTTCCCCAGCCTCTATTTTTCCACATCTTATGGCATTTTCTATCATTTCTCCAGACATTACTATGTCAGAAAAACTCTTGGTTGCGCTACCCAGCATGTGGTTAATAAAAGGTGCCTTCAGGGTATTGATGAAGAGCATAGTGGTTTCCTTTTCCAACAGAGGGGGTTGGACCTGTGTGGCCACTTCTCTCCATCGCTGGGCGTATTGCCTAAAATTCTCATTATGCTTCTTCTCCATATTCTGTAAAGTGATTCTATCAGGGGCTATGTCTGCCACATGACCGTACTACTTCATGAAGGCTTGTGCTAAATCTTTCCATGAACTAATCTGGGCGCGACTCAGCTGGTTGTACCATCTAGAAGCAGCCCCAACCAGACTTTCTTGGAAGCAGTGAATTAATAGCCGGTCATTGTTGACATGGCCTGCCATTCGTCTACAGAACATAGTGATGTGAGCTTCGGGACAGCTAGTCCCGTTGTATTTCTCAAATTCCGGAGTTTTGAACTTGGGCGGGAGTACCAGGTCTGGAACCAAACTTAATTCCTTAGCGTCGATTCCACCACGATAGTCGGTGCTTTCCATTTCTTTAAATTTTTCTTCCAACCATCTACACCTTTCTTCAAGCTCTCTCGGGAGTTCTACCCTTGTCTTTTCTGCTTTTATTACTTCATCGAGATTGAGGACCACAGGGTTGGTTGGATTGTCCCCTGGATTAGAGTCTGAGCCGACCTGATAATTCATCGGTGCTGAAGCACCGGCCTGAAATGGTTGGGGCCTAATTGTGACCGATGGCCTTCTTGGGTACATGTCAGGTTGTGCCTAAACGTCTGTTGGGGCAAAACCCGGAGGGTAGGTAGGATCTTTATTATCTTCTTCCGCATTGATCAAAGGGCTTTTCCCTTTTTCTAATCCGCCAGCCAATAGACGAGTTAATTGGTCCATCATGCTTTTCTGGGATTCCAACATATGGTCCCTCATATCTTGCTGGATTTTGGCAAGCTGTTCTTGCATATGTGTTTGTAATTGATCCTGCATCTCTTTTTGCATTTTTTCCAATCTCTCTAACCTTCGGTCCATTGCTCTTGTTTTTCCCCTTGTACCGTAACGATGTTCCAGGGTAACTGCCATGATTTTTAGGGTTCCTTGTGAGTTTTAGTGCGTATGATGCAATGCTGATGCATGAATGCAATGAATGCGATGAATGCAAAAAGGCGTTGATTCCAATTCGATTTCATTAGAGTAACTTTTCTAGAAAACAAGTTTCTTTACATAAAATAGATTACATATAAGGCTTGGCCCTGATGCTTAAGGCCTTGACCTGCCTAAGAAGCCAAGCTAGCTTTTGTCCTCGGTCCGATTCTGACTCGTATTTTAAACTCAGCACATCGGCTTGTACTGTAAATGTTTGCAAGTGATCAGCCACTTCTCGCACTTGAGTCAAAGCTTCGCCCATGACGTAATCCCTGCTCCTGACTTGGTCTTGAGATTGATGAAGTTGCTCCTTCCATCGCTCGTTATTTACCACGAGGAGTTCTATCTGAAGTTCACGATTTTGCAGCGCTGTTTTGAGTTCTTCTATATTCTCTTTTAATTCTTCGATTCTGTTCTGACTAGCTTTCAACTCGATTGCAGAGTTACGCGAGCGATACTGATACAATGACCTCTCTAACTCTGATACTCGGATCTTTAACCCTTCTTTCTCATTCTGTCTTTCTACCAAACTTCTTTTCAGAGCACCTTCTCGAGTTTGAGCATCGCGAAATTTTTTCTCCCATTGGTTAGCTTTGCTTTGTTCTTCTTTAACTTCATGTCACCATTGTTCGGATGTTTTTCCTAACCCAGCGGTTCTCATTCATCTGCACAGCTTCTTATAGTCCATTTTCAAACTGTCTAAGTCTTCTTCAGCCTTGTTTTTCCCTTTTCTGAGTTTTTCAGCTTCTAGTTTCTGGACATCGACATCTAACCCTAATAGCATCTTTTCTTCTTCCAACTGCTCGATCCTTTTTTCTAGCTCCAGACTCTTTCTCTCGAAATCTTGCCTGATGATTTCTAGCTCAGATGGGACTACTTTCAAGTGCTCTTCTATCGACTGAGGATTCCCTTGATCTGATGTAGGGATGTTGTCGTTAATCCTCTGATTCCACCATCGGTCGTACTCAGGAGTAGTCATGGGATTGGTAGCAAACTTCTTCATTCTACGAGTCTGGTTCCAGGCATTTGATATCTCGCGAACTTTCTTTTTGTAATTATTCCCTGTGAACACGAACTCGTACTGGGCTAACCCGTATATTGGTGGTGTAAACTGTCTGGATCTGTATTGTCATAATGTAAGTAGAGGAGCATACCCGACGGCCCCTCATACTCCTAACAAGGGAACCCAATCGAAGTCTCCGCATCGGTATAATATTTCATCCGGAACCATCCACGAGGCTCTCCATTCAACATCTTCTTATTGCAGATTTTAGAGAACCGTCATCCAATTTTCTTCTGTCATATCATCTCGCCTCGGTGTAGCCATTAACTCTTTCAGCGGAGAGTAATTTTCAGAGAAGATACGACACGAGACCTTTTCCACTTTCCAAAAATGGCTATGGAACCAGGATAGCAAGAGCTGTGCACATCCAATAAATCTCTCTTCACCCGCTCTTCTACAAGCATTTAATGATCTGAAAGTTTCAGCCAAGATTGCGGGTACAGGTGTGGTTCCTTTACCAAGCTTGTCAAAAAAGGTCGGCAACAGCCTCGTCTACATGCCCCAAAGCCTTGGGGAAGATGACCAGTCTATAAATGCTCAAGGCGAAGACATCTACCCTTTTCTTCACGTCGGGGTGCGCTAAGATTAGATCCCTCAGGTTCCTCCAAGGAATGCATTTACAATCTCCTTTTTGTTTGATCCGGGTTGTCACCCACTGTTCGCTCATCCCTGTGATGTTCATCAGCTTTTTCGAAAATGCTGGGACGTTAACAGGTCTGGCATAAATTCTGTCAACCTGAATCTTTGGCAATGGAGCAAAGTCGTGTATTCTTCTATAGTAGGTACCAAATCCACTTTCCCGAAAGTGAAGCAACTGTAGGCAGAATTCCAATATTGGGCAAGGGCTCGAAACAAGTGTTCATCTACCTTGACATCGAGCAGATAAGGTAAATCACCGTAATGACAATAGAATAGCTGTTTGACCTCATCATCCCACTAACCCCAAATTTCTTTCATCTCTTGGAGATTATTCTGAGTTACGCTGATCCGAGTAAAATTCCATAACTCTGACACATACCCCTCGGTAAGACTGTCGCCTTTCTCTTGTTGCGTTGTCTCAGCCCATATCCGGACAGCCGCGTTGTCTTCTACTTTATCAAAAAACCCCTTTTCCATGATAAGCTATCTATTTAGGAACCGAATGCGAATCAACACCTTTTACAATGAAAATGCCATGCAAATATAATCAAAGTAAAACAAAGCAAGTTAGTAATTTATACGCAGTTCAAAGCAAACAAAAAATAATAAATATAACACTTGCTCAAGTAACTACTAGGGTTTTGGAGTGGCTCTACCTAGGGTGGGTTCTTAAGGCTCGCTACATGGGGTTTAGTTCTAGAGTAAGGGTACCTGAACCAGCAGATTCCTCAATCTTCACCTATTATAGGCTCATACAAACCGAGTTCAGTTCAGGGGAATACATTTCCCTATAGCTGCACGGAGATGAAAATCTCACGAAGACATAGGTACGGATGTATCCCGAAAGCGATCCACTATCCTGCACGGAGGTGAAAACCTCACGAAGGAGTAGTTTCTCACTCCCACTTAAAGGGGTGTGACCACAGCGGCCATGCAATGCAATATGCAAAACTATTTAAAGACTCGAAACACCGCAGCAGGTATTGTACCACAAAAATAGCTGATGAAATGTAATGAAAGGATCGTATTTCAAAACCAAATTTTCAATTTTCGATAAAAAGACAAGAGTTAATCAACTTGTGGCTTGACTCTCTCATTCGATCCCCAGTGGAGTCGCCAAGCTATCGTAACCATTTTTTTGAAAAAAAATGGGAATCGACTTGGATTTTGAAAATGAACACAAAAAACGGGAGTCGCCACCGATCCTTTTTGACTAGGTGTGATCGGGTCACCTCGTTAAAGTGGTTGTTTTCAATAAATAACTTGATTTATTTAAACAACAATTTTGGTCTACGAAAATCAGAAAATGAGTTCGGGAGTCGATTACGCACGAGGAAGGATTAGCACCCTCGATACGCCCAAAAATTGGTACCTAGTTGATCAATTAGTGTTTTAGTGTCGAAGATTGAAAACTTGAAAGATATTGAAATACGATCCCTCTTTATATAAAAAATGCTCAAATGTTAAAGACTTTCTCGTCTCAAAATATAACATGTCACATCCAGTAAGTTAGGGCATGACATCTTGAATTCTCGAGAGCGAGCTTGCCTTTTATATAAAGTTTGCATATTTTAACCCGCTTTTTTTTAAAGGATATTCAGTTAGTTAGGGTAAAGAGGAAAATCGAAACCCAGTAAGTTAGGGCACGTTTCCTCGAATTTCCAAACACCGAATATTGCCTTTACTTGTGAAAATCTTATTTCGGCCTAACAAAATATCATACCCGGTAAGTTAGGGCACGATTCCTCGTATTCCCGAGGATAAGCATTTTTTAAAACTCGTATTGCGATTTAAAAGAGTATTTTGTATTTAGGTTAAATGAGAAAAGTCGAAACCCAGTAAGTTAGGGCACGTTCATCTCAAATTACCAAATACGGAATACCACTTTTATGAAAGAATTATTTTGAGGTATCGAGTAAAGAATATAATGAGATGCATAGTAAAATATAAAAGCGAATTATGATATTAACAGTAACGTGTAATAATGGGTGACAATTACGAGTAGTTGTAAAGGATGAAGTAATGGCAAGGCTAGTAACATGCAAATATAAACAAATTCATGAGGAAAATGAAATGATCGAATGCATAAAAATATATAAATAAAACATGGCAAAATAAAAATGATAATGATAACAGAAGCGATGATAATAACAGGGGCGAAACTAGGGGGCAGGCATGGGCCCGGCCCCCCCTAAAATGGGAAATTTTCATTTAGGCCCTTTAGATTTTTTTAAAATTTTAAATTAGTAAAGGTAAAATTCCACTTTGGCCCCCCCTAAAATTATAAAAATTCAATTTAATCCTTTAAAAATTATAAATATATAGACTATAAACAATTAAAATTTCCTTCGGCCCCCCCCCAAAATTTTTTTCTGGCTTCACCCCTGGATAATAATATAAGTAATAATAGTATGAAACGATAATAACACGTGGCGTTTAAACATGATAATAATGATATAAATATGAAATAGTATGGAATATATATATATGTACAACATATAATAGAAGAAAATATATATATGATGTTTATTGAAGACAGTAATAATAATAAAATATAGCTAATGATAGTGGTATATGAATATATACATGTATGCATTGAAATATTTACTTAATAAGAGAAGTATATACGTAGTATTAAAATATATATATGTACAAAACGTATATGAAAAGATATAATATTAAAACGTGTATACTTGACATATATGAAAATATACGCATATCATAATTATTAAAAAAAATATACACAACATATATGGTATTAAAAATAGTTATTAAAACATAATACATAATATAAGTGTTGTAAAAAATGCTAATGCTAATAATAATAATAATAAAATGCTAATAAGTAATAAATGTAATATAGTACTAGAAATACAAATAGATAAGAAACATAATAGGTGAATAATAAGAAAAATGGAAATAATAATAATCATAATACAATGGTAATGGTAATTACAAAGATGATGATATTAAAATTAATAGTAATAATGTTAATGATAATATTAGTAATAAAACAAAACAAACATAACAATAAAAGTAATAAATAATATCTATTATAACAATATAAAACTAATGATATAATAAGGTAATAATAATAGGCAAATCAGTATAAAAAAGAAAATATAATTATAGTAATAATAGTTGCATTAACAATAATAATAGTAAGAATAATAACGATAATATAACAATAATAGTAATAAAAAATAATAACAGTAATAGAAATAATAAAAATAAAAATAAAAAAGGTAACGAAAATAATACTGACACTGACAATAATACTAATAATAACAATATATTAATAATACTGATATATTCATAATAATAATAATAGTAGAAATAACAATCATATAAGTAGTAATAATAGGGATAATAATAATAATAGTAATAATTTGAATAATAATAAAAAAGGCAAAAATGAGCAAAAGGGATCAAATCGAGCTTGAAACAAAATTTCTGGGGCAAATCCAGAGTAAATAATGGAGAAAAGGACTAAACTGCATGCGAAAATAATCAAGGAGGGGCTAAAATGAGAAATAACCCCTCACTTCTAAACGCGCAGCATGAGGGAGGACCAAAATGAAAACCAAAATAAATTACGGGGTAAAATTAAAAATAAGAGAAATTTAATTTCAGAACAATAAAAAAGCGGAGGGGCTAAAAATGCAATTAGCCCCTCTGTTGAAAACGCGCGGACCCTAAGCGGGTCGGGTCGCCTACGCGGGTTGATGGCCAAACGGCGCCGTTTTGAGGTCTCCGAACCCCCCTAAAACTACGTTGTTTTACACCTCTATATATACTAAATTTTTTTAAAAAACTTCATTCTTCCTTTCTGTTTAGAAAAAAAATATTTTCTTTCTTGCTTTTTCTCTGTGCAGGCCCAGAAACCGGCGAGGAGCCGGCCGTCCGCCGCCGCGTCGTCCGCCGAGCCGGCCACCGCGTCGCCCGAGGGTAAATTTTTTTCTCTTTTTTTATTTATTTTATACTTGTTTAATATATGTATGTTATTTTTACTTATATTATATGTTTGTGTGTATAAAGAAACTCGAAAAAAACGGAAAAATAAAAGGAAATCACCTTAGGTACGGGTTTGATTTCCGAGGGCTTTGGGTTTATTTTGATGTCGCTTCTCTTGTTCTTTGCTGACTAATATTGTGTTTTTTTGTTTATAATCTAATATTGCTTTTTCATTCACAAGTGCCGATCGTTACAAATGGTAATGGATTCAGCCTTTTATAGGCTTTTTTTTTTACAACTTGCTCTGTCTCTTCTTCTTTTATTGCTGCAGGTAAACGGTGGTGGAGCAGAGGCCACTTGCAGGCGTCGGTGGTGGATGGGGTGGGGAGCATGTGCTGACGGCTAGGGTTTTAGGTTTTCCTTTATTTTTCTTTAATGTATTGGGCTAGGTTATTTGGGTTTTGGGTAGGTTTAAGTTGGTTTGGGTTGTGGCTTAGTGGGTTTAGGGGTTTTGGGCCCAAAATTGGGCTTGTACAGTGAGACCTAAATTAAACAACATCCATTAGACTGTATTTGACAAATTAAACGTAAAATTAAATAAATAAAAAAATCAATCTTTATAATATTAGAAATTAACTTTCATCAAATCAACCCTAAAATTTGAATAAACACTACAAAGTTAACATCGTTACTTTTCAGTACCAAAAAATATATAATTTTTGTCAAATATAGGTACCAAATTGGACCAAAAAATAACATAGGTACCACATTAAAAAAAGTGTCAAACTTAGATATTAAATGGTATATTAAACCACAATATATAGGTACAAATGAAAGGTTATAAATAAACAAATATTCAGTGTTCCATTTATTTGTCCAAAACTTACTTCATCAACAATTCATAAGTTCCACACCAACCTTTGTTCGCAAGGAATAAGTTAATCCTCATGGAATGAACCTTCCATCTTGCAAACATAGCAATTATGGAACCAAATATATCTATCTTCACCCAATTCCAAAACACATGTTTTCATGTCTAACACTTTCAAACCACTGGTGACCAAAGTATCGCACTGGTGGCTTCCATTTTGGCACCCAAAATTCGGACATCTCTATACGTTCTATGAGTCATCTAGTTCATGCCTGCTTTAGTCCTTGCTTGACCCAAACATATCCTTGATTCTTAGTTTTCTTTCTCCAAACCGTGCAAAACTTACCCTCAGTCTTCTATTTTGTAATCATCAACCCATTCATCTTCCTAATAGCAATTCTAAAACTGAAAGAGAGGCCTTCAATAGAAAGAACCTAAAACCCAAACATGGATTAAAAGCTATAGCACATGTTACAACATATCTTTACGAATGATTATATTATTGCAGGCTTCCTTCTCAGTTTCTACCAAACATTTTTTACTTTATTATAAAAGTGTGGATTATATTATTTCGAACTTCTAATTCTTCATTTTAATGATTATTTTCGAATTTTTGATTTTAATGATTATTTTTGAATTTTTTTTTGATAATGCGATATCTTATATGAGTTTGAGATTCTAAAATTATGGGTTTCCTTTATTGCTTAATAACAATGATACCATTTAAGATGGATGAATTAGTATTGCTTAATATCTTATAGGAGTTTGAGATGTTTGTCTTTGGTCAATTGTAATCCAGTTGTCCTTTAAAGAGGTTGGTGGCTCCAACGTCTTTCTCGGTTTATATTATTTTATCTCGATTGAGCAAAAAAAAAAGTGTTTATTTTCTTTTTAGATTCATACCATGTTTTTGAACTGTGGCTTAAAAAAATTGAAAATATTTTCTCGATGAACAAACTTTTATTCATAAATATTAGTCTTTTACAAAAGACTTTAAGACTCAGAAACAAATCAAAATAAAGACAAAATGATGAAAACCGATCAAAGCTGACATACAAAAGACTTTATACCCAAGAAGAAAGTAAAACAAAGACAAAATGATTAGAAACACCCAACCAAACAAAATGATTGAAAAGGAACTTGTTTTGCCTTATTCCATTGCTAGAACTAGTATAGCAGAACATCAATGTGCTCTTTGAGATCATCTTCCAAGTAGCCCATCATGCTCCACAAGTTGTTATTTGTTAAGGGTTTAACCTGTTTCAATCATTGGGAAACATGTATCACCAGTTAATATCAATCAATTAAATGATATAAAATATATATATGAAAAAAGAAAAGGTAGTGGTTGGATCTCACTAGTACAGAGAGTACAAGTAATATAGAGAGGGTTAGGTTTAAAGGACTGACTGACCCATTCTTCTCTGCAGGTTTTCGATCTCTTGTCCAAATTGAGAGATTTCAAGTTGAAGCTTCTGAGATAATCGAAAAGAATTTTCAGTTAAACTGTTGACTTTTTTTTTCTTTTGCCAACAAAATATTTGGATACAAATATATTACCTGCACCCTGCTGTTGAGAGGTGTAACAAGTAGGCAGAAATAAAGACCCAAAAGGAAAAGGAAACAAATATATAATTAGAACTAAGAAATGAATTATGATTTATAATTAGGATTAATATTTAATTCCTTTGTGAATCAAATGATAATATGTTATAAAATTTTTAATGTTTTTTAATGATATATCATCATTTGGTACATTGTTGAAAAAATTCTACATCATCGATTATCAAATATTAATATTTATATAAAGGATAAATAGTAGATTTGGTTAGGTTGCAAGATAAACCGCATCATCATATTGGCTAGTTCCTGATTTAAAAAGAGCCGAAGTTGCAGCAGCTTGATCTCTTGTTTCACCTAAATGGCACAATGCAAACCATAGTTAAAATAATATCTATTAAAAAAATTATAGGAATGAGATGATTATTGAATTGATAGACTTATTATTAAATTAATAATCCACCACTTCTTCTAGTTCATTGTCTTTAGAATCTTCATCCCCAAAATATTCATCACTTTCATATTCACTATCATCACTGATGTTGTCATCATTGAACCACCACAGCAAAAGAAAAAAAATTAAAGTAGAACTAAAATGGGTTTCTTTAAAAATAAAAGCATATATATATGTATGTATTCAGTACTACCTGCTTAAGTATGGATCTTGAAAATCATTAGGGACCAAAATAATTTCATCAGGCCTACAACCATCAGGTTACACAACGTTATATTAATGTTTTTGAAAGTATAAATATAATGTTATATGAAGAAAAAAGGATATATATGTATATGATATACCTATTGATGGGGAGTCGGGGTTGTGGGAAGAGCACATTAAGGTTTGGCCTATGGGTGTGGTTTGTGTTTGAGCGTTGTTGCTGCTTCTGAAGAGAATTCTCCTCCCTACTATTGGCTGATAACGTTCCCATGGATGAAAAACAAGAGAAGAGTGAGAGGCTTAGGCTTATGTGAGTAGTGGAGTGAAGCATATTAGGAACAAATCCCTTGCTTTTATAGAAGAAATGGAACATGGGGCCTTGTTAGGTGTTTGCCATGTATGGCAAGTTTCACATTTTACCTACCCTTGTTCAAAATTTTCTTGGGTCCACTCAATTTTTTATTCTTTTTAAGTATTTGGATAACTGATAAGATTATAGTATAAACATATGTCTATTGCCTCTTTTAATAATATCGTTTCTATTGTTTGAAATTTGAGTTATCTTCTTGGGAGTATAACATATTTTATTATTGCATTTAATATTTATTGGTTATATAAGTAATGGTTATATCAATTATATATAGTGCGAGTGGCTTAAGTGATGGACGTCACCTTAGATTTTCAAATAAAAAATCGATCTTCATAAAATCTTTAATTATGTTGTTCTGAATATTGCATGTGTTTATAAAGAACAATCTTATAATTTATTTAATTTACGGGATTCAAATATAAATTATTATGTTCTTTCATTCATACTCAATTCTTTACGTTACATGTAGTTGTGAAGATTGATGGGACAATTGATTTGAGTTTTAGTGTTAAAATACAAACCATAGCCTTCATTTATTCTTATACAATTCTTAATATTACACATGTTGTTCGAAGATGGATATTATAATTAATTTAATTTATGAGATTCAAATATAAATTATTATCGTCATGTATTCATATGTAGTTATCAATATTACTCGTGTTTGTGAAGATAGATTGTATAATTGATTTGATTTTTAGAGTTCAAATACAAACCATCGTCTTCATTTTTCTTATACAGTTCTTAATATTACACATGTTTTGTCAATATCAATCATATAGTTTATTTAATTTATACGATTCAAATAGAAATTATTGTCGTTATTCATTCATTGTAGTTCTTTAAATTACATGTGTTCATGCAAACAAATTTCAAAATTTATATAATTTATAGGATTCAAATACAAATTAATTATTATTGTGGTTTGCAGAATTATGTGTAAAATTCATAAAAAGTTTAATATATAATTTGGTCACTAAGCTAGACACTTTTTTTAATTGTGATACCTGTGTTATTTTTTGATCCAATGTGATACCTATATTTGACCAAAGTTATACATTTTGGTACCGGAAGGTAACAGTGTTAACTTTTAGTGTTTAATTCAGGTTTTAGAGTTGACTTGATGTAAATTAATAATTTAGTTCATAATATTATCAATTGACTTTCATCAAATAAATCGTGAAACCTAAATTAAACAACATCCATCAGACTGTATTTGACAAATTAAATGCAAAATCAAACAAATACAAAACATAAAACCTAATAATATTAGCAATTAACGTAGCAATTAACGTTAATAAAATAAACATTAAAATTCGAATAAACACTAAAAAGTCAACATTCTTACTTTTCAGTACAAAAAAAAATATAACTTTTGTCCAATATAGGTGCCGAATTGGACAAAAAAATAACATAGGTACCACATTAAAAAAAGTGTCAGACTTAGATACTAAATGATATATTAAGCCTTCATAAAATAATAATTTTTAATTGAATAAAAATAACAAGTTAATGCAAAAAAATAAATCAGTTAATTAAATATTCCTTAATGAATATCAGTTTCAATCTAATCCTATAAATCAAAATCCAAAATATATTTATAAAATTGGCTAATGCTGTATTTTTTTTGTAAAAGAAATTTCTTTTTATAATTTTATTACACTAATTAAAATTAAATAATACTATAATTTTTTTAAATTGTTGTGTATGGAAATTAAAATTGAATTTTTTGTCGTTTTTCCCAACATTATTTGGTAACGTTTATTTTTAATAGTTATTTGGTAACATTTTCTTTTAAATTATAATATTTAATTGGCTATGTATGGAAATATTATTAACAGAATTGTTTAAAATCTCATATTTGGTTATGAATATGTCCAAAAAAAAAGACATATATGGTTAAAAAAATCTAAGTCATTAATTTTAGACACCTCAATTAATACTGGTTCAAAATTTTATTATTTTGTGAAATATTAATATTAATTTTAATTAATGGGTCAAAATTAGTTGGAATATTACTATATACTATATGTTATTTTGTATTCTTGTGTGATGCTGAATCGGTTGTATATATTGCTTTTGTAACTTTTTTTTTTATAATATTAGTTTTTGTTTACAACTTTTAATGATTTTTTGAAATTAATTGAAAAATAAATGTAATTAAAAAATATATTTAAAATATTTAGTTAATTTAGAATAAGGTATATTCATGCTATTTTAATTTTAAAAATATTTAATAATAAAATAACACAAAAATAATATAGGTACCTCTTAGTGAATCAGATGATAATATGTTATTGAAAATTTTTAACTTCATTTTAAAAAAAATATATATATAATCATTTGATTCAGTAATAGACAAATCATCGTATCAAACATTAATTTTTATATAAAGGGTAAATAGTAGATTTGGTTGGGTTGCAAGATAAACCTGCTCAACATATTGCCTAGTTCCCCAGATAAAAAGACCCAAATTCCAATTGCTTGATCCTCTGTTTCAAGTAAGTGGCACCATGTAAAATCATAGTTAAAATAATATCTATTTCAAAAAATTATAGGAAAGAGATGGTTATTGAATCGATAAACTTATTATTAAACAAATCATCCACCCCTTTTTTTGTTTTTGTTGTTCAGAATCTTCGTCTCCAAAGTATTCATCAGTCTCATATTCACTATCACCATCATCATTGATGTTCTCATCATAGAACAACCACAACAAAAGAAAAAAAAAACCAAAGGAGAATTAAAAAGGGCTTCTTTAAAAATAAAAGCAAATATATGTGTATATAGCTTCATTAGGTCTATAGCCAAGAGGTTACACGACGTTTATATTAATATTGTGTCATATTGTAATTGTATTGTGTATTAATAAAAGTGTTTTCTTCTCTTGTAATTGTAAGTCTCGGTTAAGCCTTAAGTTTTTAAACACTTGGTGCACTTGGGTTAGCTTTTATATATTGTATGCTCTGCCCCTTGAATGATATATGGTCGATACTGCCACCTGAGTATTATAGTGCACTAAAAGGTTAGAAACTAAAAGGTTAACTGATTTCAAAGAGTATTATAATTGATTTGATTTTTAGTGTTAAAATACAAACGATAGTATTCATTTATTCTTATGCATACAGTTATGAATATTACACGTGTTTTGCGAAAATGGATATTATAAGTTATTTAATTCACGATATTCAAATATAAATTATTATCATCATGTATACATATGTAGTAATCAATATTACTCGTGTTTGTGAAGATCAATCGTATAATTGATTTGATTTTTAGAATTCAAATACAAATTATCGTCTTCATTTATTCTTATGCAATTCTCAATATTACACGTGTTTTGTCAACATCAATCATGTAACGGCCCAAATAATTTAATTTGTCTTCTGTGAATATCTAACACAAATTTGTATTTTCTTCAGTGGTTAAGTGTTTTAAGAGTGTCTGAGAGGTCTTGGGTTTAAGTCTCAATTTTGGTTATTTTTGGATCTAAGCCTTATCTTTGTTCAGTGGGCTTTTATTAAATTATCTGTAAATTTATATCAGAGTGAGCCTACTGGTTTAAGTGGTAAGGGAGTCAGAATGTTAGAGGTCTTGAGTTTGAATCTCAGTGTGAGCGTGGGTGTTATTTTTGGCTCGGTTATGAGCAAGTATTTTGGTGGAGTTGGAATTCTGAGGTGATTGTAGTTAGTGGGCACTGGGAGGAAAATAGGGGATATGCTATCATATCTGGTATTATCTCTTTTTGTTTCAAATTTTAATTTCTTTCTCTCCAAGAACATCTGACGTTAGTTTCTGTTCTCTACCATTATTTCCTTTTTCCTCTTCCTCCCTTTCGTTTCTGTTTTTCGGATCGTGTTCCTGCTTCTCATTAATTCAGTGTTTTCACATTATTCTGGTAAGTGAGATTTTAGTATCTGTAGCATAGGTTTACAACTCGTTGGTATTGGCATTTTGATATGTAAGTTAAGGGACTGATTTCTACATATTTGTGGTATAGGAGAAGGTGGTGTTCGGTGAAGTTTCATTCTGATAGCCTAAATTGCGTTGGGGTCTGTTCGTGTCATCGGTAAGTCTTGTGTGTTATTTCGGGTTATGTATCAATTCGTAATCGATTGTTAATTGGACGTTTGAACGCTATGTTATAGGTTTTGAAGGCTTCAGGAGGGGTTTCGTAGCATAATCGTACCGAGTGTGTACCCAAAACGTAGAAAACGAGGCTTCAGCAAAAGTCAAAAAATAATTCAGTCGACACCACACGGGCGTGTGGTCGCCCACGTGAGAGACGCGGCCATGTGGTTGACGAAGGTATTGTAATACTCCCAACCCTGGCCTAGACGCTATGGCCAAATCTGGCAGCGTCACATGTGAGTGCTTTTTAGAAAAACCTTAGCAAGTTAAAAGTTGTCCAATTTGTTATCTTTACTTAAGTCGTGAAATCTCTATTCCAAATATTAAGTGAAAACATTTCATTAACGCGGAAGCTAAAACATCATTAATTCATAAATCAATAATTTAACAATTTAAAATTCCCAAAATAGACCCAAGAATAGTTCGAGTCCAAATACATATTAATCCCAAAATAAATATTAAAATAAAGCAGACAAAATAAAGTGTTACTCAAAAATCCGTAAATGTCTACCAATGGTCAACCATTGTGCCCTATGTCATACCGATCCATCTACTGCTGAGGATTACCTGACAATAAAATAAAAAAAGGGGTGAGTTTTCACAAACTCAGTGTGTACATCCCCACAAACAGCATGCATAGAAATAGATAATAGAATACAGTTATTCAGCCTTAGCCATATAGATATCGTATGCATAACAAATCAAATATCAAAAATATCATGCCCATCAACCCTGCACAGGATCTCCGTTCAACCCATCACACCATGTGGGGATAAAATCGACCTACCCAGCCCTACACATCAAGTATGGGGATATAATCAACCCATCCAACTCTACACACCAACTGGTACCGTAAAAATAGTACATAACAAATATACACAGCATGGCTGCCAGATAACAGGCTAATCGCCTCTCAGACTTCCTTCTCTTCACAACAATCCCAACCAAATGCAATGCAACACAATTATCATGGCATGCTTATATGCAGATATCAGATCATACGTCATGTCAGAATAGATATACAAAATCAGGCAGATATACATGCTGGTATTATCATACTTCCGCATACAATGTAGTAATCAAATAGAGTATATGGTCTAAGTAACACTTCCTGCCCCTACAATCAGGTCACAGTTGACTTAGGCGACCTGTGCAACCTTACAGAACATTTCAAACAAATTGTGATCACACGCCTGTGTGCCCTGCTCGTATGGGCCCACACGCCCGTATGGCCCACACGGCCTAGGTTGGCTTTGCCCGTGTGGATCACACGGCCTGGCCCAAACTTCCACACGCCTGTGTAGTTCACTTTACAACCCACACGTCCGTGTCTCGCGATGCAGGCTACCACACTGGAAGACCACAAGCATGTGTAGTGTCGACAGGCCACTTTTTAACTTTTGTCGAAACTCGTGTTCTGCGTAATCATAGTACACACTTGGTTCGTTTTCACTGCTAATCCAACCACAAGCACTTGAAAGCCTAAAATCGACAATATCGAGCCCAATATCAATCATTTAAATTGACTTCCTTAAGAACTGCCAAATCCCAAAAGAGAGATCTACTTACCTTCAATGATACGGTGATTCCTCGCTGTTTAGAACCCCGATTAATAACCCACAAAACCTTGAATATTCCCTAAACAGTAAAAAAAAACCTCTTAAACGAACTCCAAAGAAAATCACGTAACTTAATAAAGCGATACTTACTGAATCAACAGAACTGCTAGCAATACGCCTAAGCTTATCGAAAAAAAGAAAAACAAAGGAGAGAGGAAAAAAGAGAAGAGAAGTTTCGACAGCAAGAGGGATTTAGGGAAAAAAGAGAAGACGACTGAGAAAAGCTTTTGTTAAAAGAAGGAAATAAGCCCTAATTTCCCCTAAAAATCCCCAACTCAGAATTCTGATAAAACCCAACTCTTAGACAAAACTTGCAACAAAATAATTCCAAAGCCACTGCAAGGATTTGAACTCAGGACCTTGAGCAACCTGACACTCCTCTTAACCATTAGACCAGCAGGCCCATTCTGTTAAGTTTTTACCAACAATTCCTTAAAAGCCCACTAACCTAAAGTCAGGCTTTATTCAAATAAAACCAAAATTTAGCCCAAGTTAAAGCTTGAACTTGGGACTTCCCAAATACACCCCAGAGTACATAAACACTTAAACCAACATTTATTTTATGCCAAAAAGAAACAAAAAAGAGTTCCGATATTTCCATACTCAACTATCACAAAGCCGAAATTACAAAAATTTGAGATGTTACAACTCTACCCCTTTAAAGAAAATTCATCTTCAAATTTTACCTGATCAGAAAATATGAGAATACTACTGACGCATCGAATCCTCCGGCTCCCAAGTGGCCTATTCTGTGTTATGATTTCGCCACAGCACCTTCACTAAAGGAATAGATTTTCTACGCAGAACCTTAACGTCGTGATCAAGGATCTGAATCGGTTCCTTCTCAAATGTTAGATCTGGCCTAACCTCAATCTCCTCCACTGGCACAATGTGTGAAGGATTAGAGCGGTAGCGTCTCAACATCGAGACGTGGAGCACGTCATGTACATGATCCAACTTGGGAGATAGCTTTAATTGATATGCGACTGGCCCTACTCGCTTCAAAATTCGATACGGCCCAATAAACCGAGGACTTAGCTTACCCTTGTGTCCAAACCTTAGAATCTTCTTCCGTGGTGAAACTTTAAGAAAGACCAAGTCCCCCACAGAATATTTAATGTCCTTCCTCTTTAGATCATCATAGGACTTCTGTCTATCGGAAGTCGCTTTCAGATGCTCTCGAATCAACCAGACCTTATCCTCAGTCTCTGAGATCAACTCTAAACCCAGAACACGTCGCTCACCCAACTCAGTCCAGCACAAAGGAGTGCGACACTTACGACCATAAAGTGCCTCATATGGTGCCATCTAAATACTAGACTGATAGCTGTTATTGTACGCGAACTCTGCTAATGGCAAGTACTCCTCCCAACTACCTCAGAAATCCATAACACAGCCCCTCAACATTTCCTCCAGTATCTGAATCACCCTCTCCAACTAGCCATCTGTCTGAGGATGAAATACAGTATTGAAGTCAAGTCGTGAACCCAAAGCCTCATGAAGCTTTTGCCAAAATCGAAAAGTAAACCGAGGATCCCTATCGGAGATAATCGACACTGGAACCCCATGCAGTCCTACTATCTCAGAGAGGTAAAGTTTAGCCAACTTTTGTAAAGAGAAGTTTGTCCTAATAGAAATGAAGTGTGCAGACTTGGTCAATTGATCCACGATGACCCAAAAAGAATCCTTCTTAGTGGATGTTAGAGGTAACCTACTAACGAAATCTATCGTCACTCACTCCTATTTCTACATAGGTATCTTAACCGGTTGTAACAACCCCGAAGGCAACTGATGCTCAGCCTTAACCTGCTGACAAATCAGACATCGAGCAACGAAACCGGTCACCTCACGTTTCAACCCTGGCCACTAGTACCACTATCGGAGATCTTTATACATCTTATTTCACCAGGATGCATAGCGTACGGACTACTATGTGCTTCCCTCAAAACCGACAGCCTCAAATCCTCATCATTAGGTACACAAATCCTACTTCGGAAGCACAATACCTCATCACTATTCAGCCCAAAATCTGTAGTAGTCCAAGTCTCAACCTGACGAAACCGCAAGTCAAGAGACTTATCTCCTAACTGCTTATCCTTAATCTGATCTAGCCACGTCGGTCTAACCTTCAACTCAGCCAGGAGACTCCCATCGTCATAAAGGCTCAGTCGAGCAAACATCGCTCTCAGATTAGTGATAGCCCTACGGCTTAACGCATCAGCCACCATATTAGCCTTACCTAGATAATTCTCAATACTGCAGTCGTAATCCTTAAGTAGCTCAACCCACCGACGCTGCCTAAGATTTAACTCCTTCTGAGTGAGGAGATACTTGAGGCTCTTGTGATCAATGTAGATGGTACACTTCTCACCGTATAGATAATGCCTCCAGATCTTTAATGCAATGACAACTGCAGCCAACTCCAAATCATACGTCGGATAATTAGCCTCGTGAGTCTTAAGTTTTCGAGACGCATAGGCAACTACTTTACCATCTTGCATCAAGACTCAACCCAAATCCACATATGATGCATCACTGTCAACCACGAAGTCTCTACTGGGTTCAGCTGTATTACAACTAGAGCACGAGTCAAAACTGCCTTGAGCTTCTCAAAGCTCTCCTGCTATGCGTCAATCCAAGCAAAAGGAATTCTCTTAAGCAGTAATTTAGTCAACGGCACTGCGATCAACGAGAACCCTTCTACAAAACATCGGTAATATCCTGCCAGCCCTAAAAAATTACGGATTTTTGACACATTTTTCGACTGTTCCCAATCCAACACAACCTCAATCTTTCGAGGATCCACTCAAATCCCCTCTGCAGAAACGACGTGCCCCAAAAATGTCACTTCACGTAGCTAGAATTCACACTTCGTGAATTTCGCATACAACTGTTTCTCACGAAAAATCTATAGAACCACTCTTAAATGCTCATCGTGTTCATCCTCAGTCTTAGAATACACCAGAATATGGTCGATAAACACCACAACAAACCGATCAAAGTAGGGCTGAAACACACGGTTCATCAGATCTATAAATGCCACTGGTGCATTAGTCAACCCAAAGGGCATAACTAAGAACTCATAATGCCTATAACGAGTCCTAAATGTCATCTTATGCACATCGGGCACCTTTACCCTTAGCTGATGATAACCTGACCACAGATCAATTTTGGAGAACACAGAAGCCCCTCTGAACTAATCTAATAAGTCGTCTATCCTCGGAAATAGGTATTTATTCTTAATCGTCAACTTATTCAATTGACAGTAATTGATACACATCCTCATCGTACCGTCCTTCTTCTGTACGAATAGAACCAGTGCTTCCTATGGAGACATACTAGGACGAATAAACCCACGATCCAACAGCTCCTGAATTTGAGCCTTAAGTTCTATCAACTCCTTCAGTGCCATTCGATAAGGGGCGATAGACACAGGAGCGGTACCAGGAATCAACTCAATCCGAAATTCTACCTCACGATTCGAAGGCAATCCTGGTAGTTCCTCTAGAAACACATTTGGAAAGTCCCTCACAGTACGAATGTCCTTAATCGAAGAGCCCTCAGAATCAGCAACACTGATATACGCCAAGTACGCCTCGTACCCCTTCCTTACCAAATTTTCTGCCACTAATGTAGATATCACATTAGTCAAATAATCTCGTTATTCCTCAATCACGACTACTGCAATACCCTTCTCGGTTCTCAGAACAATCCTCTTTTCAGCATAATCCAGACTCACTCGGTGTTTAACTAGCCAATCTATGCCCAAAATCAAATCGAACTCCTCAAAAAGAAGCTGCATCAAATCAGCTAGAAATATCATTCCTTGGACCTCTAACTACGTCCCTAAATAGTTTGTTTATCCCAACAGACTGCCCCAACAGACTCACCACTGTTATCTCACTAGAAGTGCTCTCAAACGGTAATCCTAAGGTCTTAGACGCTGCACTAGCTACGTAAGAATGTGTAGAGCCTATATCTATTAATGCAAAGTAAGGTACATTGAAAATTAAGAATGTACCAGTGATAACGTCCGGAGCATCTCCATCCTTATGGCGACAAACAGCATAAACCAATACGGGTTGCTTCGCCTCAGTCGGTCCAGCACCCCTTCCTGGTGCTCTCTGTCCTCGGACCATGCTGTTACCACCCTAAGCCTGTCCTCGGCCCCTAGGTGGCTGCTGAACTACCCTCGGCGGCTGTGCAGTCTTAATAACTAGAGCTGGTATCTGATTAGTCCTCAATGGACAGTCTTTAACACGATGCTTAGTAGACCTACATCTAAGACAAGCTCCAGTAGACCTCCAACACTCGCCCGGTGGCACTTATTACAGAGTTGACAAATCGCCACCCTACTAGGTGCAACAGTAAGCCCCAATCTCACGAGCCCATCAGATCTGGCCTTTTTCCTAGGCCTCATCCCAGCGTTCAAAGGCTCTGTATCCCTCTTAGCCTTCCCTCTGTCACGATTTTGACGCTCAGCGCGCTTAAACTCCTTCGTAATCTTAGCTTTCTCGACCAACATAGCAAACTCACGCCCCCTCTGCGGAGTTATCAAGACCCTCAAGTTATTCCTTAGGCCGTCTGCAAAATGGACACAACACTCATACTCTATCACCACCATACCTCGCTCATAACAGCTTAGCCTTAGAAAGTCGGCCTCATACTCAGCCACTGTATGATCTCCTTGAGTAAGATTCAAGAACTCACGCCTCCTAGCGTTGATGTAATTGGACCCTACATATTTGCAATGGAAAACCGTCTTAAACAAATCCCATGTCTGACTATCAGGCTGAATGCCATCCGTAACTATTAGCCACCACTGATATGCTTCATCACGAAGCAAAGAAACAGCTCCCTTGAGCTTCTACTCGGTAGTAAAATCCAGATCGTCCATAATATGCTCTGTGGCCTCCATCCAGTACTCAACCACATTAGGAGCAACTCCAACGATGCCTCTGAATATCTCAGCCCCACTCGACCAAAGTCATTTCGTAACCGACCCAACACCTTCAAATCCAGTATTAGCCCCAGCGACCCTCTTTAGAATTTGTAGCATGGCCTGGGACAGTGCGTTGTCCCCATCTGCACGGTCCTAAGGCTCTGCTCCAGACTCAGTAACAGGTGACATCGGCGTCTCGCTAGTTCCAGATTAGGGATCGTATCAGCTGCGAAGGACTCAGCTCAGATCCCTCTACGGCCTCTACCTCGGCCTCTTATACCCCGTCCACGAGTACCACGTGTGCTCATCATAATTTTGAATTAATCTGTATTATTAAAAAATTTATGCAAATCAGTTTACAGTTTCGATATTATGTTAATAGATATTTTATGCAGTAAAGTTTATCAGAGTATTCAGAGTCTGTTATCACGAGTCGCAGTTCACTACAGTTTTCAGTTTACACTACATAGAGTGTTTCAGTAGAGTTTACTAACTACAGTTGTTTCACAGCATACAGCAGTATTCCTAAATGGATTCAAACAAAATTCTAAGCATGCTTTCAGACAATTCTAAACAGAGTTCCAGAAACTTACAGGATCGGCACCGGAGACTCGATGAACCACATACTTAATCAGATTATTTGAAAACATTCGAAAGTGTTTCTCTAGAACCAATTTTGGAACCCGAAATTCACATCCAAGTTTTAAACCTGGCTCTAATACTACTAAATGTAATACCCCAAACCTCGGCCTAGACGCTATGGCCGAATCTGGCGGCGTCACATGTGAGTGCTTTTAGAAAAACCTTAGCAAGTTAGAAGTCGTCCAACTTGTTATCTTTACTTAAGTCATGAAATCTCTATTCCAAATATTAAGTGAAAACATTAACGCGGAAGCTAAAACATCATTAATTCATAAATTAATAATTTAACAATTTAAAATTCCCAAAATAGACCCAAGAATTGTTCGAGTCCAAATACATATTAATCCCAAAATAAATATTTAAATAAAGCAGACAAAATAAAGTGTTACTCAAAAATCCGTAAATGTCTACCAATGGTCACCATCGAGCCCTCCGTCACACTGATCCATCTACTGCTGAGGATTGCCTGACAACAAAATAAACAAAGGGGTGAGTTTTCGCAAACTCAGTGTGTACATCCCCACAAACATCATGCATACAAACAGATAACAGAATACAGTTATTTGGCCTTAGCCATACAGATATCGCATGCATAACAGATCAGGTATCAGAAATATCATGCCCACCAACCCTGCACAGGATCTCTGTCTAACCCATCACACCATGTGGGCATAAAATCGATCCACCAAGACTTACACACCAAGTATGAGGATATAATCGACCCATCCAAACCTACACACCAACTGGTACCGTAAAAATAGTACATAACAAATATACGCAGCATGGCTGCCAGATAATAGGCTAATCTCCTCTCAAACTTCTTTCTCTTCACAACAATCCTAACTCAACGCAATGCAACACAATTATCATGGTATGCTTATATGCAGATATCAGGTCATACGTCATGTCAGAATAGATATACAAAATTAGGCAGATATACATGCTGGTATTATCATACTTCCGCATACAATGTAGTAATCAAATAAAGTATCGGGTCTAAGTAACTCTTACCGCCTCTACAGTCAGGTCACAGTCGACTTAGGCGGCCTGTGCAACCTTACAGAACATTTCAAACAAATTTGGCTCACACACCAGTGTACCCTACTCGTGTGGGCCCATATGCCTGTGTGGCTTACACGGATCAAGTTGGCCTTGCCCATGTGGATCACACGGTCTGGCCCAAACTTCCATTCACCCGTGTAGTTTACCATTGTGAACCACACGCCCGTGTCTGTCATGCTTGTGTGGCGAGCGCACGGCCTGGCTCGTCAGTGACACGCTCATGTCTCGCGATGCAGGGTACCACACGGGCAGACCATACACTCGTCTAGTGTCGACAGGCCACTTTTCGGCTTTCGCCAAAACTCATTTTTTGGGTAATTGGAGTACACACCTTGTTCATTTTGACTGCTAATCCAACCACGAGCACTGCAAAGCCTAAAATTGACAATACCGAGCCTAATATCAATCACTTAAATCGACTTCCTTAAAAATTTCCAAATCCCAAAAGAGAGACCTTCAATGAATACGGTGATTCCTCGCTGTTTAGAACCCTGATTAATGACCCAAAGAACCTTGAATATCCCCTAAACATCAAACAAAAACCCTCTTAAATGATCTCTAAAGAAAATTACGCAACTTAATAAAGTGATACTTACCGAATCGACAGAACCGCTAGCAATACACCTAAGCTTATCGAAAAAGAAGAAAAACGAAGGAGAAGGGAAAAATGTGAAGAGAAGTTTTGGTAGCAAGGGGGATTTAGGGAAAAAAAGAAGGAAATAAGCCCTAATTTCCCCTAAAAATCCTCAACTCAGAATTCTGATAAAACCTGACTCTTAGCCAAAACTTGCAACAAAATAATTCCAAAGCCACTGCAAGGATTCGAACTCAGGACCTTGAGCAACCTGACACTCCTCTTAACCATTAAACCAGCAGGCCTATTTTGTCAAGTTTTTACCAACAATTCCTTAAAGGGCCACTAACCTAAAGTCAGGCTTTATTCAAATAAAACCAAATTTTAGCCTAAGTTAAAGCTTGAAGTTGGGACTTCCCAAACACACCCCAGAGTACATAAACACTTAAACCAACATTTATTTTATGCCAAGAAGAAACAAAACAAGAGTTTCGATATTTCCATACTCAACTATCACAAAAGCCGAAATTACAGAAATTTGGGGCGTTACAGGTATGGTTGTGCACAGCACATGGAAATATGGTGGCTTGAGTGTGGGCGTGTGGGCCACATGGGCTAGGCCAAGTTGGGTGTGTAGACCATACGGGCATGTGAATTTTGGGCCAGGCCATGTAGGCCACACGGCTAAGGCCAATTGGGTTTGTGGGCCCATACAGGCATGTGGGCCTATAATTCTAAAAATTTCCCTAGAGTCGCACGAGGCGTTCCAATCGACCGTGGGCCGAATGTAGGGTTAGTAAGGGCTAATTAAACCTTGATTTGTATGACATGATATTCTGATAGACTAATCTGAATATGATACTAAATGTATGCCTGGCTATACTGATGTATGTGAATTTTTTATTTGTATAAAGCATGTGAGCATGTTTAATTTTTTATATCTATATCTGAATCTCTATATCTATTATTGGGGTGGGGTTTGTATATGAGGAGGAAGTATTTTTGTTCAGCATTCATCGTCTTTATTTTGGCAGCTTGGCTGCATATTATCTAATATGTGTCCTAAGGGCACAATGTGGTGTGTAAAGATAGGTAGGTGTTTTTAACCCCACATGGTGTGATAGGATGGTTGGTGTTAGTGTGTAGAGGAGGGGGTAGGACTCTGCATATCTAAAATTGAAACTGTTACCTGAATCTGAATCTCAAACTGAATCTGTGTCTGTATCTGTATCTGACTGTGCATATAATTCTGTATGTTTTCATACTTAATTCTATTGGATTACACACAGAGTTTTCGTAAACTCACATCTGTTGTCTATTTTGTCAGGTAATCTATAGACTTAGGTGGGTCGGTGTAGCAGAGACTCAACGGTGACCACTCGTCTATAAACTGTTTAAACTTAGCTATTTATGATTTTTAGTTTTTATTTGAGAGTTGTAATTTCTGGGACTATCTGGACGTTATGGTTTTAAATTGTTGATTTTTGGTTTGTTGGTATTTTGCATGTTTGATTAAATTATCTTATGAACTGATGATTTTTACGCAAAAAGATGCTTTCCTAAAGACACGAATTGGATTTAAAAAATGTGTCAGTTTTGTTAGAATTCTGCTGCAAAATAAGTTTTAGCATTTAATTAATATTTTCAACTATGATTATAAAAGATTTTAAGATAATAGATGGGATGATTTAAAGTAACAATTCTATTTTCAAAACCCATTCCTTGTGACATCTCCGGATTCGGCCATAACGTCTAGGCCAGGTTTGGGGTGTTACAAATCATACAGTTTATTTAATTTATAGGATTGAAATAGAAATTAATGCCGTCACTCATTCATATGTAATTCTTTAAATTCCACATGTTCGTGCAAACAAATTTCAAAATTTATATAATTTATTGGGTTCATATACAAATTAATTATTATTGTGGTTTGCAGAATTAGGTGTAAAATTCATAAAAAAGTTTAATATATAATTTTGTACCTAAGTTTGAATGTAACACCCCAAACCCAGCCTAGACGTTATGGCTGTATCTGGCAATGTCATACGATAGTGTTTTTGAAACCTCATTGTTACGACGAAACATTCCATGTTATTATCTTTAGTGAACCTTTGTTAGAACTTAGGAAGTCGTCTTTATTCATTTAAAACATTTATTTTGAAACATCCCTCGTTGCAGAAGCTTTAATAAAACAGTCTAAGTGATCATGCGTTTAGAAAATACTTTAACTTTTTGAAAACTGAATTTCCTACGACCAGCAGGTATAAATCCATAAAGTAAAATAAATAAATACCCAAATTTAAAACCAAAGTCCTAGAGGATCCTTAAATTACAACCCAAATAATCAATAATAATTAAATTATAAATCGTAAATTGAAAACCATTAAGTCCAAAAATTACTGTGGTTACCGCTGAGTCCTCCGTCGCACCAATCTGTCTAAGTCTGGGGATTACCAGTGCACATTAGATAAAAAAGGTGAGGTTACGTAAACTCAATGTGTAATCCCACAGAAACAAACAAACAATCAGTATTCACAATGCACATTTGAACAGTCTTGGGCCTAAGCCCTTTTCAGTATCAGTGACAGTTTGGGCCTTAGCCCATCTCAGTACAGTGTCAGCAATGCAGTAGGGCCTTAGCCCATCACAGTATCAATAACAGTAACAGTTATGCAGTATCAAAATCCTACCCAACCAGCCTCTACACACCATCTCTGTCCAACCCTACACTCCATGTGGGGATATAATCAACCCACCCATCCCTACACTCCAAGTAGTACCAAATGCGGTACAAAACAGTAGTTTGCAGTTGGGCTGCCAGTAAATTAGGCTTAAAGCCTTTCAGTACACTTCCTCCGAATAACAACCCCCAACCCAATACAATGCAACATACAATGGATGATATGCTATTATGCAATTTCAGTACATATATTCAGTTCAGGTATTAATATGCTTAGTACAAATATCATTTAGTCAATTTCACACATTTAGGGGTCTAAGTAGCGCTTACCAACCTTACAGTAGGTTCATAGTTGACTTGGGCGACCCGTGAACCTTAGAAGCATTTCAGTAAAAATGGGCTTACACGCCCATGTGATCTGCCCGTGTAGGCCCACACACCCGTATGGCCTACTCGGCCCAAATTGGCCTTGGCCGTGTGATCCATTTTTAATGTAACCCATGCTAGCTAAATATTCATTTATGTTTTCTCTATTTACTTATATGTTCATTCAAAGCTGTCTACTTGAGCCATTATCACTAAATTATTTATATCTTGAGCTAAAAAATTCCAAATTAAGATCTGCTTGATGTTTTTGAAACTAGACTCAAATACCTTTCTACCATAAAATTTTTAGAATTTATAGTTTATCAAATAAGTACAGTAAAATCTTCAATTTTATCCCTATTCTACTATTTGACAGCTTCAACCTTTCCTTACTAAAAATTATTTATCTCTTAGTACGGAATTTGGATGATTTTTCCGTTTGTTTCTCTTGAAAATAGACTCATTAAGGATTTAAAAATATAAATTTTAAGCCCATAATTATTTTTTTTATAATTTTTGATGATTTTTCAAAGTCAGAATAGGAGAACTCAAAATCATTCTAACCTTGTCTCACAAAATTTATTATATCTCATAATTTACAATTCCATTGCTTACAATGTTTCTTCTATGAAAAACTAGACTCAATAAAATTTAATTTCATATTTTATTCAACCTTTACAATTTCCACTATTTTTAATGATTTTTCAAATTTAGACTACTACTACTGTCCAAAACTATTTTAATGTAAAATGTTGATTTCCAAGTTTGTAACACCCTTATTTCCTTTTTCTATAATTTTTTTTGCATCATTTTCTCTTATTTCGTCGAATCTCATTTTTTGCGTTTTGGGCACACACCTAGTATCATTTATGATACGTAAGCACTCCTAAGCCTCCAGAACCTAAAAATCAACCAACATATCTCCAGATTAATCACTTAATTCATTTTTAATCAACCAATTTCAGAAGGAACTCGACTAAAAACATAACAAAACCCTTACCTTGCTTGAGTAACCACGACTTTGCACAATCACAGCCTCGATTCAAAACCATCAGCCCCTTAATTAACTCCTAAACACCAAAAAGGAATCTCCCTTTTAGAGATTAACCAAGAACGATTAACAATAGACAAAACCCTTACTTACCGAACATGCGCAACCAATGATGAACAACCGAATCAATTGAAAAAAAAAAGAAAGAAATGGAAGGGGAAAAATAATAGAAATTTTGGCAGCAACTAAGGGAAAGAATCGGCAGAGAAGAGAAAAACAGAAGAAGAAGAAAACGTCAGAAAAAGTTTAGGGAATTGGAGAGAAAATTGAAACTCTATTATTATTATTTTTTACAATAAAAAGATAATCAGATTATTTTCTGATAACCTCTCCCCAATTATCTCCTAAAATTACTCCCTGTTAACCCACTAAAACACAACTACTTAGAATTTTTCCCCAACACAACTGAAATTTGAGCAAAAATACTATCTCCACGCCATCACAAAGAATTGAACACAAGATCTCGAACAGTCCAACACTCCACTTAACCACCAGGCCCAATCTAATATAAACTTACCAATAATTAAACTTAAGCCATTTGCACAAGTTTAAGGTTTTATTTATAAAAATACCAAAATTTTCCCAAGTAAGGCTTAAACATGGGACCTCTCACATACTGATAAACCGTAATTTATATATATTTTTATCCCATGCTTAGCACATTTATGGATGATTTCTCCTTAGATTTGGTGAATTCGATGCTCCTAAACCTTTAATTTCATGTTTTATACTTAGGTGAGCATAGGAGAGTAAAAAGAGTGAGGAATGGGCCGTAAACGGAGAAAATGGGCAAACGTGGGAAATCAACACGGCTAGACTTTCCTACACAGGTACACCACACGCTCGTGTAGTGTTAGCAGTCTCTAACACGGCCTAGACTTCCTTACACGGGTAGACCACACGGCCGTGTCTATTCAACAGACTCTAACACGGTTTGAAGCACTCGCACACGGGCATGTCCTTGTCGGGCCCAAGTCTAGTTCTAATCGGAAAAGGGCACTTTAGAGGGCTTTGAGGCATTCTAAAGCCTATTTAAACACACTAGAGGAGAACAAAAGGAGACACGCGGAGTAGGAGGCAAGAAAATTCTCGAAGAAAGCCGATTGATCCATCTCAGAAGCCAGATTCTCCTTTAAGACTGAAGATCCCCCTTCAATTTCCTTCGGGATTTTTGGGTTTCTTTATGTTTTGTTATTATTATTCTTCTGTGATGTTTTCTTTTACACTTATGAACTAAATTCCCCAAATACCTAAGGGGAGTGAAACCTAAGATGGATCTTGTTATTATTTTCTGAATTATATGATAAATATTTGACTTGTTCTTAATTATGAGTTCTTAATTCTTACTTTAATATTCTAGGATATTGATTCAAGTATTGATGTGCTTATTCAGAGGAGTAAAAGTCCTTGTCTAAGAGTAGATCTAGCATAATTAAGTGGAGTTGATTGCACCCCTAGGCATAGGGTGACATAATTTTACCGGATTAGGGTGAAACCTAATAAGGGAATCCATAGATCGAGTTAATGCAACACTAGGGGTTTTAATTAGAAAGAGATTTCAATTAATCAACCTAAGGTTAGACGTTGTTAGTCTCGAGAGAGATAATAATATAACTTAGGGATTTCTACAGATCAAGTCAAGTTAATAAATCGTCTGATTTAAAGTCAAATAACAAGTGAAGTCTAGGTGGATTTTCCCTTGGGTATTGTCCAAATCAATTAGTTTTTCCTAAGAGTATTTCCCTAATTTACTTTCTGTGCATTCTTAGTTTAGTTAATTAGTTTAGTTAAAACAAATCCCTATAATTTTAGGCTAGATAATAAAAAGAAATTTAATACTAGTACTTTTAGTTCCTGTGGGTTTGACATCCTGGTCTTGCTATAAACTATACTACTGTTCGGTAGGTGCGCTTGCCTTCATCGTGATAATAGTTAGTTTTCCAGTATGATCAATTATAAATTTAAAACTTATCACGATTTGACGATCATCAAGTTTTTGGCACCGTTGCCGGGTAACTAAGATATTACGAACACTTAATTTTTATTACTTTAGCCATTTATTTTATTGCAATTTAAATTTTGTTTATATTACTAAAATTTCTTTTATTTCTTTCTGACAGGTTTTTATAGTTTATGACTAGAAGAAACTCGTCAGGACCATTAAATTTTCATAGTGAGATAGAACACACAGCTCGCAGAAACTGAAGAGAAACTAGGCGAAGAATACGTGACATAGAGGAAAGATAAGAGGACGATATTCAAACCACAACCGAGAAGATGGCTAAAAATCAGAATAATCAACTTCCTCCTGTGGTTGCTGCAGATCTAACAAATCAGAATCCTGCTCCCCGTACTATGTATGATTATGCTAAACCTACTTTAACAGGAGCCAAATCGAGTATAGTTAGACCTACTATTGCTGCAAATAATTTTGAACTGAAAACTAACATGATTCAAATGATACAACAGTTTGTTCAGTTTGATGGTTTGCAGGATGAGGATCCAAATACTCATTTGGTGAATTTTCTAGAGCTTTCCGACACATTTAAGATCAATGGAGTTTCTGACGATGCCATTCGCCTTCGGTTGTTTCGCGTTTCTTTGAGAAATAAAGCTAAAAAGTGGTTAAACTCGTTACCATGAGGGTCAATTACTACTTGGGAACAAATGACCGAGAAATTCTTACTTAAATATTTTTCGTCTACTAAAACGGCTAAGTTGAGGAATGATATCTCTTCTTTTGTGCAGATGGATCTAGAAACACTCTATGATGCATGAGAGAGATACAAGGACCTATTGGGAATGTGCCCTCACCATAGGTTACCACTTTGGCTACAGGTTCAAACTTTTCACAATGGCCTGAATCCTTCGACTAGACAGATGATTGACACAGCTGCTGGTGGGACTATCAATAATAAGACACCTGAGGAGGCTTATGAATTTATAGAAGAGATGTCACTGAATAATTATCACTGGAAAGTCATGAGGACAAAGCCAACGAAAGCAGCCGGCGCTTTTAACGTCGATTCGATCACCATGCTCTCTAATCAGGTTCACTTGGTTTACTTGAATAGAAAAATTGATGGTTTACTTGGTTCTTCACAGATTCACCCAGTAATGCAATGCAATGCAAGTGGAGGAGGAACGAGCAATTCAGAATACCCACCTTATGGCCACAACATGAAAAACGAGCAATTAAATTATATGGGTAATGATCCTCAACCTCAAAATAATCCTTATAGTAACACTTACAATGCAGGATGGAGGAACCACCCAAATTTCTCATGGGGAGGCCAAGGGAATCAGAGACCACCACCTCCTCCAGGCTTCCAACAACAACCTTACCAGTAAGAGAAAAAGCCGAACCTTGAAGAGATGATGTCAAAATTTATTTTAGTAGCGGAAACCCATTTTTAGAACACTGAAACTACACTTAAAAATCAGCAAGCATCGATCCAAGGACTCGAGAATCAAATTGGGCGGCTGGCTAAGATGATTTCAGAAAGACCACCAGGAAGTCTACCTAGTAACACCGAACCCAATCCAAAAGAGCATGTAAAAGTAGTTACATTAAGGAGTGTAAAAGTGTTAGCTGAATCTGAAAAGAAGCCACAACAAGAAGCTGACAGAAACAAAGGAGAAGAGGTAAAACCCGAAAACAATGACAATCCAATGCCAAAGAAATATAAACCACAAATCCCATACCCAGTAAAGTTGAAGAAATACCGCATGGATGCACAATTCGGTAAATTTCTTGAACTCTTTAAACAACTGCATATTAACTTACCTTTTGTTGAAGCTATATTGTAGATGCCTACATATGCAAAATTTTTAAAGGAGCTTTCTAACAAACAAAAGGAAGTTTGAAGACCTATCTACAGTGGCACATAATGAGGAGTGCTCAGCCATACTCCAAAATAAACTGCCAACCAAACTGAAAGATCCAGAAATTTTTACTATTCCCTACTTTAATTGGTAGTCTGAATGTTGATAAGGCACTAGCTGATTTAGGCGCTAGCATTAATTTGATGCCATATAAAATGTTTAAACAACTTGGTCTTGGGGAACCTAAAACCACTAGGATGAGTATTCAATTAGCTGATAGATCTGTTAAATATCCTAGGGGAATTATAGAGAACGTACTTGTAAAAGTAGATAAATTTATATTCCCTGTTGATTTCGTTGTGCTTGACATGGATGAGGATGTTGAAGTGCCTTTAATCTTAGGTCGTCCATTTTTAGCCACTACTAGGGCTGTTATTGATGTGGGTGATGATAAATTGGTACTTAAAGTAGGTGACTAAATTCCAATGAACCCTCCCCAAGACCAGTAGAATATGAGGGTATTAAGGTAAACGATGAACTTAAGCAAAAACCCTCTATTGAAGAACCTCCCAAACTAGAACTTAAACAATTGCTGAATCACTTGGAATATGCATTCCTTAGAAATAATTCTATATTACAGGTAATTATTGCATCTAACTTGCAACCCAAAGAGAAAGAGGAATTACTCCAAGTATTAAGAGAGTATAAAAGGGCCATAACTTGGAAAATTTCTAACATTAAAGAAATCAGCTCTTCTTTTTGCACCCACAAAATTTTAATAGAAGATGAATATAAGCCATGTGTGCAAGCCCAAAGACGCCTGAACCCCAACATGAAGGAAGTTGTTAAAGCTGAGGTAATTAAACTCCTAGATGCTGGAATTGTTTATCCTATTTCTGACAGTTCTTGGGTAAGTCCAATACAAGTTGTTCCTAAAAAAGGAGGCATGACTGTTGTAGCCAATGAAAAGAATGAATTAATCCCAACAAGGACAGTCACAGGTTGGAGAGTTTGCATTGACTATAGAAAGCTGAATGATGCCACGAGAAAAATCACTTCTCCCTTCTATTCATTGACCAAATGTTGGAAAGATTATCAGGGCACATGTATTACTACTTCTTAAATGGACTCTTTGGCTATTTTCAAATCCCAATAGCTCTTGAAGATCAAGAAAAGATGATGTTTACATGTCCATACGGTATGTTTGCTTATCGTAGAATACCTTTTGGATAATGTAATGCTCTTGCTACTTTTCATCGTTTCATGATGGCCATTTTTGACAAACTTGTAGAAGACATCATGGAGGTTTTTATGGATGATTTCTCTGTTTTCGGTAACTCTTTCCATCTTTGCCTTAAAAATTTAAAACGAGTCTTAATAAGATGCGAGGAAACAAATCTTGTGCTTAACTGGGAAAAATGTCACTTTATGGTTTAAGAAGGTATTGTGTTAGGACATAAAATTTCTAGTAAAGGGATTGATGTTGAAAAATCTAAAATTAAAGCCGTTGAGAAACTACCTCCCCCTAAATCGGTTAAGGCTATTAGAAGCTTTTTAGGACATGCTGGGTTTTATAGAAGATTTATTAAAGATTTTTCTAAAATAGGTAAGCCTTTGACTAAATTACTAGAAAAAGATGTGCCTTTCAATTTCTATCAGGAATGTTTAGAAGCATTTAATACTTTAGAAGATAAATTGACTAAAGCTCCAATTATAATTGCACCTGATTGGAATTCACCTTTCGAACTAATGTGCGATGCGAGTGATTTTGCAGTAGGTGCAGTTTTGGGACAGCGAAGAGATAAGCCTTTTCAACCTGTCTATTATGCTAGCAAAACTTTGACAGCTGCACAAGAAAACTACACCATCACAGAGAAAGAGCTGCTAGCTGTGGTTTTTACATTTGATAAATTTAGGCCATATCTAATATTGTCTAGAGTTATCGTTTATACTGATCATTCTTCTCTTCGCTACCTTTTAACTAAGACTGATGCAAAACCTCGACTTATTCGATAGATTTTGTTATTGAAGGAATTTGACTTGAAGATTAAGGATAAGACAGGAACTAAAAATCTCGCGGCTGATCATCTTTCCAGGCTTGAAAATTCAAGTACCAAAGAGCTAGATGAAGTTGAAATAAATTATTTATTCCTTGAAGAACAATTTTTTTGCTATATCTGATTCTGAGGTACCTTGGTTTGCAGACATTGCAAATTTTTTAGCCGCTAACATTATCCTAAAAAGGTTGACACATCAGCAAAAGAAGCGATTCTTTACTGATGTGAAAAACTACTTTTGGAAAGACCCTTTCCTTTTCCGTATATGTGAAGACCAAGTCATTAGAAGATGCGTTACAAGAATAGAAGCATTGAAGATCTTGGAACATTGCCACTCAGGACCGACTAAAGGACATTATAGTGGGAATAAGACCATACATAAAATACTCGAATCAGGATTTTATTGGCCCACTCTATTCAAAGATGCCAACAGGTATGTTACTTCTTGTGACAAATGCCAAAGGACAAGTAATATCTCCAAACGTGATGAAATGCCTCAGACATATATGCTTTCATGTGAAATATTTGATGTTTGGGGTATCGACTTCATGGGTCCATTCCCTAGTTCATTTAGGAATAAAGGCATCTTAGTAGTTGTCGATTATATGTCCAAATGGGTTGAAGCCCAACTTCACCTACTAATGATGCTAGAGTAGTAGTATGTTTCCTTAAGAAACTTTTCTCTCAATTTGGAACACCTAGAGAAATCATCAGTGATAGGGGTATTCATTTTTGTAACGCCCAATCTAAAAACATCCGTAAGAAATATGGAATTCACCACAGAACAACTACCCCTTACCACCCTCAAACTAGTGGCCAAGTCGAAGTGGCAAATAGAGAGCTTAAACGTATCCTAGAAAAGACAATAGAATCGAACAGGAAGGATTGGGCAATGAAAGTAGATGACGCTTTATGGGCTTATAGAACTGCTTTTAAGACCCCTATAGGAACATCACCTTACAGACTTGTTTATGGAAAAAGTTGTCATCTACCATTTGAGTTAGAACACAAGGCATTCTAAGCTATAAAATTTCTAAACCTTGATCCCAAACTTGCAGGTGAAAACAGGTTGGTGCAGTTGAATGAGTTAGATGAGTGCTAAACAAATACATATGAAAATTCACACCTATACAAGGAAGCAATGAAGCACCACTGCGACGCTCGTTTAAGACAACACAAGCAATTTAAAGTTGGAGATCTTGTCCTGTTGTATAACTTGATGCTCAAATTGTTCCCTGAGAAGCTTAAATCACGATGGTCAAGTCCTTTCATAGTCCAAACTGTCTTTCTATATGGCACAATAGAGGTAAGTCACCCATCACAAGACACTTTCAAGGTAATGGACATCGCCTCAAACTCTACAACGGTGAGAATTTCAAAGATGATAGAGAGGAGCAACGGCTCCACGAACTTCCCCTAATATACCCACAAGGTAGAGTCGAGCTCAGATTCTAAATAAGAGCTTCTTGGGAGGCAACCCAAGCATTAACCTCACTAAATAGGTTTTAATTTTTCTTTAATTGTTCATAGTTTAACTGCAGGAAATTTTGCCATTTGACAAGGGCAAACACGGCCTAGCCCACAAGCGTGCTTTAGGCTGTGCTCATACCATGGGCGGCGATACGACCGTGCAATATGGCCGTGTGAAAATAGATTAAATTTTTTTCCAAAACGCGAGATTCGATATATTGCCACGGTAGTGCGCCATGGCCGTGGCCAATCCTTTCAAAATAACATGGGCGTGCGCCACACCCGCGGAAGAAACTGAGAAATTAACACGGGCGTGCGACACGCCCGTGTCACCACCCGTGGTCAAGACTGTCAAAAGAACACGGGCGTTGGAGACGCGAACCATATCGCACATGGGCGTGTCCTCAGACCGTGTGGCGATTTCTCATTTCGCGATAAACACGGGCTGGACGCGAGCCACACGGGCATGTGACACGGTCGTGTAAGACTAGTGTTGGGCAACACAGCCGTGCCTCTTTTTAAACTCGTTTTATTTTTTTATTTTTATTTCTTTTTATTTTTTGAAGACTCATGTTTTATGTTTTTAAACTCTACCTATCTTCATGGTAATCATCGAATTCTTCCCTTAATTCTCCTTCACAGTAGTATCTTCTCATTTATCCCTCAGAATCATGCCTTTCCTTCAGCTTTATCTTCAATTCACGCTCTAGCTAATCCACGGATTTCATCCACAATCTCAGGGCAGTTTTGTAACACCCCTATCCCGTATCCGTCATCGGAATAGGTAAAGGGGCATTACCGGACTTGAAACTCATATCCAAACAGTAAAAATTTTGAATATTTTTTTTATAAAGAACGTTCCTTTAGGTAAATACTAAAGACAGTCAGGGATACAATTTAACTGCTATAAGTACACATTCAAAAGATGTCATTTTCGCATGGCTTATATACATTAACCAAAATATTCTTCGGCCACTGGTCTATTCTTTACATGTCATAAAATAATTCAAAACATAACAGTAACAAGCAGTGGATAGTGATAGTGTGACTAGTTGCTGATGATCCCCGAGCCTGTAGCTTCCAAATGAGATCTATAAAACAGAGGAAACAAAGTAAACGGAGTAAGCATTACAATTCTTAGTAAGTTTTAAGCAGTGTCAACAGATAACAATCAAATTATAACATAGTTGTTCGTATTTTTATTTCACTCTTCCTTCGGGCATACCATCCCTTTACCTAATATGCCCATCTCATCATATATAATAGGCAGATAAATTCTCACTAGATAGTGATCTCTTATAAACATAGGTACATTACATATTTTCACCTAACTTTCCACATTGACCAAACGCACAATAATCATAGAACAGTCTTATTGCTTTACTCACATATGCATCACATAACGACCTTGTGATTTAGTCCAAATCAAGCTTAAATATAATCTCAAAATACATACCTGACCAGCTTAACACATTGAACGTATTTATTACCAATTGTTACTGTGAAGTCGTATAATCTTATGCTTTACTCAAATCTTCAGCGAAACCTTTAGCTCGAATAGTCCCCACACATAGTTATCGGGTCTTACCTGGACAAAATCTCCACACGTAGTCATCGGGTCTTACCCGGAATATATTTCCAAGTTTCATGTACATTTAATCACATGTTACAACATTCACATCGACTGTTATATTTGTAATTCATTTGCCTCATCAAATATCTAATAATACACACCTTTCACATTTGGTCATTCGGCCACAATATACACACATCTCCTACATATTTCACACTAGCCATTCGGCTTTACCGCATATACATATCTCATATATATTTCACACTAGCCATTCGGCTTTACCGCATATACATATCTCATTCATATTTCACACTAGCCATTCGGCTTTACCGCATATACATATCTCATATATATTTCACACTAGCCATTCGGCTTTACCACATAAACATATCTCATACATATTTCACACTAGCCATTCGGCTTTACCACATATACATATCTCAAACATATTTCACACTAGCCATTCGGCTTTACCACATATACATATCTCATTCATATTTCACACTAGCCATTCGGCTTTACCACATATACATATCTCATACATATTTCACACTAGCCATTCGGCTTTACCACATATACATATCTCATACATATTTCACATTAGCCATTCGGCTTTACCACATATACATATCTCATACATATTTCACATTAGCCATTCGGCTTTACCACATATACATATCTCATATATATTTCACATTAGCCATTCGGCTTTACCACGCACATATATATTTATCTTGTACATCAATTTCAGAAATAGCTTATAAGCAACTCAAATAGTTTCATCAATGTTTACAACAAATTCACATATTCACTACAAGCTGTTTTCCTGAGCAATAGTCACTAAATTATTTATAACTGGAGCTACAAAACTCAAAATCAATTACCGTTAATTTTTCCTGAATATAGACTCATATATATTCCATCCATAAAATTTTCAGAATTTTAGGTTTGGCCAATCAATACCAGATTTTTTAAAGTTTCCCCTGTTTCACTGTTTGACTAATCTGACCACTCTTCACTACGAATCAAATTTCTCATTGTACAGAATTCAAAATATGTTCTATTTGATTTCATTTGAAACTAGACTCATTAAGGAGTCTAAGAATATAAATTTTATCTTATAACCATTTTTGTACAAATTATAATGATTTTCTAAAAACAGAACAGGGGATTTCAGAGTCATTCTGACACTGTCTCACACAACTTTAAATATCTCTTTATAGGAAATTTCTTTGCTTACATGGTCTCTTTTATAAGAAACTAGACTAATTAAGCTTTGATTACATATTTTATTCAGCCTATAATTCCACACCAATAATTTATAGTGATTTTCTAAAATCACATTACTGCTGCTATCCTAAGCAAATTATTACAATTTGCTCTTAAATTTCCAAGTCCAAACACTTATGAACTTACCATTTGAGTTTAAGACATATCATGGCCACATCATATCTTACTAAATCAACTCATTATGATTGAATTTACTCAACGTTTAATCACTTAAAACTTACCTCGGAAGTTGTCGAACGATTTCAACGGCTATTCGATCACCTTTTCCTTTCCTTTATCGGATTTAGTTCCCCTTTGCTCTTGAGAATTTCCTTAAACTATCACAATTAACAACCAATTATCTCTTCCATTTTCTACCATGGCCGAATGTTATAACCCAAGCCACACATATTGTTCCTCAAGGCCCTTCAATGACCACATTCGGCACCTCCTTAAGAACAACCCAATTTCAACCTCTTCCAAATCTTCATCCAAGCCGAACATGAAGCAAGAGAACTCCTTTCTTCCTCCTTCCTCAAGTTACGACAAAATGGGGGAGCAAGGATGAAACAACTTTGGTTTCTCCTCCCACTCCCCTCATATTTTATTATTCTTCCCACAACATATTAACACAAAATGTTTATAATATGTTTTACCCCATAGCATGGCCGACCACCATCTAGATTTTTGGCTAATTTGACATGCAAACCCATCATTTATACAACATGCATTAATAGGTCCTTATAGATTAACCTATCACATTTCAAAAGTGTCACACATAAGTCCTATTACTAAATTCACATGCAATCGACTAAATCGAAGCTTAAAACTTTCACACATTCATATTCACATATTTTAGACAATAAATATCATATTCAAATACTTTGGTGACTCAGTTTAGCGGTCCCGAAACCGCTTTCCGACTAGGGTCACTTTAGGGCTGTCACAAGTTTCACTTCTCTTCCTCTCTTTTGATATTATATTTATGTCGCTATTATATATCTTTTTACATTGAGGAAAATGTACATCTTAAGTGTGGGAGGGGGGTTATGTATATCTTTATCAGAAAAATCTCTGAATTTTGTCTTATTCTCACGTGACTAACTCATATCACTATTAGAATGAATTTTGATTAACTTATGATTTTTATTGATATGTCTTGGATTAAAACAACGGCATTCATACATTGATTGTTTAAACTTTAAGGAATTAGAGAATCAAGTATGATAAGTTGATTTTTGAGAATTAAAAATTGAGAATTAAAAATTTTTAGGTTGTTTCCCCAAGTTTAGGTATTATCTTGAGTTGAAATTCACATGTTTAACATAAAGAAAAACCATAATTTTTGTGAGATCTTGAGCCTTTAGAGCATCTATTATTTCTTTCATGCTCACTTTTATTATTACTATGAGTGCATCAATATTGACTTGTTATTCTAGAACTTGCTTCGATTATGCATGTGAAGACCACACCATTTATTTGATATGTTGAGATGATAAAGGCACTTAGGTTTAACCCAATTATTCCATAAAAGCCTACCTTCATAATTAACCCTTAGTGAACCCCATTGATCCTAACAAACCATTCATTGATCTACCCTCAATATTAACCCATAACCCATTATTGTTGAAATCCCCTAAATTAATTTGATCCCTATTTTTATCGAGATTTGATTTGAATAAATTGCTTAGCTATGTTTTATTTTTGATAGCTAGCCTATGTTACTTGATTTGTTCTTACAAAATATATATATACATACTTACATATTAGTAGTAATTCTTTGTTTCTGAGCTTAAGTATTTAATTCCATATCCCATGAAGAAAAGTTCAATTCTAGGAATGTAATTTGCCAGTTTTAGTATTTTTCTAGTTAGGTAATTTTTCAGTTCAATCTCGATTCTAACCTTTTCTTTCAGATCGTGACCATACCCCCTAACCAAAGCCATGTTACAACCTTCTAAAGACCTTTTGATTGATGTTTCATCTCAATTTATAGTGTTGGAGATTTGATTTTCACGCAAGCCTATGGTAAGAACTTTTCATATTGACTGTTGAGTGCTTAACTTGTTGTCCTTAAACACCTCGAGTGATTTGAGTGAAGCCTTAGTGAGGATGTTAAACTCTATGATATTTTGAATCAAAGGTGCTTACTTAGATGAGGGGAGACACCTATGTTTTCGTGATAAAATGCTCAACTTGGAAAGTTTGAAACTTTGATGTTCTTCTAGTTGAACTCTCAATGTATGATTACTTATGGATTATTTTGAGATATTATTGATAGGAATTATAAGTTGAGAAAAATGAAATCTTAATTGTGAGTTGAGGATTTTGCTTGAGGACAAGCAAACGCTTAAGTGTGGGGGTATTTGATAAACCGTAATTTATACATATTTTTATTCCATGCTTAGCCCATTTATGGATAATTTCTCCTTAGATTTGGTGAATTTGATGCTCCTAAACCTTTAATTTCATGTTTTATACTTAGGTGAGCATAGGAGAGTAAAAAGATCAAGAAATAGGCCGAAAACAGAGAAAATAAGCTAATGTAGGAAATCAACACGGCCTGGACTTCCCTACACGGGTACACCACACGCCCGTGTAGTGTTAGCAGGCTCTAACACGGCCTGGACTTCCTTACACGGGTAGACCACACGACCGTGTCTATTCAACAAACTCTACCACGGTTTAAAGCACTCTCACCCGGGTTTGTCACACGGGCATGTCCCTGTTGGGCTTATGTCTAGTTCTAATTGGAAAAGGGCACTTTGGAAGGCTTTGAGGCATTCTAAAGCCTATTTAAACACACTAGAGGAGGACAAAATGAGACACACAGAGTGGGAGGCAAGGAATTTGTTGAAGAAAGCCAATTGATCCATATCAGAAGCCAAATTCTTCTTCAAGACTGAAGATCTCCCTTTAATTTCCTTCGGGATTTTTGGGTTTATTTATGTTTTGTTATTATTATTCTTCTGAGATGTTTTCTTTTACACTTATGAACTAAATTCCCCAAATACCTAAGGGGAATGAAACTGATCATGTGATGTGATACGTGATAATTTTTATAATTTTTATAATGGTTCGCTCCTTGAAAACCAACTATCACGACGAAGGCAAGCGCACCTGTCGAACAGTAGTATAGCTTTAGCAAGACCGGGTTGTCACACCCAAAGGAACTAAAAGTACTAGTATTAACTTTCTTTTTATTATCTAGCCTAAAATTTAAGGGTTTTGTTTATTTAAACTAATTAACTAAACTAAGAACGCACAGAAAGAAAATTTGAAAAAACTTATGAGAAAACTGATTGATTAAGACAATACCCAAGGAAAAATCTACCTAGACTTCACTTGTTATTTGATTCTGAATTAGACGATTTATTCATTTGACTTGATCTGTAGAAATCCCTAATTTATATTATTATCTCTCTCGAGACTAACAACTTCTAACCCTAGGTTGATTAATTGAAATCTCTTTCAAATTAACTCCCTAGTGTTGCATTAACTCGATCTATGGATTCCCTTATTAGGTTTCACCTTAATTCGACAAAATCTTGTCACCCTACCTCTAGGCGTGAAATCAACTCCGCTCAATTATGCTAGATCTACTCTTAGACAGGGACTTTTGCTCCTCTAAATAAGAAAATCAATACTTGAATCAATATCCTGGAATATTAAAGCAAGAATTAAGAACACATAATTAAGAACAAGTCAAATATTTATCATACAATTCAGAACATAATAACAAGATCCAGCTTAGGTTTCATTCCCCTTAGGTATTTAGGGGATTTAGTTCATATTTATGAAAGAAAACATCTCAAAAGAATAATGATAACAAAACATAAAGAAAACCCAAGAACTCTTGAAGGGAATTGAAGGGAGATATTCAGTCTTGAAGGTGAATCCGGCTTCTGAGATGGATCAATCAACTTTCTTCGAGTAATTCCTTGCCTCCCACACTGTGTGTCCCCTCTAATCCTCCTTTAGTGTGTTTAAATAGGCTTTAGAATGCCTAAAATCCCTCAAGAGTGGCCTTTTCTGAATAGGACTAAACTTCGGCTCGATAGGGACACGCCCGTGTTCGATTTCTTCAATCTGTGTTCAAGGTTGTTAAATAGACACGAGCGTGTGGTCTACCTGTGTAAGTTGTGCTCGATTCTGCTAAAAGGACACGGGTGTATGGTCTACCCGTGTAAGGAAGTCCAAGCCATGTTAAAGCCTGCTAGAACTACACGGGCGTGTGGTTTGCCCATGTACGGAAGTCCAGACCGTGTTGATTTCACATGCTGGTCCATTTTCTTTGTTTTCAGCCCGTTTCTCACTCTTTTTACTCTCCTACGCTCACCTAAGTATAAAACATGAAATTAAAGGTTTAGGAGCATCAAATTCACCAAATCTAAGGAGAAATCATCCATAAATGTGTGAAGCATGGGATAAAAATATGTATAAATTACGGTTTATCAAATACCCCCACACTTAAGCGTTTGCTTGTCCTCAAGCAAAATCCTCAACTCACAATTAAGAATTCATTTTTCTCAACTTATAATTCCTATCAATAATATCTCAAAATAATCCATAAGTAATCATACATTGAGAGTTCAACTAGAAGAACATCAAAGTTTTAAACATTCTAAGTTGAGCATTTTATCACGAAAACATAGGTGTCTCCCCTCATCTAAGTGATTACTTTTGATCCAAAATATCACAGTTTTAACATCCTCACTAAGGATTCACTCAAATCACTTGAGGTGTTTAAGGACAACAAGTTAGCCACTCAATAGTCAATATGAAAAGTTATTACCATAGGCTTGCATGAAAATCAAATCTCCACCACTGTATATTAAGATGAAACATCAATCAAAAGGTCTTTAAAGGGTTGTAACGTGGCTTTGGTTAGGGGGTGTGGTCACAAGCTGAAAGAAAAGGTTAGAATCGAGATTGAATTGAAAAATTAACTAACTAAAAAAATAACTAATCATCAATTGAACACAAGTGAGCTTCTTCTCAAAATATGGATTTAAACATTCAAGCTCAAAAACAAAGAATACTACTAATATAAATGTATGTATTGTAATTTTTTTTATTTTCTTTTTAAGAATAAATCAAATAACATAGGCTAAATATCAAAGATAAAATATAGCTAAGCAATTTATTCAAATCAAATCTTGACAAAAATAGGGATCAAATTAATTTAGAGGATTTCAACAATAATGAGTTATGGGTAAATCAATGAATGGGTTGATATTGAGGGTAAATCAATGAATGGGTTGTTAGGCTCAAGGGGGTTCACTAAGGGTTAATTATGAAGGTAGGCTTTTATGGAGTGAGTGGGTTAAACCTAAGTGCCTTTACCATCTTGACATATCAAATCAAATGGTGTGGTATTGACATACATAATCAAGCAAGTTCTAGAATAATAGATCAATATTGACGCACTCAAAGCAACAATAAAAGTGAGCATGAAAGAAATAATATATGCTCTAAAGGCTCAAGAGCTCACAAAAATTATGGATTTTTGATGTTTAAGCTGTGAATTTCAACCCAAGATAATACCTAAACTTGGGGAAACAACCTAAAAATTTTTAAATCTCAAAAATCAACTTATCATGCTTGATTCTCTAATTCCTTAAAGTTTAAACAATCAATGCATGAATGCCTATGTTTTAATTCAAGACATATCAATAAAAATCATAAATTAATCAAAATTCATTCTAATAATGATATGAGAAGATCACATGAGAACAAGATAAAATTTAGGGATTTTTCTGATAATGATATAAATGACCCCCCACACTTAAGATGTACATTGTCCTCGATGTACAACGATGTATAATAGTAATATAAAGATAATATCAAAAGAGAGGGAGAGAAGTGAAACTGCCCTGAAATTGTGGACGATATCCTTGGATTAGCGAGAGCGAGAATTGAAGAAAAAGCTGAAAGGGATGCATGATTCTGAGGGATAAATGAGAAGACACCACTGTGAAGGAGAATTAAGGGAATAATTCAATGATAACCATAAAGGTAGGTAGAATATAAGACGAAGGTCTTCAAAAGTAAATAAGCGACAATGAAATAAAAATAGGAACAAAGATAAAAATAAAAATAATAGTAAAACACGCATGTCCATGTTCCTAGGGCGTGTTAGTGCACATGGCCGTGTATTTTGGCAGTTTCAACCATGGGTGATGGGCACGGGCGTATTGCACGCCCGTGTTTATGTGCCCACGCCCATGCTAATTTCTCAGTTTCGACCATGGTTGATAGACACGGGCGTGTTGTATGCCCATGTTGATTTGGAAGGATTGCCCACGGCCATGTCACACGGTCATGGCAATGTATAGAATCTCGTGTTTTGGAAAAAATTTTGCTCTGCTTTCACACGGTCGTATCGCACGGCCTAAGGCACACTCATGGATTAGGTCGTGTTTGCTCTTATCAAATGTCAACATTTCCTGCAGTTAGACTATGAATAGTTAAAGAAAAATTAAACCCTATTTAGTGAGGTTAGTGCTTGGGTTGCCTCCCAAGAAGCGCTTATTTAGAGTCTAAGCTCGACTCTACCTTGTGGGTATATTTAGGGGACTTCGTGTAGCTGTAGCTCCTTTCTATCGTCTTTGAAATTCTCACCGTTGTAAAATTTAGGTGATATCCATTTACCTTGAAAGTGCCTTGTGATGGGTGACTTACCTCTATTATGCCATCTGGAAAGACATTTTGGACTATGAAAGGGCCTGGCCATCGTGATTTAAGCTTCCCCAGGAATAGTTTGAGCCTCGAGTTATACAACAGGACAAGATCTCCCACTTCAAATTGCTTGCGTTGTTTTAAACGAGCGTCGTGGTGGCGCTTCGTTGCCTCCTTGTATAGGCGTGAATTCTCATATGTATTGGTTCGCCACTCATTTAACTCGTTCAACTGCATCAACCTGTTTTTACCTGTAAGTTTGGGATCGAAGTTTAGAAATTTTATAACCTAGAATGCCTTGTGTTCTAACTAAAATGGTAGATGACAAAATTTTCCATAAACAAGTCTGTAGGTGATGTTCCTATGGGGGTCTTAAAAGCAGTTCTATAAGCCCATAAAGCATTATCTACTTTCATCGCCCAATCCTTCCTGTTTAACTCTGCTGTCTTTTCTAGGATATGTTTAAGCTCTCAGTTTGCTATTTCGTCTTGGCCACTAGTTTGAGGGTGGTAAGGGGTGGCTGTTCTATGGTGAACACCGTATTTCTTAAGGGACTTGTCAAATTGGGCGTTACAAAAATGAGTACCCCTATCACTGATAATTGCTCTAGGTGTTCCAAATCAAGAGAAAAGTTTCTTAAGGAATTGTACTACTACTCTAGCATCATTAGTAGGTAAAGCTTGGGCTTCAACCCATTTGGACATGTAATCAACAGCTACTAAGATGTACTTATTCCCAAATGAACTAGGGAATGGACCCATGAAGTCGATGCCCCAAGCGTCAAATATTTCACATGAGAGCATATATGTGTAAGGCATTTTATCACGTTTGGAGATATTACCTGTCCGTTGGCATTTGTCACAAGAAGTAACATACCTGTTGGCGTCTTTGAATAGAGTGGGCTAATAAAAACCTGATTCGAGGATTTTATGTACGGTCTTATTTCCACTGTAATGTCTCCTAGTCGGTCTTGAGTGGCAATGTTCCAAGATCTTCAATGCTTCTGTCCTTGTAACGCATCTCCTAATGACTTGATCTGCACATATACAGAAAAGATAAGGGTCTTCCCAAAAGTAGTTTTTCACATCACTAAAGAATCACTTCTTTTGCTGATGTGTCAACCCTTTTGGGATAATGTTAGTTGCTAAAAAATTTGCAATGTCTGCAAACCAAGGTACCTCAAAATCAGATATAGCAAAAAATTGTTCTTCAGGGAATGAATCATTTATTTCAACGTCATCCAGCTCTTTGGTACTTGAATTTTCAAGCCTGGAGAGATGGTCAGCCGTGATATTTTCAGCTCCTTTCTTATCTTTAATCTCCAAGTCAAATTCCTACAATAATAAAATCCATCGAATGAGTCGAGGTTTTGCATCAGTTTTAGTCAAAAGGTAGAGAAGAGCAGAATAGTCAGTATAAATGACAACTTTAGACAATATTAGATATGACCTAAATTTATCGAATGCAAAAACCACAGCTAGCAGCTCTTTCTCCGTGGTGGTGTAGTTTTCTTGTGCGTCTGTCAAAGTTTTGCTAGCATAATAGATAGGTTGAAAATGTTTATCTCTTCACTGTCCCAAAATTGCACCTACTGCAAAATCACTCGCATCACACATTAGTTCAAAAGGTGAATTCCAATCAGGTGCCATTATAATTGGAGCTTTAGTCAGTTTATCATTTAAAATATTAAATGCTTCTAAACTTTCTTGATAGAAATTAAAAGGCACATCTTTTTTCTAGTAATTTAGTTAAAGGCTTAGCTATTTTAGAAAAGTCTTTAATAAATTTTCTATAAAACCTTGCATGTCCTAAAAAGCTTCTAATAGCCTTAACCGAATTAGGGGAAGGTAGTTTTTCAATGGTTTCAATTTTAGATTTATCAACCTCAATCCCTTTACTAGAAATTTTATGTCCTAACACAATACCTTCCTGAACCATAAAGTGACATTTTTCCCTGTTAAGCACAAGGTTTGTTTCCTCACATCTTATTAACACTTTTTTTAAATTTTTAAGGCAAAGATGGAAAGAGTTACCAAAAATTTAGAAATCATCCATAAATACCTCTATGACGTCTTCTACGAGTTCGTCAAAAATGGCCATCGTGCAGCGCTGAAAAGTAGCAAGAGCATTACATAATCCAAAAGGCATTCTACGATAAGCAAACGTACTGTATGGACATGTAAATGTCGGCTTTTCTTGATTTTTAGGAGCTATTGGGATTTGAAAATAGCCAGAGAATTCGTCTAAAGAGCAGTAGTACATGTGCCTTGATAATCTTTCCAACATTTGGTCAATGAATGGAAGGGGGGAGTGATCTTTTCTCGTGGCATCATTTAGCTTCCTATAATCAATGCAAACTCTCCAACCTGTGACTGTCCTTGTTGGGATTAATTTATTCTTCTCATTGGCTACAACAGTCATGGCTCATTTCTTAGGAACAACCTGCACTGGACTTGCCCAAGAACTGTCAGAAATAGGATAAATAATTCCAGCATCTAGTAATTTAATTACCTCAGCTTTAATAACTTTCGTCATGTTGGGGTTCAGTCGTCTTTGGGCTTGCACGCATGTCTTATATTCATCTTCCATTAAAATTTTGTGGGTGCAAAAAGAAGGGCTGATCCTTTAATGTGAAAAATTTTCCAAGCTATGGCCTTTTTATGCTCTCTTAAGACTTGGAGTAAGTCATCTTTCTCTTTGGGTTGCAAGTTAAACGCAATAATTACCAGTAATGTAGATTTATTTCCAAGGAATGCATATTCCAAGTGATTCGACAATTGTTTAAGTTCTAGTTTGGGAGGTTCTTTAATAGAGGGTTTTTGCTTAAGTTCATCGTTTACCTTAATACCCTCATATTCTGCTGGTCTTGGGGAGGTTTCATTAGAATTCGGTTCAGTTCCTATTTCAGAATTATCATCCCCTCCTCTCTTTAGGCAAGACACAGTTCCAATGTGTCCTTATGTATGATTTCCTGAAAAGAATCTTGAGTAGCATGATCAATATAGTTAATAAAATAACATGAGCCATCTTGTTCCCTAGAAAATCTCATGGCATCATAAATTTTAAAGATAATCTCTTCGTCACCTACTTTAAGTACCAATTTACCATCACCCACATCAATAAAAGCTCTAGCAGTGGCTAAAAATGGACGACTTAAGATTAAAGGCACTTCAATATCCTCATACATGTCAAGCACAACGAGATCAACAGGGAATATAAATTTATCTACTTTTACAATTACATCTTCTATAATTCCCCTAGGATATTTAACAGATCTATCAGCTAATTAAATACTCATCCTAGTAGGTTTAGGTTCCCCAAGACCAAGTTATTTAAACATTTTTTATGGCATCAAATTAATGCTAGCGCCTAAATCAGCTAGTGCCTTATCAACATTCAGACTACCAATTAAAGCAAGGAATAGTAAAACTTCCTGGGTCTTTCAATTTGGTTGGCAGTTTATTTTGGAGTATAGCCGAGCACTCCTCATTAAGTTCCACTGTAGATAAGTCTTCAAACTTCCTTTTGTTTGTTAGAAGCTCCTTTAAAAATTTTGCATATGCAGGCATCTATGATATAGCTTCAACAAAAGGTAAGTTAATATGCAGTTGTTTAAAAAGTTCAAGAAATTTACTGAATTGTGCATCCATGTGGTCTTTCATCAACTTTTTTGGATATGGGATTGGTGGTTTATATTCCTTTGGCATTGGATTGTCATTGTTTTCGGGTTTTTCCTCCTCTCCATTATCTCTTTCAGCTTCTTGTGGTGGCTTCTTTTCGGATTCAGCTAACACCTTCCCACTCCTTAGTGTAACTACTTTCACATGCTCTTTTGGATTGGGTTTGGTGTTACTAGGTAAAGTTCTTGGTGTCTTTCTGAAATCATCTTAGCCAACTGCCCAATTTGATTCTCGAGTCATTGGATCGACGCTTGCTGATTTTTAAGTGTAGTTTCAGTGTTCTGAAAACTAGTTTCCCCTACTGAAATAAATTTTGACATCATCTCCTCAAGGTTCAGCTTTTTCTCTTGTTGGTAAAGTTGTTGTTGGAAGCCTGGAGGATGTTGTGGTCTCTAATTTCGTTGGCCTCCCCGTGAGAAATTTGGTTGGTTCCTCCAACCTGCATTGTAAGTGTTATTATAAGGATTATTTTGAGGTCAAAGATTATTACCCATAAAATTTAGTTGCTTGTGTTCCATGTTGTGGCCATAAGGTAGGTATTCTGAATTGCTCGTTCCACCTCTATTATTGCATTGCATTATTGGGTGAACCTGTGAAGAGCTAAGTAAACCATCAATTTTTTTATTCACAAGTTCTACCTGATTAGAGACCATGGTGACCGAATCGGCGTTAAAAACACTAGCTACTTTCGTTGGCTTTGTCCTCATGACTTGCCACTAATAATTATTTAGTGACATCTCTTCTATAAATTCATAAGCCTCCTCAGGTGTCTTATTATTGATAGTCCCACCAACAGCTGCGTCAATCATCTATCTAGTCGAATGATTCAGGCCATTGTTAAATGTTTGAACCTACAACCATAAAGGCAGCCCATGGTGAGGGCACCTTCTCAAGAGGTCCTTGTATCTCTCCCATGCATCATAGAGTGTTTCTAGATCCATCTGCACAAAAGAAGAGATATCATTCCTTAATTTGGCTATTTTAGCTGGCGGAAAATATTTAAGTAAAAAATTTTCAGTCAGTTGTTCCTAAGTAGTGATCGACCGTCGTGGTAACGAGTTCAACCACTGTTTAGCTTTGTTCCTCAATGAAAAGGGAAACAACCGAAGGCAAATGGCATCATCAGAAACGCCATTGATTTTAAAAGTGTCGCAAAACTCCAGAAAATTTGCCAAGTGATTGTTTGGATCCTCATCCTGCAAACCATCAAACTGAACAAACTATTGTATCATTTGAATTGTGTTAGGTTTCAGTTCCAAATTATTTGCAGCAATAGTAGGTCTAACTATACTTAACTCAGTTCCTATTAAATTAGGTTTAACATAATCATACATAGTGCATGGAGCAGGATTCTGATTTATTGGATCAGCAGCAATCGCAGGAGGTAACGAATTTTCCTGATTTTTAGCCATCTCCTCGGTTGTGGTGTGAATGTCGTCCTCTTGCTCTTCCTCTGTGTATCTTAGGCTTCACCTTATTTCTCTTCAGTTTCTGCGAGCTGTGTGATCGATCTCACTATCAAAAAGTAATGGTCCCGACGGGTTTCTTCTAGTCTTACACTATAAAAACCTACCAGAAGCGAATAAACGAAAAATTAGAAAAGAAAATAAAAATTTTAATTGCAAAAAAAGTAAAATGGCTAAAGTAATAAAAATCGAGTGTTCCTAATATCTTAGTTCCCCAGCAACGGTGCCAAAAACTTGATCGTGTAATGTGATACGTGATAAGTTCTATAATTTTTATAATGGATAACTCCTTGAAAACCAACTAACAATCATGACGAAGGTAAGCGCACCTGTCGAACAGTAGTATAGCTTTAGCAAGACCGAATTGTCGAACCCAAAGGAACTAAAAGTACTAGTATTAACTTTCTTTTTATTATCTAGCCTGGAAATTAAGGGTTTTGTTTATCTAAACTAATTAACTAAACTAAGAACGCACAGAACGAAAATTTGAAAAAGCTTTTGAGAAAACTGATTGACTAAGACAATACCCAAGGAAAAATCCACCTAGACTTCACTTATTATTTGACTCTAAATCAGACGATTTATTCATTTGACTTGATCTGTAGAAATCCCTAATTTATATTATTATCTCTCTCGAGACTAACAACGTCTAACCTTGGGTTGATTAATTGAAATCTCTTTCTAATTAACTCCCTAATGTTGCATTAACTCGATCTATGGATTCCCTTATTAGGTTTCACCCTAATCTGACAAAATCTTGTCACCCTATCTCTAGGCGTGCAATCAACTCCGCTCAATTATACTAGATCTACTCTTAGACAGGGACTTTTGCTCCTCTGAATAAGCACATCAATACTTGAATCAATATCCTGGAATATTAAAGTAAGAATTAAGAATACATAATTAAGAACAAGTCAAATATTAATCATACAATTCAGAACATAATAACAAGATCCGTCTTAGGTTTCATTCTCCTTAGGTATTTAGGGGATTTAGTTCATATTTATGAAAGAAAACATCTCAAAAGAATAATGATAAAAAAACATAAAGAAAACCCAAGAACTTTTGAAAGGAATTGAAGGGAGATCTTCAGTCTTGAAGGTGAATCCGGCTTCGGAGATGGATCAATCAACTTTCTTCGAGTAATTCCTTGCCTCCCACACTGTGTGTCCCCTCTAATCCTCCTTTAGTGTGTTTAAATAGGCTTTAGAATGCCTAAAATCCCTCAAGAGTGGCCTTTTCTGAATAGGACTAAACTTGGGCTCGATAGGGACACGCCCGTGTGACACGCCCGTGTTCGATTTGTTCAATATGTGTTCAAGGCTGTTAAATAGACACAGGCGTGTGATCTACCCGTGGAAGTCGTGCTCGATTCTAGTAAAAGGTCACGGGCGTGTGTTCTACCTGTGTAAGGAAGTCCAAGCCGTGTTAGAGCCTGCTAGAACTACACTGGCATGTGGTTTGCCCGTGTACGGAAGTCAAGGCCGTGTTGATTTCACATGTTGGTCTATTTTCTCCGTTTTCAGCCCGTTTCTCGCTCTTTTTACTCTCCTATGCTCACCTAAGTATAAAACATGAAATTAAAGGATTAGGAGCATCGAATTCACCAAATCTAAGGAGAAATCATCCATAAATGTGCTAAGCATGGGATAAAAATATGTATAAATTACGGTTTATCAGAAACCTAAGACGGATCCTGTTATTATTTTCTGAATTATATGATAAATATTTGACTTGTTATTAATTATGAATTCTTAATTCTTGCTTTAATATTCCAGGATATTGATTCTAGTATTGATGTGCTTATTCAGATGAGCAAAAGCCCCTATCTAAGAGTAGATCTAGCATAATTAAGTGGAGTTGATTGCACCCCGAGACATAGGGCGACATAATTTTGCCGGATTAGGGTGAAACCTAATAAGGGAATGCATAGATCGAGTTAATGCAACACTAAGGGTTTTAATTAGAAAGAGATTTCAATTAATCAACTTAGGGTTAGACGTTGTTAGTCTCGTGAGAGATAATAATATAACTTAGGGATTTCTACGGATCAAGTCAAGTGAATAAATCGTCTAATTCAGAGTCAAATAACAAGTGAAGTCTAGGTGGATTTTCCCTTGGGTATTGTCCAAATCAATCAGTTTTTCCTAAGAGTATTTCCCCAATTTACTTTCTGTGCATTCTTAGTTTAGTTAATTAGTTTAGTTAAAACAAATCCCCTTAATTTTAGGCTAGATAATAAAAAGAAAGTTAATACTAGTACTTTTAGTTCCTGTGGGTTCGACATCCCGGTTTTGTTATAAACTATACTACTGTTTGATAGGTGCGCTTGCCTTCATCATGATAATAGTTAGTTTTCAAGTACAGTCAATTGTAAATTTAAAACTTATCACGATTTGACGATCATCACATACACTCAGAACACTTAACCACTAAAGTAAATACACACTTATGAGTCACACATACACTAAATGAAAAACTAAAACTTTGAGGCGTTACATTGACAACTATTATTTAAAATTTGGAACCTGTGTTATTTTTTTATTCAATGTGATACCTATATTTGACCAAATTTATACGTTTTGGTACCTAAAAGTTGTGTTAACTTTTAGTGTTTTATTCGGGTTTTAGAATTGATTTGATAAAAAATAATAATTTAGTTAATAATAGTATCAATTGACTTTAATTAAATAACTTGTGAAACCTAAGTTAAACAACATCCATTAGATTGTATTTGACAAATTAAACGCAAAATTAAACAAATAAAAAAATCAAACCTTATAATATTAGCAATTAACTTTCATCAAATTAACCCTAAAATTCGAATAAACACTAAAAAGTTAACGTTGTTACTTTTCAATACCAAAAAATATATAACTTTGTCAAATATAAGTTCCAAATTGGACAAAAAAAAACTAACATTAGTATCACACTAAAAAAGTGTCAAACTTAGATACTAAATGGTATATTAAACCTCAATGTATAGCTACAAATGAAAGGTTATAAATAAGCAAATATTCAGTGTTCCATTTATCTGTCCAAAACTTACCTCAACAACAATTTAGAAGTTCCATACCAACCTTCGCAAGGCATAAGCTAATCCTCATGGAATGAGCCTTCCATCTTGCAAACATAGCAATTATGGAACCAAATGTATCTATTTTTACCCAACTCCAAAACACATGTCTTTATGTCTAACTCTTTTGAACCATTGCTAACCAAAGTATCACACTAACGGCTTCCATTTTGGCACCCTGAATCCGGACATCTCCATACATTTTATGAGTCATCTAGTTCATGCCTGCTTTAGTCCTTGCTTGACCCCAAACATATCCTTGATTCCTAGTTTTCTTTCTCCAAACCTTGCAAAACTCACCCTCAGTCTTCTATTTTGTAATCATCAACCCATTAATCTTCCTAATAGCAATTCTAAAACTGAAAAAGAAGCCACCATTAGAAAGAACCTAAAACCAAAACATGGGTGAAAAGTTACAGCACACGTTACAACACATAACTTTACGAATAATTATATTATTGAAGGCTTCCTTCTCGTTTTCTACCAAACATTTTTTACTCTATTAGAAAAGTGAGGATTATATTATTTCAAACTTCTACTTCTTCATTTTAAGGATTATTTTCAAATTTTTGTTTAGTAATGCGATATCTTATAGGAGTTTGAGATTCTAAAATTATGGGTTTCCTTTATTGCTTAGTAATTATGATACCATTTAAGATAGATGAATTAGTATTGCTTAATATCTTATAAGAGTTTGAGATGTTTGTCTTTGGTATATAGTAATCCAGTTCTCCTTGAAAGAGGTTGGTGGCTCCAACGTCTTTCTCGGTTTACATTATTTTACCTCGATTGAGCAAAAAAAAGAAAAAGATTTTATTTTCTTCTTAGATTCATACCATGTTTTTGAACTGTAGCTTAAAAAAACATCTAAAATATTGTCTTGATGAACGACCTTTTATTCATTAATATTAGTCTCTTACAAAATACTTTAAGACCCAGAAACAAATCAAAACAAAGACAAAATGATGAAAACCGATCAAAGCCGACATACAATAGACTTTAGACCCAAGAATAAAGCAAGACAAAGACAAAATAATTAGAAACACCCAACCAAACAAAAGGATTGAAAAGGAACTTGTTTTGCCTTATTCCATTGCTAAAACAACTATAGCAGAACATGAATGTGCTCTTCAAGATCATCTTCCAAATCGCCCATTATGCTCCACAAGTTATTTTTTGTTAAGGGTTTAACCTATTTCAATCGTTGGCAAACATGCATCACTAGTTAATATTAATCAATTACAGTATCAAATGAAAGAAAAGATAGATGAAAAACAAAAGGTAGTGGTTGGATCTCACTAGTATAGAGAGTACAAGTAATATAGAGAGGGCTAGGATTAAAGGACTGATTGACCCATTCTCCTCTACAAATTTTTGATCTCTTGACCAATTTGAGAGATTTCAAGTTGTAGCTTATGAGATAAACAAAAAGAATCTTCAGTTAAAACATTTTTTTTTCTTTTGCCAACAAAATATTTGGATACAAATATATTACCTGCACCCTACTATTGAGAGGTGTAACAATTCTACGTCATCGATTATCAAATATTAATATTTATATAAAGGATAAATAGTAGATTTGGTTGGGTTGCAAGTAAAGGTGATCATAGACAGGGGCCCAGCCAAAATTTTAGGTCTATTTTCTAGACCCGGCCCTAGCCCTGCCCGAAATATGGGCCTAAAAATTTGTCCAAGCTCGGCCCAAATTAAAATTGCTAAGCTCGAGCCTAGCTCGGCCAGGCCCATATTAATTTTTTTAAGCTTATTTCATTAAATAATAAAAAAATTAAAAATATAATAAATCAAATACATTTAAAAACATAAAAACAAATATTAAAACAAGAAACAAATAAATAATGAGACTAAAATAATTCTTAAAACAATACACAAATTGAAAATATAATAAAAAGTGATTATATTAAAATTTTTACCCGAGGCCTAACCCGTTTTCTAAACAAGCATCTTTTTTTGCCCAAACCCATATTTCGGGCCTATATTTTTACCCGAACCCTCTCATTTTTCGGATGGGCCTTCGGGCTGGGCCGGGTAACCTAACCCATGATCACCTCTATTTGCAAGATAAACCGCATCATTATATTGGTTAATTCCTAATTTAAAAAGAGCAGAAGTTGTAGTAGCTTGATCTCCTATTTCACCTAAATGGCACCATGTAAAACCATAGTTAAAATAATATCTATTTGAAAAAAAAACAGGAAAAAGATGATTATTGAATTGATAGATTTATTATTAAACTAATAATCCACCACCTCTTCTTGTTCATTGTCTTCAGAATCTTCATCCCCAAAATATTCATCACTCTCATATTCACTATCACTATCATCACTGATGTTGTCATCATTGAACCACCACAGTAAAAGAAAAAAATTAAAGTAGAACTAAAATGGGCATCTTTAAAAATAAAAGCATATATATATGTATGAATTCAGTACTACCTGTTTAAGTATGGATCTAAAAAATTATTAGGGACCAGAATAATTTCATCAGGCCTACAACTATTAGGTTACACGACATTATATTAATGTTTTTGAATTTACAAATACAATGTTATTTGAAGAAAAAAGGATGTATATGTCTATGATATACCTATTGATGGGGAGTCGGGGTTGTGGAAAGAGCACATTAAGGCTAGGCCTAGGCATGTGGTTTGCGTTTGAGCGTTGTTACTGCTCCTGAGGAGAATTCTCCTCCCTTCTATTGGCTGGTGTGAAAATAAAATAAAATAAAGAACACAGATTTTACGTGAAAACCCTTTCGGGAAAAAAATCAAGGGCAGAGGAGAAAAAAATTCACTATGTCGAATTCAAATTTAATTGTAAGAAGAATAGACTATGTCTATTTATAGACTTGTAAAGCTATATTCTAGTAAGATTGAAACACCTTATTCTAATCAATATAAAATAGATGGAGTTTAATAAGGTTTAAAAAACCTTATTCTAAAATAAAATAAAAGAAGTGTAGTTCTATATAGATTTACTTCTATTTTATTTTACCATTGTATTTTATTTAAATAAGGATTCAGGTCATTTAATTCTAACAATCTCCACCTTGACACGAATTCTCAATGAACAAGTTCTTCATCGCGAACTCTCAACGAACAAGTTCCCCACCTCTTTCATAAAACCTCTTAAGGGTTTAACTTCAACCATGAACACCAACCAAGTCTAAGCAATACTCAAACTTATATATAGGAAGTGACTTAGTCATCATATTTGCAGGATTTTCATGAGTACTAATTTTGCTCACAACAATATCACCACAAGCAATAATATCACGAACAAAATGATATCAAATATCAATGTGTTTTGTTCTTTCATGAAACATTTGATCTTTTGCAAGGAAGATTGCACTCTGACTGTCACAAAATACTGTACTGATTTAAAGGTTTTCATTAAGTTCATTAAAGAGTCCCTTCAACCAAATAGCTTCTTTACAAGCCTCAGTAATTGCCATGTACTCAGCTTCAGTGGTAGACAAAGTGACTGTAGTTTGCAAAGTTGCTTTCCAACTGATTGCACAACCTCCGATTGTAAAGACATAACCTGTGAGAGATCTTCTTCTATCAAGGTCTTCAGCAAAATCAGCATCAATATATCCAATGACTCCATCTCTAGTTCTTCCAAACTGTAAGCAGACATTAGTAGTACCTCGTAAGTATCTTACAATCCACTGAACTGTTTTCCAGTGTTCTTTACCAGGATTTGCCATGTATCTGCTAATTGCACTGACTGCATATGATAAATCTGGATGTGAACAAACCATAGGAAGTTTCACAATGAACAGACTTTTTACCTTTAGGAAGTTTCACAAGATCCCATGTTCTGTCTTTATGGAGTGATTCCATCTCCTCTTGCATAGCAAACATCCACTTTTTCTGAGTCTTCACAGCTAACCACCTCAGAATAATTAGATGGCTCTTGATTCACATCTATATCTTCAGCTACATTTAAAACATAAGCAACTAGATCAGCCTCAGCATACTTCTTTGGAGGTTTAATTTCTCTTTTAGTTCTGTTTTTGGCGATAGAGTATTGCGGTGAAGAAGCAACTCTATTATCAATTTTTGTACTGGCTTGAGGAGTCGACTCTGTATTAATCTGATGCTCTACCTACTTTTGATTTTCTTTATTGGAAGAGTCTTTAAGAGATAAGTTAGGTAGGATAGTAGTTTCATCAAAAACAACATCTCTGCTAATCACAACTTTTCTATTTTCAAGACACCATAACTTATACCCTTTTACACCAGCTTTATAACCAAGAAAAACACATTTAATGGATCTCGGTTCCAATTTTCCATTATCAACATGAGTATACACATGACACTCAAAAATCTTTAAGTCAGAATAATTAGCAGGATTACCAGACCATACCTCTTGTGGAGTCTTTTTCTCAATGGCAACGGATGGAGACCGGTTGATCAAAAAAATACAGTAGAGGCTACTTCAGCCTAAAATGACTTCGGTAAGTTGGCATTTGACAACATACATCGAACCTTCTCCATGATCGTTCTATTCATTCGTTCTGCAACACTGTTTTGCTGTAGAGTATGACAAACTATCAAGTGTCTCTCGATCCCTTCTAACTTGCACAATCTATTAAACTCATCAGAACAAAACTCTAAGCCATTGTTTGTGTGGAGGTATTTTATTTGTTTTCCCGTCTATTTTTCAATCATAATTTTCTAAGACTTAAATGCCGAAAACACATATCTTTTCTTTTTCAGAAAGAACACCCAAACTTTTTTGGAAAAATCATCAATAAAAGTTAGCATATAATTAGCTCCACCTCTCGAAGGCACTCTAGATGGCCCCCACAGATCAAAATGAATATACTCCAACGTTCCCTTCGTGTTATGGATTCCTCTGGTGAATCGAACTCTCTTTTGCTTCCCAAAAATACAGTGCTCACTAGACTTTAGTTTGCAAATTCCTTGCCCACCAAAAAGTCTTCTTTTGCTCAATTCCGCCATGCCACTCTCACTCATATGTCCTAGACGCATATGCCAAAGTTTAGTACTACTAACATCTGACAAAGAAGAGGAAGCGACAGCTGCATCACCAGTAACAGTAGAACCCTACAAAACATATAACTTGGTAGTCTTTCTTTGCCCTTTCATCATAACAAGGGAACCTTTGGAAATCTTTAAAACTCCACTTTCAGCTATGTATCTGTACCCTTTTGAATCAAGAGTACTTAACGAAATTAAATTTCTCTTCAATTTTGGAACATGTCGTATGCCACTAAGTGTTCTGACAACTCCATCAAACATCTTAACTTTAATTGTTCCAACACCTGCGATTTTACATGAAGCATTATTTCTCATCAAAACAACACCTTCAGCCACTGTCTCCTAAGTTGTAAACCAATCCTGATTAGGACTCATGTGGAAGGTGTAGCTTGAATCAAGTATCCACTCCTCGCTCACTTTAGAATTGTTGACAGAAACGACTAGAAGTTCACGCTTATAGCACTCAGATTTAATGTACCCTTTCTTCTTGCAGAAGTTACAAATTTTACCTATGTTTGAATACTTCGATCTACCCTTATATTTACTGTGAGGATTTTGTTCCTGTTTCCTCTCATGATCATCATCAATATTCTGATCTTGTCTCCCACGAACAATGAGACCCTCTCCCTGATAGTTGGGTTTAATCACAAGATGCTTCATCTTATCATACGAAGTCAAAGAATCATAAACCTCATCAATTGTGAAAGACTCGCGGCTATATAAAATCGTGTCTCTAAAGGTTGAATAAGACAGGGGCAATGAACAAAGTAGAATCAACCCTAGATCTTCCTTATCATACTGAACCTCCATGGCCTCCAAGTTTGAGAGAATCTTTAAAAACTGTTAAGTGTTCGTGTATAGACGCACATTCCTCTAAATAATGAGCATAAAGACACTGCTTCATATGCAACTTGCTTGCTACAGTTTTTGACATACATATTTGTTCCAGCCTCTTCCATAATGCAGCGGCGGTCTTCTCCTTCATCACATCCTGTAAAATTTCGTTGGACAAATGCAGATGTAATTGTGTAATGCCTTTCGGTCCTTCTACTTCTTCTCTTCATCTGTTAATGCTGAAGACATCTTATCTATCCCTAGCAGGGCATCCTCCAGATCCATCTGCGCAAGAACTGCTTGCATCATAATCTGCCACAACGCAAATATGGTGTTGCGATCCAACAGCGAAATTTCATACTTCAAAGACGTCATTACCGTGATCGAGATGAATAACCCGAAAGCTCTGATACCAATTTGTGAAAAATAAAATAAAACAAAGAAAACAGATTTTACGTGGAAACCCTTTTCGGGAAAAAACCACAGACAGAGGAGAAGAAAATTTATTTTGTCGAATTCGAATTTAATTACAAGAGGAATAGACTATGTCTATTTATAGGCTTGTAAAGTCATATTCTAGTAAGATTGAAACACCTTATTCTAATCAATATAAAATAGATAGAGTTTAATAAGGTTTAAAAAACCTTATTCTAAAATAAAATAAAAGAAGTGTAGTTCTATATGGATTTTACTTCTATTTTATTTTACCACTGTATTTTATTTAAATAAGGATTCGGGTCATTTAATTCTAACAGCTGGTAATGCATCCACGGATGAAAAACAAGAGAAGAGTGAGAGGCTTAGGCACATGTGAGTAGTGGAGTGAAGAATATTAGGAGCAAATCCCTTGCTTTTATAGAAGAAATAGAACATGAGGCCTTGTTAAGTGTTTGCTATGTATGGCAAGTTTCAAATTTTATCTACCCAAGTTCAAATTTTGCTTGGGTCCACTCAATTTTTCATTCTTTTTAAGTATTTGGATAACTGATAAGATTATAGTATAAACCTATGTCTAATGCCTCTTTTAATAGTATTGTTTCCATTGTTTGAAATTTGAGTTATCTTCTTGGGAGTACAATGTGTTTTATTATTGCATGTAATATTTATTGGTTATATAAGTACTGGTTATATTAATTATATATAGTGCGAATGGCTTAAGTGATACACGTCACCTTAGATTTTCAAATAAAAATTCGATCTTCATTAAACCTTTATTATGCTGTTCTTGATATTGCATGTGTTTAAAAAGAACAATCTTATAATTTATTTAATTTATGGGATTCAAATATAAATTATTATATTCATTCAATCATATGAAATTCTTTGCGTTATACGTAGTAGTGAAGATTGATCGGACAATTGATTTGAGTTTTAGTGTTAAACTACAAACCCTAGTCTTCATTTATTTGTCTACGGTTTTTAATATTACATGTTTTTTATATGAATTAGATGATAAATATCACCCTAGATTTCCAAATCAAAAACCAATCTTCATTAAATCTTATGTTGTTCTTAATATTGCACATGTTTTGGAAAGAACAATTTTATAATTTATTTAATTTTTGGGATTCATATATAAATTATCGTATTCATTCATTCACATACATGTTTTAATGTTACACATATTTGTTAAGATTGTTCCTATAATTTATTTGATTTCTAGTGTTAGAATACATGCCATAGTCTTCATTTGTTCTTGTACAGTTATTAATATTACACGTGCTTTGCAAAGATGAATATTATAATTTATTTAATCTACAAAATTCAAATATAAATTATTGTCATCATTTATTCATATGTAGTTCTCAATATTACACGTGTTTGTGAAGATCGATCGTATAATTGATTTGATTTTTAGAGTTCAAATACAAACCATCATCTTCATTTATTCTTCTGCAGTTCTTAATATTACATTTGTTTTGTGAATATCAATCTTATAGTTTATTTAATTTATAGGATTCAAATAGAAATTATTGACATCATGCATTCGTAGTTCTTAAAATTACACGTGTTCGTGCAAACCAATTGCAAAATTTATATAATTTATAGTGTTCAAATATAAATTAATTATTATTGTAGTTCGTAGGATTACGTGTAAAACTCATTAAAGGTCTATGCATAATTTAGTACCTAAGCTTGACACTTTTTTTTTTAAATTTGATATCTATGTTTTTTTTTCCAATATGGTACTTATATTTGTCCAAAGTTAAACATTTTGGTACCTAAAGGTAACAATGTTAAGTTTTAGTGTTTAATTCCAGTTTTAGAGTTGATTTGATGAAATATAATAATTTAGTTAATAATATGTGCAGTTGACTTTTAGCAAATTAATCCTAAAACCTAAATTAAACAACATCCATCAAAATGTATTTAACAAATTAATTAAACGCAAAATTAAATAAATTCACAATTAAACAAATGATAAAAAATTTCACACTTAATAATATTAGCAATTAACTTTCATCAAATCAATTTTAAAATCAAAATAATATTCTAAAAAGCTAACACTGTTACTTTTTAGTACCAATATATATATAACACTTTTGTCAAATATAAGTACTAAATTGGACCAAAAAATAACATAGGTGCCACATTAGAAAACAAATGTCAAACCCGGATACCAAATGATATATTAAGTTTTCATAAAATAATATTTTTTAATTGAATAAAAATAAAAAAATAATGTAAAAATAAATAAAAAAATTAATTAAATATTCCTTAGTGAATGCCAATTTTCAATCTGATCCTATAAATCAAAATCGAATAAATATTCATAAAATTTGCTAAGACTTTTATTTTGGGGGGAAAATAAATTTCTTCTTATAATTTTATTGGGATAAATCTCAAAACTATATATTAACTTTGATTTTAGTGTGTAATTATATACATAAACTTTAATTTTGTGCAATTTTATACATCAAATTTTAATTTGATCTAACTCTCACAAATCTGGTTAAAAAAAACACATATCTAGTTAAGAAAATCTGGGTCATTAAATTTAGACACCTCAATTAATACTGGTTTAAATTTTTATTGTTTTGAAAGAGTATTTGTACTATATATTAGTTTGTATTTTGAAGGAGTTAATTTGTACTATATATTAGTTTGTATTCCCGTGTGAAGGAAAAATCAATTGTGTATATTATTTTTGTAATATTCTTTTACGATGTTAGTTTTTGTTTACACTTTTTGAATGATTATTTAAAAAAAAAGTAACTTGAAAAGGAAATGTAATTACAAAATATATTTAAAAATATTTAATATTAAATAATAAATAATCATCATGTTATGAATATTAATATCAATATATTATAATTTAAATAATATTTTTAATAATTTTTTATAGGTTATATTTTATTGAAATAGCACAATCCCACATTTAAAACTATAAGGTTGTGGAGTGCAATCCTGGTCTGACAAGTAATTGGATTCATTTATTTATTGATGGTACTGTTAAATTGAATGTAGGGTAGGCTGTTGCCGGAGGGGTAGTGTATAAGCAAGATGGGCAATGGATTGTTGGATACAATCGGTATTTGTGATTTTGTTCAATTTTCGATGTTGAATTGTAGGGAATTCTAGATGGCCTAATCTTAGTTCAAAGAGAGGGATGCAAGAAAGTTTTCATTCATACAGAAAATTTGGAGGTGGTTAAAGCTCTTCAAGACATTCCCATGATTGAATTAACTTCGACCTTGGTTAGAAGGATTCATACAATCTTACAAACTGTGGAACAATGGGAGATCAAGCATATTCCTAGAGAGAGAAATCAAGTTGCAGATAGACTAACCAAAATGGCTTCAGAGAGAAATTCAGCTTTACAAATATTTGCAAAAATTCCAAAAGAGATTGCAGCATTTGTTGAGATTGCTAGACTTTCAAATTTTCCAATTATGACTATTTAATATAGTTTGATTGTAACACCCCATACCCGAGACCGTTGCCGGAGTCGGACACGAGGGGTTCACAGACTAAATTCGCTTACTATCGCAGTCCATTTTAAAAATTTCCAGGCAGTTGGCTAACTGCGTCACTGTCACCTTAAAAATCATATCTCGAGTTTCACAACTCGAAAATCAGTTTCGTAATTTTTCCCTGAAACTAGACTCATATGCCCATCTACATATTTTTTTGTAGAATTTTTGGTCGGTCCAATTAGTACAGTTTATTAGTTAAATTCTCCCCTGTTACAGGGTACGACTACACTGACCTTCATGCATTACAATTTGGATATCTCCCTGAACAGAGCTTCAATACTGATGCCGTTTGTTTCTATAGAAACTAGACTCAGAGAGGAATCTATACATATATGGCATGACTCCTAATTATCTCTGGTTAATTTATAATGAATTTCCAAATTCGGAACAGGCAATCCAGAAACCGTTCTGGCCCTGTCTCACGAGAACCTGAATATCTCTTAACATACTGTCCATATGATCGTTTTGTTACTTTCCTATGAAATAGATTCATCAAGGTTCGTTTACATAATTTATTCACTATTTAATTCCATTCCTACTATTTTTAGTGATTTTCCAAATCTACATCACTGCTGCTGTCAGCATCTGCCTTCAAGGTAGACTTTACCTATTTCATAGTTTCCATGATTCACCTAGCCCTTTTAGCATAAATAGCACAAATTATGATAGTGATTAACCATTCCCATGGCCAATCCTTGTTAAGCATATCCACACCTCTCAATAACCATATCCATACCAAATGATTATAACATTATGCTCAAACATATATAAGCCGTTTTCGCATGGCTATCCAAAATTATACAAATCCAAAGGGTCCATGACCCACAACAAAAAGGGTAGTCCTATACATGCCATTTTCAGAGTTCAACCAAAAGTGTACCAAAAGGGTTTTGATAGTGTGGGCGACTTCGACTTCAATAATCCCGAGTCCGATAGCTGACGAACCAAAATCTATAAAACAGAGATTCAAAGAACGGAGTAAGCATTTAATGCTTAGTAAGTTTTAAGCAAAACAAAGTGTTCTCAATCACTATCATTGGTCATTCATTTCAACTGTTCGATGAAGTTAATCTAGAGCTTCATCTCGATCTATAATATCATTAAACGCAGCACTTGGCTGCCACATATATACTTTCGAATAATAATGACCTAGATGGTCAAATATTTCCAAAGCACATTCTTCATCGATTTTCAACTTTCAATAATCCTTTCCACTTGTTCATAATCACATCCATACTTTTAAGTATTTCAACATGACAAGTACTAAATTACCATAGGCACATAAAGAACCAACATATTCCTTATCACATATATGTAAGCTTACAAATCATAATCCTTACCTTGTACTGGCACATCTAACTCAACCCAACCCATACTCAGATCATAAGGCTTTTGGGCAGAATATGCACTAATACATAAGAATATTTCATCGCATACTTTATTATACAAACATACCATTACCAATTAGATCATTCTCACATTTGGAGTTATAATATTAATCACATTTACCTACCTCTTTGATACTGATAATTCACCTCGAAATCACTCCACCGATGAGTAAGTAATACGTACCTGAACATCTTGAATACATAATACTTATTTGATGGTAACTTAATGCAGATACTCAATATCAAAGTCTTACTTGAATCCTAGCATTTAGCCGTCGGGTCTTTAAAGCTCGGATATAGTACGAGCATGAAGCCTACGGACATTAATCAGGATAATATTCTCGCATAAAGCCTGCGGGGTTTTAACCCGGATATAGTACTGACACAATTGCCATTCGGGACTTATCACATTTATACACTTCCACATCCATCACATTGGCCATTCGGCCTTATCACATATATACACCTTCACATTCATCACATTGGCCGTTCGGCCTTATCTCATATATGCATGTTCACATTCATCACATTGGCCATTCGGCCTTATCACACATACACATGTTCACATTCATCACATTGGTCATTCGGCCTTATCACATATATATACACTTTCACATTCATCACATTGGTCATTCGGCCTTATCTCATATATGCATGTTCACATTCATCACATTGGCCATTCGGCCTTATCACACATACACATGTTCACATTCATCACATTGGCCATTCGGCCTTATCTCATATATGCATGTTCACATTCATCACATTGGCCATTCGGCCTTATCACACATACACATGTTCACATTCATCACATTGGCCATTCGGCCTTATCACATATATATACACTTTCACATTCATCATATCGGCCATTAGGCCTTATCACATATATATACACTTTCACATTCATCACATTGGCCATTAGGCCTTATCACATATATACACTTTCACATTTATTCAAATATACTTCACATACCACATATACTATCATGTACAGACTTGGTCTTGGCCGAATCTACATCCATCACTTTCCAATGAATAATTCAATTTTACGCCATACTATCATTTCATATTCGAATACTCATAAGCTTACAATATCACGATTTAGAATTCAAGTATGGGTTTAATCAATAGCTTATGAGCAACTAAACCAAGTTTTATCCATGTTTACAACAAAATCACATATTCACTGCGAGCTGTTTTCCTGAGCAATGGCCACTAAATTATTTATAACCGGAGCTACAAAACTCCAAATCACTTGCCGTTAATTTTTCCTGAATATAGACTCGTATATCTTCCACCCATAAAATTTCCAGAATTTTAGGTCTGGCCAGTCAATACCAGATTTTTCTTAAAGTTTCCCCTGTTTCACTGTTTGACTAATCTGACCACTCTTCACTACGAATCAAATTTCTCATTTTACAGAATTCAAAATGTGTTGTATTTGATTTTATTTGAAACCAGACTCATTAAGGAGTCTAAGAATATAAATTTTATCTTATAACCATTTTTTTACAATTTATACTGATTTTCTAAAAACAGAACAGGGGATTTCGGAGTTATTCTGACACCGTCTCACACAACTTTAAATATCTCTTTATAGGAAATTTCTTTGCTCACAAGGTCTCTTTTATAAGAAACTAGACTAATTAAGCCTTGATTACATATTTTATTCAGCCTATAATTCCACACCAACAATTTATAGTGATTTTCTAAAATCACGTTACTGCTGCTGTCCAAAGCAAATTATTACAATTTGCTCTTAAATTTCCAAGTCCAAACACTTATGAACTTACCATTTGAGTTTAAGACATATCATGGCCACATCATATCTTATTAAATCAACTCATTATGTCCTATTATGATTGAATTTACTCAACGTTTAATCACTTAAAACTTACCTCGGATGTTGTCGAACGATTTCGGCGGCTATTCGACCACTTTTTCCTTCCCTTTATCGGATTTAGTTCCCCTTTGCTCTTGAGCTTAATTCAAACAAATTTAACTCATTAAAGTCTCATTTTGCTAGCTTATGGCCGAATATGACAAGGAGTTTGATAGGTCATATGGCCACCTTTTAGCATGCAAATGATATCAACACCAATCCACCTTGGCCGAATATCATCTCCATGACATAGTAAAGATTTGAACCATGGGCTATTTAGAACTCAAGCTAACTACTAAAACATGCATGCATCTCATGGAACATCATCAAACATACCTTAGTCTATCAAACCACCATAGCCGATTTCCTCAAAGCTCTTTTCCTTCTTTTTCTTTCTCCTATTCGGCCAAGAACAACATGAGAGCTTTTCTCTTCTTTTTTTTTTTTTGGTCATGCATGAGAATGATGAACACATTTTTTCTCTTTGTTTTCTTCCTTCAATTTCTTATTAGTTTATTGCCCATGCTTCTTATTTTATTCTTCCATTAACACAACATGTTTCATGACATGTTTTGCCCTTGCTTCTTATTTTATTTTTCCATTAACACAACATGTTTCATGACATGTTTTGCCCATCATCCCTTGTCATGGCCGGCCACTAGTACTTAAATGGGGGGAAATTGACATGCAAGTCTACCCCTTTGATTACATGCACTATTAGGCCACTTGCATTTGCCTAGCACATTTCTAAATTTTCTCACATAAGTCCTATCAACTAAATTCACATGCAATTAACTAAATCGAAGCTTAAAACTTTCACACATTTATGTTCACATATTTTAGGCAATAATTATCACATTCAAATAATTTGGTGACCCGGTCTAGCGGTCCCGAGACCGCTTTCCGACTAGGGTCACTTTAGGGGTGTCACATTGATTGTCTTTTTTCACCAAAAAATGGTAGTATTTCCACCTTTAAATCACTCCAAAATTTGTCATTTTCTTCCTAAGGCAATTTTTTCCTTTTGTAAGTTTCCACTTGTATCTTTTTCAGTGAAATATATTTGGTAGTGTCCGTGTATGTAGACGTTGTAGCGACGTAAAAAAAAATTTAGTTTCAGTCGGTCGCTAATTGTGGCGATTTATTAAACATTTGAAAACCAACTTTCGATTTTATTAACAAAGGGAGTCGCCACCGATCCTTTTTATAGGTGTGATCGGACACCTAATAAAATTATTTTAAAACAAAAAGAAGGCCAAATTTAGGTCTACGTGAAAGTCCAGAGAAAAATTGGGTTCGGGAGTCAGTTACGCGCGAGGAAGGTATTAGCACCCTCGCGACGCCCAAAATTGGTATCTCATAAACATGTGTTGACTTGATTTTCAAAAATACGAGTTCAATATAATATTTAATCGTGATCCGATTGAAAAATGAGAATTTTTAGTTTTCGATTTTTTTAGAAAGGGTGTCCCGTTTTTTAACACAAGCCGACGAATTTCACCCAACATAGCGATGAAATCGATGACTTAATGTTAAAATCGGTACATTGCCTTATTCTTAAAATTAAAATGTAAAAAGTTTCTAAAATGATAGTAAAAAATCTAAGAATATTATTGTAAAAAATGTGAATAGTGATGTGAATAATATAAAATATTAAAATATCAAAATATTAGAATAATAATAATTAATATTGACAAATAAAAAAAACAAAATAGAAATAAAAAGTGTACATAATATAGATATATTAGAAATAACAATGATGTTTAAAAAAAATACTATTAATAATACTTCATAAATATGTACATATTATAACCCCTTTTTTTAGAATAATAATTAAATATACGAAAATAATATTATATACACAAAAAGGTATATATACACTTATGGTGAAATATATGTACTAACATTAATAATAAGTATAACCGGAATAAAATAAATACAATAATATATACTCAATATGGTATTAAAAATACGTTTATGTATAATAGTATTTCGGAGTACGTATATGAGACAATATAAAATATATACATGGAAATATACAAGAAGTATACAACTAATAACATTAAGAATATATATATAATATAAATATAATATATACAATATACACATATGATAAAAAATTATTAATATGTACATGTATATCTACATACACATTAAGTAAAAGTACTAATGCTAACAATATTAATAATAAATATAATAATAGACATATATGCATATAATAGTAAGAAACGGAACATAAAGAAAATATATATATAGCTAAATATAATATAATAATAACAATATATAAAAATAATAGTGATAACAATATTACATATATAACATGATTAATATTTAAAGCTAAATTAAATAGCAAAATAATATGAAATCCAAGGTAAATACGAAAAATAAATGAAAAAGAAGAGAGAGGGAAGAGAGAAGGGAGGGGGAAGGGAAATCCGGCCAGGGGCCGGTCACCGGCAGACCGTCGGCCACCATCCGTCGCCAGCGCCGGCCACTGCACGTGGTGGCCGGAAAAGGTAATTTTTTTATATTTGTTTTGTATATATATTTTTATTATGATGTATATATATAGATTAATAGATTCGAAAAAAAGAACAAAATAAAAAATAAAAATAAAAAAAGAGTAAAATAAAGAAGATAAAATCACCTTTAGGTATTTTTTGAAGATAAATTCTTTGTATTGATCAAAATTCCCCCCTTCCATTACATGATTTTTGAATGGCTTTTTATAGCCATCTTTTACATGATTTTCTATTATTTCTTTTTCTATTTTGTAGGTGGTGGTGGTAGACAATGGATATCAAAAATGGGAGGAAAAATGGGGCAAGTGGGAAAGTGGCTAGGTGGCTAGGGTTTCTTGGTTTTTTTTGGGGGGGTAGGTTTTTCTTTTTTTTTGGTGTTAGGTTTTTTTGGGGGGGTTAGGTTTTTTTTTTAGGCTTAATGGGCTTTTGAATTGGGTTTAATATTTGGGTTTTGTAATGGGTTTGGGTAGATGTAAATGGGTCATGGGTTAAGGGTTTTAGTGGGTTTAGAGGTTTGGTTAAGTTTTGATGTAATCGGGCCCGGGCAATTTGGGCTTCTATAGCTGCCCCTCTTTGCTCATTGTCGTGCAACGGGAATAGAGCAAAGACTTTCAAGGAAGACCAAATTTGCCCGGTCTTGCTAGGTCTTGACTTGCTTTGGAACTCTTCTTGTTTAGTTAGTCCCTTTTCAGTCCACCGCATCTTGTAGCTTTGGTTCACTCCACTGCATCTTATGATATACGCCTTGTAGCTTCAATCTATTCCAATGTAACTTCAAGGATATGAAATTTATGGCTTCGATCTACTTCACTGTAACTTCAGAAAGGTGAGATCTACAACTTCAATCTGCTCTTCTATCGCTTCAGTGAGATAGGGTTTGTGGTCTTTTCTTCTGCGACTTCAGAAAGGCAAGATCTGATGCCCTCGATCAACTCCATTGCAACTTTAAGGAGACAGAATCTGACGTCTTCAATCAGCTTCAATCTTTATTCTCTACTCGGCATGTGCTCCTGAGCTCAACTCATTTTCGCAATATGAATTGACTCTCTAAAATAGACATTAAAAACAGAAATTGAAAATAGCTCAGCGCGTGAGCCAAGGCTCAACTCACCTCTCGCAATATGAGTTGATTTTTGAAACTTAACTTGAAAAGCAGATTTTGAAAATACCTCGATATGTGACTCAAGGCTCAACTCACCTCTCGCAATATGAGTTGATTTTTGAAAAATATAAATTGAAAAAAATACCTCCGTGTGTGATCTGAAGCTCAACTCACCTCTCGCAATATGAGTTGATTTTTTTTGAAAGACAGAAATTGAAAATAGTTCAGCGCGTGAGCCAAGGCTCAACTCACCTCTCGCAATATGAGTCGATTTTTTTGAAAGGCAGAAATTGAAAAACGAAAATTGAAAATACCTTGGCGTATGACCTGAGGCTCAACTCGCCTCTCGCAATACGAGTTGATTTTTTTGACAACAGAAATTGAAATTACCTCGGCATGTCCTAAGGCTCAACTCACCTCTCGCAATATGAGTCGATTTTTTTGAAAGCCAAAAATTGAAAAACGGAAATTGAAAATACCTCGGCGTGTGACCTGAGGCTCAACTCGCCTCTTGCAATACGAGTTGATTTTTTTGACAACAGAAATTGAAATTACCTCAGCGTGTCCTGAGGCTCAACTCACCTCTCGCAATATGAGTTGATTTTTTTGAAAATACCTCAGCGCGTCCTGAGGCTCAACTCACCTCTCGCAATATGAGTTGATTTTTGAAACATACGAAAAATTGACAATACTTCAGCGTGTCCCGAGGCTCAACTCACCTCTCGCAATATGAATTGAATTTTGAAATAAAACATCAGAATACCAGAACATGTCATCTGGTGGAACTCATGTGTCTTTTCAGCTATCATCACATCTTCTTGCTCTACTGGAGTACCTGTATATGTCATGCATGATGTTATCATGATATGCACATGTTTTTCGTAAATGATTTTATGCCTACATGATTATGCTATGTGTCTTAGGTATGTTTGTCGTATGCCCTTTTTCATCATGATTTTCGTGATGATCTGTATTCATTACTTTGGCTCCTGACTTTCTCTTTAGGCCCTGTACCCGTCCTCAAGTTTCACGAGTAATCAATGTTTCTCAAATATCACTCTTTTGCCTCTGGTTGAGCTTTGTCCTTGCGTTGAGGCTCTTGTACTTATCAAATTCTTACCCAGGTAATGCTTAACATTTCTTTCGTTTAGAGTATGTCATTTCACTATTTATCATGTAAATGAATCACATAATGAGATGTGTGAAAATGGTCAGGTAGGGACAAAAGGATACCTCATATTTATTCATTTCAAATGTAGCAAACAAAGAAAGTTAACCAATGATAGTAAAAGAGTGTCATAAAGAGAAAAGGGATTACATTCAACGAATACAAATGCTCTAGATATTCAATGCATGAACTCTTCCACGTTCCTCAATCAAGAATCTTTTCAAGCATGCCTTCTTGCGTAAAAGATTTCGAGCTTTCAGAAATGCTTCAAATACGGTAGTCTCACTATTTGACCCACCGTTCAAAATGCCTTGTTCTTTAAGCCCGGGTTTGCTTCATTAGAATACCCTTTCAGGTTTTCATCCTAATCTTTTGTGTTTAATCAAGACGCCCTTTTCGGGTTTTCACCTTGATCACCCTTTTTTCTTTCTTTTTTTTATATGCCCTTTTCGGGTTTTCATCTTGGTTTCCTTTTTCAAGCATAATATTTCTTTACAGCATCTGAATTCACTGGACTCGGTAACTCTTTCCCATCCATCTCGGTGAGGATCAAAGCTCCACCCGAGAATGCCTTCTTTATGACGTATGGACCTTCCCAATTTGGCGCCCATTTTCCTTGGAAATCTTTTTGTATTGGGAGAATCTTCCTCAGCACGAATTCTCCTTCGTGGAATTCTCTTGGTCGTACCTTCTTGTCATGGGCTGCGATCATTCTCTTCTGGTACATCTGTCCATGGCAGACTGCCTGCAGACGTTTTTCTTCAGTAAGGTTTAACTGGTCATATTGAGCTCGAACCCATTCTGCTTCCTCTAATTTCGACTCCATTAAGACTCGTAGAGAGGGGATCTCAACTTCGATAGGTAGCACAGCTTCCATTCCATTGACCAGAGAGAAAGGAGTTGCCCCCGTAGATGTCCGTATAGATGTGCGATATGCATACAAAGCAAATGGTAGCTTCTCGTGCTAGTCTTTATATGTTTCGGTCATTTTTCCAATAATCTTCTTAATATTCTTGTTGGCCGCTTCAACAGCTCCATTCATCTTTGGGCGATAAGGCGAGGAGTTATAATGCTCTATTTGGAATTGCTCACACACTTCTTTCATCATCTTGTTGTTCAAATTCAAGGCGTTATCTAAAATGATTCTTTCAGGCAAACCATATCGACAAATGATTTCCTTTTTCAAAAACCTGCAAACCGCAGTCTTCGTCACATTGGCAAACGATGCGGCTTCTATCCATTTCGTGAAGTAATCAATAACCACAAAAATGAATCGGTGTCCATTAGAAGCTTTTGGGGAAATTGACCCTATAACATCCATGCCCCACATAGAAAAAGGTCACGGAGAAGTCATGACGTGAAGGGGCAAAGGGGCTACATGAATTTTATCACCGTAAATTTGACATTTGTGGCATTTTCGTGCGAAATTAATGCAATCGCTTTCCATCGTCTGCTAGTAATATCTGAGTCTCATAATCTTCCTAGCCATAGTGAAACCATTGGCATGTGTCCCGCAAATTCCCTCGTGGACCTTTTTAAGTATTTTTCTAGCTTCAACAGCATCTACGCATCTCAAGAGCACCTGATCTTTTCCTCTTTTGTACAGGATGTCCCCATCAAGAACGAATCTCGCTGCCATTCTTCTGATTGTTCTTTTGTCGTTCTCTTTTGCTTGTTCGGGATACTTTTGATTCTTGATATATTCTAAGACATCATGGAACCATGGTCGTCCATCTATCTCTTTTTCAATGCTGAAACAATGTGCAGGGCCTTCATGTATGCTCATTTGAAGAGGCATTATTTCTGTTTCTCTATTTGCTTTGAACATTGAAGCCAAAGTGGTCAGGGCATCAGCCAATTGGTTTTCTTCTCGTGGGAGGTAATTAAAAGCTATTTCTTCAAATTCTTTAATCAACTCTGCCACTAGATCTCTGTATTTAACCAGTTTCGAGTCTCTCACTTCCCAATCTCCACGGATTTGGTAAATCACCAAGGCTGAGTCTCCGTATACCTCTAAAGCTTTGACGTTTCGTTCAATAGCTGCACGGAGTCCCATGATACATGCCTCATATTCCGCTATGTTATTGGTACAGAAGAAATTCAGCTTGGCAGTGAGTGGGTAATGATTCCCTTCTGGCGATATTAAGACTACTCTAATCCCATGCCCCAATGCGTTCGATGCACCATCAAAGCTCATCTTCCATTACTTTTCTTTTGGTGACTCGCATTCTTTTTCCGTAATGCACATCAAGTCTTTATCTGGGAAATCAAATCTCAATGGCTTGTAATCCTCCGTTATTTGAGTTGCTAAGAAGTCAGCTATTGCGCTTCCTTTTATTGACTTTTGATTCACATAGACGATGTCGTATTCTGATAGTAAAATATGCCATCGTGCCATTCTTCCTGAGAGTGCAGGTTATTCCATCATGTACTTTATTGGGTCCAGCTTTGAAATTAACCATGTTGTATGATACAACATATATTGCCTGAGTCTCCGAGCTATCCAAACCAGAGCGCAACAGTATTTTTAAATGGATGAATACTTTGGCTCATATTCAGTAAACTTTTTACTGAGGTAGTAGATCGCCTTTTCTTTCTTTCCTGACTCGTCGTGTTGCCCCAGTACGCAACCCATTGAATTTTCGAACACAGTTAAATACAATATCAATGGTGTTCCCGGAGTTGGTGGTACTAGAAATGGAGGACTAGACAAATATTGTTTTATATTATCAAAGGCCACCTGGCATTCCTCATTCCATTCTCTCGGGTTATGTTTTCGAAGAAGCCGAAAGATTAGGTTGTATTGGTTGGTAAGTTAAGCGATGAATCGGGCGATGTAGTTTAACCTCCCTAAAAATCCTCTGACTTCTTTTGGCGTACGCGGAGGTGGTAACTCTTGAATAGCTTTTATTTTATCCGGATCAACCTCGATACCTCTTTCACTAACAATGAAGCCAAGCAATTTTCCCGAGGTAGCCCCAAATGTACATTTGGCCGGATTAAGCTTTAGCTGGAACTTTCTCAGTCTGTCGAACAATTTCTTCTTCCCCTCGGGATTTAGCAATCATATCGTCGACGTAGACCTCTATTTCTTTATGCATCATGTCATGGAATAACGTCACCATAGCCCTCTGATATGTTGCTCCAGCATTCTTTAACCCAAATGGCATCAAATTGTAGCAGAATGTTCCCCACATTGTTACGAAGGTAGTTTTTTCCATATCCTCAGGGGCCATCTTGATCTGATTATACCCCGAGAATCCGTCCATGAAAGAAAACAATGAATGTTTTGCTGTGTTATCCACCAACGTATCAATGTGTGGTAAGGGAAAATTATCTTTAGGACTTGCTCGATTCAGGTCATGATAATCCACGCACATTCGTACTTTACCGTCTTTCTTTGGCACCGGGACTATGTTAGCCACCCATTCTGGATATTTAGAGGCTTGTAGGAAACCAGCATCAAATTGCTTCTTGACTTCCTCTTTTATCTTCAACAACATCTCAGGCCTCATACGTCTTAGCTTTTGTTGAATGGTCTTGCATTCTGGCTTTAATGGGAGCTTGTGGACCGCTACATCTTCATCCAATCTTGGCATGTCCTGATATGACCATGCGAATACATATTTGTACTCACGGAGCAAAGCAATCAAATTATGCCTAGTGCCCTCTGAAATAGAAGTCCCAATCTTCACTTCTTGCTTCCTTTCTTCAGTTTCCAGATTTATTGTTTCAGCAGATTTTTGATGAGGCAAAATCTGTTTATCCTCTTGTTCCACCATTCTTAGCAAGTCAGGAGACGAGACATAGTCTTCAGCATTTTCTTCGGCTTCGAATTCTCCTAAACAAACAACCTTCTCAAAATCGATTTTAGGATTCGTAACGAGTTTGTTCATGCTGTTGACATCTGAGCACCTGAAAGTTGAATGGAAAAGGAAACTATAGAGGGGCATCCAAGTATTGGAACCAACAAACGAAATGTTATGGCATGGTATGAGGAAAATGTACAGATAGGCTATGAAATGAGGAGATGATTATGAAATTAGTGATAATGCGAAAGATCGTGATAAAATGCATCTTCATTGATATTCATTTAAATGATAAAGAGCGAATGCAAGCTCTTACAAAAGAATTCTATTATATCTAAGGACACAATAGAGGGTTAATGTTTGAGCATTACTCTGAAGATTTATAAACTACAAGACGGTCCTCGGCAGTCCAATTGTTCAACATGAAACCAGGAGGACAATGGCGTATCGTTGAAACATCTTTAATAGCCTCACTTCCTTTATCAATGACATTTATACTGACATTCTGAAGACCCCTTTCAATTAATAACAGCGTGCTTTGTATATTATCCTGTCCGGGGTATATCATTCCCGCAGATGTAAATGTTTTTGACAAAGGAGGGTATGTTATGGGCTCCCATTCTACTTCTTGGCCCAAAGTTCTCGCAATCCTTCTCTCCTGATCTTTTTTCCACTATTTTCTTCTTTGATGCATGTCTAGCTAGAACCCCAAACCGTATCGGGCCTTGTGGTGCACTGGCTTTAGAGCCTTGACTATTCCTTGCAAATATCTCCCTAAACCTTTCCTCGCTCGAGCTCCCCTTCCTACAGTCAGTTTGACACTCATCTTGGTATTTCTCGACAGTTTTGCCTCGGGAATTCTGTTTCCCTCAGTGACAAATATGGCATTGACAAATTCAAGAGATCGGAAGGAACATTCCATAGCATCTTTACTCACTTCAATATATGGTGCGTCGGCAGAAATAGATGCTACAATGTCTTCTTCTCCCTCGACAGTGACCAAACAGCCATCCATGATGAATTTCACCTTTTGATGAAGGGATAATGGGACCACTCCAGCAGAATGAATCCAAGGTCTTCCCCAAGAGACAATTGTATGATGGTGTAATGTCCATGACTTGAAACTCAACATCGTATATGTAGGGACCCACTTCTAAAGGGATCTCAATTTTTTCCATAACTTCTCGCCTTGTTCCATCAAATGCCCTTACTGTAGAATGGCAAGGCCTTAGATAGGACAAATCCATCGGAATCCTGGAAAGTGTGGTTAAAGGCATGACATTGAGTGCCGATCCATTATCGATGAGCACATTCGGTATTATATATCCCTTACAACGGGTTGTGATATGTAATGCTTTCACTGAGCCTCTACCATTGGGCGGTATTTCATCATCATTAAAGAAATGAAATTATCCGCATTCAAGTTGTTCACCCACCTATCTAGTTTTTCAACGGATACATTGTTTGCCACATAATCTTGATTTAACACTTTCAACAGAGCGTTCCGGTGTGGTTCTGAATTTAATAGCAAAGATAATACCGAGATTCGCGCTGGCTATTTCCTCAATTGTTCTACCATGTTGTACTCACTGTGCTTGATAAATTTTAAAAATTCCTGTGCTTCTTCCTCGTCCACAGGCTTTTTAGCTTCTTGTTCAGGCACAGTTTCATACTCATCTTCAATCACATGCATCGGTACTTTTCCTTTCTGTTTCAAGTCACAGTTCTTTATTGATTCGACCTCTTTTGAATAACATCTTCCGCTACGAGTGAAATGACCTACTTCCCCAACGCTTCCAGTCATGGCTTTGGGTTTTTCATCTTCAGGTGTGACGATATTAACGTCATATTTCCATGGTACTGCTTTATTGTCCTTATAGGGGAAAGGAGATGGTACCTCGATTATCACTTTTGGTTTCACTGGTTCCTTCTTCGCGTCATAATAAATTATTAACGGTCGGTCGGTGCTATACGGACAACCTGACGATTGATTGTCGGAGGTACATACTTCTTTCTCATTGGCCTCTTCGCCTTTATAAAAAATCCCAATCTCCTTATTGTCCATCATATTTTGCAGTAATCCCCTGAACTCTTTGCAGGATTGAATATCGTGCCCCTCAATACTATGGAATTCGCAAAAACTTGGATCTTTTGTATTCCTTCCCTCGAATACTCTGTTAAGATGACAAAGCGAACCCTTTTCAACTAGCACCTCCCAGATTTTCTGCAGAGGTGTTCTTATTTTAGAAACTCATCTTCTACTTTGTCGTTTGTCCTCCTCTCCTACTGCGCTCACATTCCTTTCGGCATAGTTTGGGAATGGGTTCCCGGATGTACCTCCAGTGCCATCAAATCGCAGCATACCCGCATCGATAAGTCCTTGAACTCTCCTTTTGAAGGCCAGGTAGTTTTCCGTAGAGTGCCCCTGGTTCCCGGCATGGTATGCACAACTAGCATTTGGATCGTACCATTTCGGGTATGGAGGTTTAAGGGGTGCTATGTAATGGGGAGATATTAATTGCTTCTCCATAAGTTTTGGGTACAGTTCCCCGTACGACACAGGAATAGGGGTGAATTGCTATCTCTCGGGATTGGGCCTTGCTGGTCTTGGTTCATTTCTGGTTTGGCTTTGAGCGGGTACCGTGTTTTGTGGGAATGAGGTGACGGGTCTTTGATTGTTCATGGCGTAAACGGGATAGGAATAAGGTGGTGCTTGGTAATAAGGGGTTTGAGGAGGATAATAGAAATTTGGAGGTGGATAATTTCAAGGTCGGGGTTGATTTGGATATGGATTAGGGGCATAACGGTTTCTCATTCCCACCATATGGGCTTCTGGTTCTTTCTTCTTCATAGGCGCTGCCCTTTTTGAACCTTCTGAACCTTCCATTCTACCACTCTTAACGGCATTCTCTATGAGCTCACCAGATATTACAATATCCGCAAACTCTTTCGTGGCACTTCCCACTAGTTTGTCATAAAACAGCGCCTTTAAGGTGTTGATAAAGAGAACGATTATCTCCGTTTTTGTTAGTGGGGGTTCCACTTGGGCCGAGACGTCTCTCCATCTCTGCGCATACTGTCTGAAGGTCTCTGATGGCTTTTTCTCCATCATTTGCAAGGTCATTCAGTCTGGCACCATGTCTGATACATGCTTGTACTGCTCGCAGAATGCAGACGCCAAGTCCTTCCAAGATCGAATCTTTTCTCTACTAAGTTGGTTGTACCACCGAAGAGCTGACCCTGTTAGACTATCTTGAAAGCAATGTATGAGTAGCTTATCCTCGTTCACATAACCGGTCATTTTTCAGAAAAACATGACAAGATGCGCCTTTGGACATCTCGTGCCATCGTATTTTTCGAAATCAGGCACCTTGAACTTCGGAGGCAGAACTAGATCGGGCACCAAACTGAGCTCTTTGGCACTTAATGCAGAGAAGGCTTCAGTACCCTCTATTGCTTTGAGTCTTTCCTCTAAGCTCCTATACTTCTCTTGAGCCTCACGATCGTCCGTTCTCAACCTGGCTACTTCCGCTGGATCGTCCGAATCTGGAATAATTGGATTGGCAGGATTAGCCCCAGAATTTGATATGAATATTCCTTGCCCTAAATGAGTATGTGGCACCGGCCGTTGCTCTAGGTCTGTAGGTTCTCCTTGGGTGTACCTTCTTTGTGCTGCGCGGGCGTGTGGTGGAGTGAATCCGGGGGGATAGAGCGGGTCTTGATTGTGATTAACTCTTGATCGAGATTCCTCAATGTCAGGGCTCTGCATGGGTCCTTTTCCTTTAACTAAAGCTGACATCATCTCCATCATCTTGGCCATTTGATCCTTCTGTTCGAGCGATTCTTCTCGTGATCTCACCATTAAGTCTCTTGTCCCTTGCTCTGACCTAGCCAACTGCTCTTGTAATTCCTTTTGAATTCTCTCCATCTTTTCAATCCTTTCATTGAATTCGGCCTCCATTACTCTAGTTTGTCGGCGCGTTCTATATGAATGACGTGGTTCCAGTCTTGTGGTATTGCAACTGCGAATTGGACGTTTTAACCTCAGCGAACGAGTATGGGATATGCAATGAATGCATGGATGCCTGAATGAATGCATGAATGTCAAATGAATGTCAGTCATGAATGAATATGCAAAAATTTGGTGTTAATTTCAAGATAGCCCCTATTTAGGCATTTCCTTAATCAAAGGAGTCTATTACACAACGTTTCTGTCACTCGTATAATTGACTCCTCCATTAGAAACCCATTTTGGCGACCAATCTCTAATCAACACCTTCCTAACAAGATGCCTTCGATGCATGATGAAAAATACAAATACAGACAAACGACCTTGGTTAGCGCAACACATATAAACAGAGAAAAACTGTGGAAAATCTAACAAATTAAGCTACTTGGTCCAGTGGACTCGATTCCCTTGCTTAGAAAGCACAAATGTAAAAGAAATAGAAGGTGAGATGTGCTTTTCCTGTGTACTTATTTCGGTGACTACTAAACGAGCGGAGGTTCGGCATGGCTCTAGTTGGATGGCTCGTATGGTTCACTATATGCGATTTTGGTTCTAGATGGGTACTCGAATTGTCTGCACTGTCATCTACTAAGATTAGTACAAAGCCTCGGTCATGGCCCATCATAGGCTTACGAGATCAATTCGAGGGATTACATTTACTTATGCCTATGCGGAGGGACAAGTTAACTCACGAAAGCATAAGTCATATGTAACCCGAAAGTATTCACTAGCCTGTGCGGAGGAACGAGTTAACTCACGAAGGCATAGCGTTTACTTTCACTTAACAGGGACGGAACCCGGGTATAGAGCTCATGTTATGCAACAAAAATGCACGTGCACGGTGTGTGGGGAGAAACTTGCAAACCTTTACGTTTTATTTAAAAAACTAAACCAAAACTAAAATCACAAAAATTTAAAGCTGAAAAACAACCGGATAAAACAAGTTAGAATATATACAACACGATGCAAATGCATGATTTTTTTGAAAACAAAAAATTTGAGGATCACGACTAAATGTTAATTTGAACAAGGAACTTTGAAAATTTTGACAATGTGAGTTTAATTCGACTTGACTCTCAAAAAGCGTCCCCAGCGGAGTCGCCAGCTGTAGCGACGTAAAAAAAAATTTAGTTTCAGTCGGTCGCTAATTGTGGCGATTTATTAAACATTTGAAAACCAACTTTCGATTTTATTAACAAAGGGAGTCGCCACCGATCCTTTTTTATAGGTGTGATCGGACACCTAATAAAATTATTTTAAAACAAAAAGAAGGCCAAATTTAGGTCTACGTGAAAGTCCAGAGAAAAATTGGGGTTCGGGAGTCAGTTACGCGCGAGGAAGGTATTAGCACCCTCGCGACGCCCAAACTTGGTATCTCATAAACATGTGTTGACTTGATTTTCAAAAATACGAGTTCAATATAATATTTAATCGTGATCCGATTGAAAAATGAGAATTTTTAGTTTTCGATTTTTTTAGAAAGGGTGTCCCGTTTTTTAACACAAGCCGACGAATTTCACCCAACATAGCGATGAAATCGATGACTTAATGTTAAAATCGGTACATTGCCTTATTCTTAAAATTAAAATGTAAAAAGTTTCTAAAATGATAGTAAAAAATCTAAGAATATTATTGTAAAAAATGCGAATAGTGATGTGAATAATATAAAATATTAAAATATCAAAATATTAGAATAATAATAATTAATATTGACAAATAAAAAACAAAATAGAAATAAAAAGTGTACATAATATATATATTAGAAATAACAATGATGTTTAAAAATAATACTATTAATAATACTTCATAAATATGTACATATTATAACCCCTTTTTTTAGAATAATAATTAAATATACGAAAATAATATTATATACACAAAAAGGTATATATACACTTATGGTGAAATATATGTACTAACATTAATAATAAGTATCATCGGAATAAAATAAATACAATAATATATACTCAATATGGTATTAAAAATACGTATATGTATAATAGTATTTCGGAGTATGTACATGAGACAATATAAAATATATACATGGAAATATACAAGAAGTATACAACTAATAACATTAAGAATATATATATAATATAAATATAATATATACAATATACACATATGATAAAAAACTATTAATATGTACATGTATATCTACATACACATTAAGTAAAAGTACTAATGCTAACAATATTAATAATAAATATAATAATAGACATATATGCATATAATAGTAAGAAACGGAACATAAAGAAAATATATATATAGCTAAATATAATATAATAATAACAATATATAAAAATAATAGTGATAACAATATTACATATATAACATGATTAATATTTAAAGCTAAATTAAATAGCAAAATAATATGAAATCCAAGGTAAATACGAAAAATAAATAAAAAAGAAGAGAGAGGGAAGAGAGAAGGGAGGGGGGAAGGGAAATCCAGCCAGGGGCCGGTCACCGGCCGACCGTCGGCCGCCATCCGTCGCCGGCTCCGGCCACCGCACGTGGTGGCCGGAAAAGGTAATTTTTTTATATTTGTTTTGTATATATATTTTTATTATATTTTTTATTATGATGTATATATATAGATTAATAGATTCGAAAAAAGGAACAAAATAAAAAATAAAAATAAAAAAAGAGTAAAATAAAGAAGATAAAATCACCTTTAGGTATTTTTTGAAGATAAATTCTTTGTATTGATCAAAATTCCCCCCTTCCATTACATGATTTTTGAATTGCTTTTTATAGCCATCTTTTAAATGATTTTCTATTATTTCTTTTTCTATTTTGTAGGTGGTGGTGGTAGACAATGGATATCAAAAATGGGAGGAAAAATGGGGCAAGTGAGAAAGTGGCTATGTGGCTAGGGTTTCTTGGTTTTTTTTTTGGGGGTTAGGTTTTTCTTTTTTTTTTGGGGTTAGGTTTTTTTCTTTTTTTGGGGGGGTTAGGTTTTTTTTGGGAGGCTTAATGGGCTTTTGAATTGGGTTTAATATTTGGGTTTTGTAATGGGTTTGGGTAGATGTAAATGGGTCATGGGTTAAGGGTTTTAGTGGGTTTAGAGGTTTGGTTGAGTTTTGATGTAATCGGGCCTGGGCAATTTGGGCTTCTACAGACGTAATTTGCTGAACCTTGTTATAATTCTGGTGTTCCTTATTGTTTTTCTTTCAATGTTTTGTAGGGTACATTTGTAGTGATATGTTGTGCTATTAAATTACATTGGAGGGAGATTTTGTCAAGGAGGTTGGGCTTTAAGTGAGACTGTCTGTGATCACTACAATCTTTCTTTGGAGTTGAACCTAATATGGTTTTTTTGTACTTTACTCTTTGCACAACATATTTTATATATATTGTTAAATTAATTTTTTTAATGTTAAAATTGTTAATATTAATTTTTTTTGTAATTTTATATTTATATTTACTTTACTTTAATCAATGAATGTAATTAAATTTTATTGTATTTGAAAAATATAATTTTAATTTGATAAATGTTATTAATATGTGTTATTAAAAAATATATTTTAAGTTTAACAATCATTAAATTTAATATTATAGCATTAAATTTTAATACAATTAAGTAAAATATTTAAAATAAAGAAACAATTTATTTAAAATCAACTTTATTTTTATTATATACAAAATTAAAAAGTTCAAAAAGTTCAAAGGCTTAAAAGAGTAATTTACCAAAATTGTAAATAAGTACTTCAAATAGAGAGTATATGTGTAAAAAAACTGTAATGTGAACATGATTATTTATTTTCTTTTTTATCCTCTATGCTATAGTGTGTGTATGATATCTTTTAGGGTAAAAGCTTAATCGTTTTTCTTCTTTTAAGAAAAAAAAAAAGCTATACAATATTGGAGGAAAGGGCAAGGCCAACCCTTAGGTTTGTTTTGAGGTGCAATCGGCCAAGGTCCAAGGCTAAAAAGATTATTTATTCAACTGTTCATGTGCGAAAAAAAATTCAAACTAAAATAAAATAATTAAATGCCTAGGATATTCTATTCTTAGTCATAAATACTTTAACTCCTTTGCTTCTTCAAACCTCATCTAATTCTCAAATTCCAACTCCTACCATTAAAATTGAAAATTTCAATTTTCCTCAAAAAAATCAACTGTTACTAGCATTCAATCTTCTCTATTTTTCCATAACCATGGCAATGGGAGAAATTTTCTACAAATTAAATACGGCCAAATTTGATTTGAGTAATACATCATTCATCAGTCATTAGCATCAATCAATTAAAGTTATTAATTTTTACTTTATAATTGAGAGATTGAGAGTTTCTCATCCGCGGTCTGTCTGATCTACCATTGTTGCAGGTATAATTCTCCCCCCTTCCTCCTCTTTCTTGTAATCTTTTCATTCTTAATTTGATGATAGAAGAGTAGGTTGAATGAATTTTAAAAAAAAAATTGTTAGAAAATATCATATTTGCTTAATATAATAAAATATATTATTTTAATGAATTTACTAGTATGTAATTTTATTTTATTGTATAACAATAATTTTTAAAAGGGTCCGATTTATTGTTTCACCTAGGGCCCCAAAAGTATCAAGAATGGGCTTGGAAAGAGAAGATAGATGACAATGTTTAATCCTGTATGATTCAGATGCCAAAATCACATATATGGTTATAAATATGTCAACAGAAAGAAAAAAAAAAGATATATGGATAAGAAGATCTGGGTCATTAATTTTTGACAATTGAATTAATTTTAATTGTTTTGTGAAACATTAATTTTATTTTTAATTAATGGGTCAAAATTATTTGGTTATTTTCAAGGAATTAATTTATACTATATATTAATTTTTTTTTGTGTGATGCAAAAATCAATTGCAAATATTATTTTTGTAATAATTTTTATGATATTAGTTTTTGTTTACAATTTTTAAAGATTTTTTTTAAAAAAAATCATTAGTAAATTGAAAACGAGATGTAATTAAAATATATATTTAAAAACATTAATCTAATTTAGAATAATTTATATCCGTTTTACTTAATTTTAAAAATATTTAATATTAAAATAATATAAAAAATTAAATAATAATTTAAATAATATTATTAATCATTTCTTATAGGTTATATTATATATATTGTTTAATTGATTTTTTTAATGTTAAAATTTTTAATATTTGATATTTCTTTTGCAATTTTATTTATTTTTGCTCTACTTTAATTAAGGAATGTAATTAATTCTTATTTTATTTGAAAAATATAAATTTAATTTGATAAATGTTATTGATATGTGTTTTTTAAAAACTATCTTTTGTACTTAACAATTTAATATTCATTAATTTTAATATTATAATTTTAAATTTTAATTCAAAAGTAAAAGATTCAAAATAAAGAAATAAGTTATTTAAAATTAAATTTATATTTATTATATAAAAAATTTAAAATAACAATTTTAAAAAAAAAATGCATGTAATAACTTAAAATATTAAAAGGCAATGAGTCAAAGAATAATTTACACAAATTATACATAAGTACTTCAAATAGAGAGTGCCATTTATAAAAAGAACGGTAATGTGAACATAATTATTTATTTTCTTTTTGTCAACCTCTCTGCTATGATATCTTTTAAAACAAAAGCTTGATTATTTTTCTTCTTTTTAGAAATAAAAGGTTTATATATATATATATTGGAGAAGGGGATGGAAAATGAGAGAGTTTAAACATGGGTGCTTTAGGTGTCAAATGAAAATTCTATCCTCTAACAACTTGTGGAAAAACAGAGAAAGATTAATGTTGATATTGCAACTCTATCTCATAATCATCATTTGAACTACTGCAAAATATATTTTTAGTAATTTGTTAGTCTTTATTGTTGAAACAAGTCTAAATTTTGCCTTTAGTGTTTAGGAATCGAGTTTAACTTTAGACTTTTATTAGTTAAAAATAGAAATAGTCACACCATCATAAGAAAAGTAAATAAATTTACAAGTAAAATAACTTAACATGTATTTATGGAATTGTAATTTTTTTTCCTTAATAATTGAGTTTCTTATCCAACCTAAATTCTAACTGTCGAAACCATCTTTTTTTTTTGAAAAACGGGAATCGACTTTGGTTTTGAAAATGAAAACAAAAAAACGGGAGTCGCCACCAATCTTTTTTGATGAGGTGTGATCGGGGTCACCTCGTAAAAGTGGTTGTTTTTAATAAATGGTTTGATTTATTTAAACAACGATTTTAGTCCACGAAATTCAGAAAGACGGGTTTGAGAGTCGGTTATGCACGAGGAAGGATTAGCACCCTCGTAACGCCCAAAAATTGGTACCTAATTGATTAATTAGTGTCTTAGTGTCGAAAATTGAAAACTTGAAAGACTTTAAAATACGATCCCTCTTTTTGTAAAAATCACTCGAATGTTAAAGACATTTCCGTCTCGAAGTAATAAAATGTCACGTCCAGTAAGTTAGGATACGACATCTCAAACTTTGAGAATGAGGTTGCCTTTACTTGAAATTCATGTATCTTAACTTTTTAAAAGGATGTTCGGTTATTTAGAGTGAACGAGAAAATTCGAAACCCGGTAAGTTAGGGCACGTTTTCTCGAGTTTTCAAATTCTGAATATTGCCTTTATTTGCAAAAATTCTTATCCTGAAGTAACAAGATGTCATAGCCAGTAAGTTAGGACACAACACCTCGTATCTCCGAGAGTAAGCATTTTATTCAAAACTTGTATTACAATTCAAAAGAATGTTCTGTTATTTAGGTTAAATGAGAAAAATCGAAGCCCAGTAAGCTAGGGCACGATTTTCTCGAATTTCTAAATACGTAACATTGCCTTTATAAAAGAATTAATTTTGGGTTGGGTAAAAGTTAGTATAACATAAGTTCGTAAAAAAAATGAGATAATAAAGAATGCATAAACAAATACAAATTTCGGTATTGATAGGCATAACAGAATAAACATAGATGCGGATGTGAATGATAGTGATAAGAGCAAAAATAAAAAAAATGGATAAAACGAATAAGCTAAAAAAGAATAAATAAGCTAAAAATATTTGAAATTAAAAAAACTAGTAGTAAATAAATATTATGTAAAATTATTAAAAAAATGATAGTAATAGTAATGATAATAATATTAATTGTGATAATATAAATAATAAATCTCTTTTTAAGTTTGAAATGATATAAAAGGATATATAAATAAATAAATAATATATAATGTAAGGAATAAAAATAAAAATGAGAGCATTTAAAGAGTAACAAGTAAAAAAAACTATAATAATAATATAATAGTGATAAGAACAGTATAATAATAGTAGTAATAGTAATAGAAATAATAGTAAAAAAAATAATACTCACTGTCTTCGATCTGTTCCCCTACTGTTTAGGGTGATAGGATCTGTAATCTCCAGACTGTTACCCTACTGCTTAGGGAGTTAAGGCTAACCGTATTTGATCTACTCCACTATTGCTTAGGGAGGTAAGATCTGAAATTTCCAGCCTGTTACCCTACTGCTTAGGGGGTTAAGGCTTACTATCTTCGATCTACTCTGCTACTACTTGGGGAGACAAGATCTGTAATTTCTAGCCTGTTACCCTACTACTTAGGGGGTTAAGGCTCACCTTCTTCGATCTTTTCCCCTACTGCTTAAAGTGATAAGATCTATAATCTTCAGCCTATTACCCTACTACTTAGGGGGTTAAGGCTCACCGTCTTTGATCTGCTCTACTACTGTTTAGGGAGACAAGATCGGTAATTTTCAGCCTGTTACCCTACTGCTTAGAGGTTTAAGGCTTACTATCTTTGATCTGCTCCACTATTGCTTAGGGAGATAAGATCTGAAATTTTTAGCCTATTATCCTACTACTTAGGGGGTTAAGGCTCACCGTCTTCGATCTGCTCCACTACTACTTAGGGAGACAAGATCGGTAATTTTTGCCTGTTACCTTACTGCTTACTGCTTAGGGGGTTAAGGCTCACCGTCTTCGATCTGTTCCACTACTACTTAGGGAGACAAGATCGGTAATTTTTAGCCTGTTACCCTACTGCTTAGGGGGTTAAGGCTAACCGTTTTCGATCTGCTCCACTGCTGCTTAGGAAGATAAGATCTGTAATCTTTCAGCCTGTACCCTACTGCTTAGGGGGTAAAGGCTCGTGAATTCACCGATGTTGCTACACTGTCTTCTAGGGACATGACCTGTAGAATCGGTTTCATGTATCTATGCTTATGCCAAATAATTAGGATATTATGATCGAAATGAATCAAATGCTCCTAACTAGATGTGATGCTTATGTCAAATAATTAGGATGCTATGATCGAAATGAATCCAATGCTCCTAACTATATGTGTTATGAATAATATATAAATTCAAAAATGTGAATGATCCTTTTTAGAAGGCTTAAGTTATCATTGCTCGTTGTTCATCAAGGCTTTATCACTAACGTATATCCTGTCTTTTTGTTCAGCTTAGATCTTGGACAGAAAATTCGAAGAGATAGTCCCAATTTAAACTCTTCTTTCTCAAATGTTTCCAATCCTTAGGTTTGGTTAGTTCTAAATAAGAGTCCTGTTTCAGGTTCCTGTACTATTTAGAAACTTTCAGAGTAATATGCAGAACTCCTTTTGTGAAAGTATTATTAGTCCAATAATCATTATTTCAATGCAAAATGCTTGAAAAAAGATCGTAATAATGGATGGAACTGAAATTTATCAGAGATAAAATTTGAATAGATTAATCTAAGAAAGCAAACATTGCTGGAATACAAAATGAATAAAAGGAAAATAGGTGCCCCAGATATCACAGCATGAGCTTCTCTGTACAGACTTCTTGATGACCCTTTTTTGAGCTCAATATGTATTTAGGGGATCTAGCATAATTTTATTGATGCCCCAAGATGTAACATCTCTCCTCCTTGTTAATTCAGGTATCGCTAGACTACCGCATGCCCCATCTTCAAAATTTGAATCGCCCTTTACGGGTTTTCAATTCAAAATCCCTTTGGTCTCAAGGTGCTCTTTGCGAGTTTTCACCTTGGCCTCTCATTTTTTTAGGTGAAGTATTTCTTAACCGAATCTAAATTCACAGGATTAGGTAAAGTCTTTCCATCCATTTCGGTCAATATCAACGCTCCTCTAGAAAAGGCCTTCTTTACCACATAAGGTCCTTCCCAATTCGGCATCCATTTTCCTCTGAAATCCTTTTGTATGGGCAGGATCTTTTTCAATACTAGGTCTCCCTCATGTAAATCTCTGGGAAGAACCTTTTTGTTGTAAGCTCGCATCATCCGTTTTTGGTACATTTGACCATGATGGATAGCCCTTAGCCTTTTTTCTTCAATCAAATTCAACTGATCGTATTGGGATTGGACCCATTTTGCCTCGTCCAACTTTACTTCTGACAAAACTCTAAGGAAGGAATCTCGACCTCGATGGGTAAAACTGCCTCCATTCCATAAACCAATGAAAAAGGCGTTGTCCTGACAAACGTTCAATAAGCATAAAGGGCGAATGGTAGTTTCTCATGCCAATCTCTATAAGTTTCAGTCATCTTCCCCACAATCTTCTTAATGTTCTTATTGGCTGTTTTTACTGCACCATTCATTTTTGGGTGATACGGTGACGAGTTGTGGTGTCTGATCTTGAATTGACTGCAGACCTCTGCTATCGTACTGTTGTTCAAATTTAATGCATTCTCAGATATGATCATTTCCGGCATTCCAAATCGACAAATAATTTTCTTTTTTAGGAACTTGCTAACTGTCGATTTTGTAACATTGGCATATGAAGCGGCTTCTACCCACTTGGTGAAGTAGTCGATGACCACAAAGATGAATCGATGCCCATTTGAAGCTTTTGGCGAAATTGGCCCAATGACATCCATGCCCCACATAGAGAAAGGCCATGGAGAAGTCATAACATGCAGAGGTGATGGAAGCACATGAGTCTTATCTCCATAGATTTGGCACTTATGACATCTTTTGGCGTAGTTAATACAATCCCCTTCCATAGTGGACCAATAATAACCAAACCTCATAATTTGCCTGGCCATTGTAAAGCCATTAGCGTGTGTCCTACAGACGCCCTCATGGACTTCTTCCAAGATTTTCTTAGCCTTTATAGCGTCCAAACATCTTAATAGCACTTGATCCTTTCTTCTTTTGTATAGAATCTCCTAATCTAGGACATAATCACTGGCCTGTCTTTTCAACGTCCTTTTGTCATTCTCAGTAGCTTGGTCGGGGTACTCACGATTCTTCACATGTCTCAGTATATCGTGATACCAAGGATGATCATCCTTTTCTTCTTTTTCCTTGATGTTGTAACAATGAGTTGGAGCCTCAAAGATACTCATCTGGATAGGTTTTATATCCTCTTGTTCGTGCACCTTGATTATGGAAGCTAAAGTTGCTAAGGCATCAGCCATTTGATTTTATTCTCGCGGGAGGTAGTAGAAGATAATGTCATCAAACTCTTTAATTAATTCAATGACCAAACTTAGATGATTAATTAACTTAGGATCTCTTGTCTCCTATTCACCTTTAAACTGATAGATCACTAGTGTAGAATCCCCATATACCTCTAGCACTTTAATCTTGCGTTCTATGGCTACATGAATTCCCATGATACATGCTTTGTATTCATCCATATTGTTTGTACAATCAAAATCCAATTTACTAGTGAAGGGATAATGATTTCCGTTTGGGGATGCCAAGACTGCCCCAATTCCATTACCCACAGCATTTGATGCTCCGTCGAAATTTAACTTCCATGGATGACCTTCATGAGAGTCTTCTTCAGTAGTTGCCACGTACATTAAATCTTCATTTGGGAAATCAAAATTCAGAGGCTCGTAGCCTTCTAGAGCTCTACTGGCTAAAAAATCTGCTATTGCACTCCTTTTTATAGCTTTCTGGTTCACATAGACCATATCAAATTCAAAAAGTAGGATTTTCCATCGGGCCGTTCTCCCATTCAAAGCAGTCGACTCATCAAGTACTTTAGAGGATCCATTTTAGAGATCAGCCAAGTTGTATGGTACAATATGTATTGTCTCAGTCTTCGGGTTGTCCAAATTAAGACACAACACAACTTTTCAATTGGCGAGTATCTCGTTTCACACTCAGTGAACTTCTTACTGAGGTAATATATCGCTCTTTCTTTCCTTTCTGACTCATCGTGTTAGCCAAGCACACATCCCATAGGATTTTCAAATACCGCTAAATACAGTATCAGTGCTTTTCTGGACTAGGTGGTGTCAACACTGAGGCATTAGACAAATATTGCTTAACCTTGTTAATAGTCTTCTGGCACTCCTCGTCCCAAACACCAGGGCTGTGTTTCTTAAGGAGACGGAATATGGGGTCGCATTTCTCGATTAGTTGTGAAATGAACAGAGCGATGTAATTTAGTCTTCCTAGGAATCTTCGAACTTCTTTTTGAGTACGCGGTAAAGGTAACTGTTGATGGCTTTGACTTTATCTGGGTCAATCTCAATCCTTTTTTCACTAACTATGGATCTTAGCAGTTTTCCTGACCTGGCCCCGAAGGTACATTTTGCTGGATTGAGTTTCAGCTGGAATTTCCTCAAGACTTGCACATGCTCCTCTTCTGTCCGAGATTTGGCTATCATGTCGTCGACATAGACTTCAATTTCTTTGTGCATCATATCATGGAATAGGGTTACCATGGCTCTCTGATATGTTGCTCCCGCATTTTTCAGTCCAAACAGAATCACCTTATAGCAAAAGGTTCCCCATATGGTTAAAAATGTGGTATTATTCATGTTTTCAGGATGCATCTTTATCTGATTGTACCTTGAGAAACCATCCATGAAGGAGAACAGTGAGTAACCTGCCGTGTTGTCCACTAAGGTGTCAATATGGGGCAATGGGAAATTATCCTTCGAGCTGGTTTGTTCAAATCCCTATAGTTTACATACATCCGTGCTTTTTCATCTTTTTTAGGGACGAGGACGATATTGGCTACCCATTCTGAGTACTTAACCACTTGTAAGAAACCAATATCGGATTGCTTCTTGACCTCTTCTTTTATTTTCAACAAAACAATCGGCATCATCCTTCGGAGCTTTTGTTGAACTGGCTTGCATTCTTCTTTTATGGGGAGCCTGTGTACCACGATATCAGTACTTAGCCCAGGCATATCTTGATATGACCATGCAAAGACATCTTTGAACTCTTAGAGTAACTCAATAAGGCCCCGTTTTGTCTCTGTGGTAATGCAAGCTCTGATCTTTACTTCTTTCTTTTGTAGTTCATCTCCCAAGTTCACGACTTCTACTGACTCTTTGTAAGGTAGAATCTATTTCTCCTGTTGTTCTACCATCCTTAACAAATTAGGAGATAAGTTACAGTCTATGTCATCTTCAAAGTCCTGAGATCCCTCTAGACACATATCCCGCTCAAAAGGAGACTCTAAGTTAGTAGCAACGTCACTCATATCGTTGATATCTGGAGACCTGTTGTAGGTGTGAAAAAAGATACAAAGAACAAGACAATCTAAGAATAATGATATGCATGGTATGATTATGAATGAAAGAATAAAAGATTATTTGTACGGAATAAGACAAAATGATGCATTTCATTGAAATAACGATTTTGAACATAAGCCTATTTCACAAAAAGACTATTAATGCTCTGTGTTAATTCTAAAGACTACAGGAATCTCTTCCGCAGTCTAATTATTCAGAACACTTTCCAACTCATAAGGGCGAATGCCCGACAAATTCTCTACTGTAGTTCCTTCTTCGTATGTGGCGTTGATGTCTAAATTTTCCAACATTTCTTCAGTAGTTTTTTTTTGACGTCCCCCGTTTAGGGTGAATTATTCCTCCAGACACAAAAGTCTTTGATATATGGGGAAAGATCATTGGTTTCCATTCGATCTCCTCCCCAATCAATAGCGCTCTCCTTCTCTCTTGCTTTTTCTCCAGCTCTTTCTTTCTTTGTTTCGTATCTGGCTTAAATCCTAAGCTGAATCGATTTTGTTTGTCCTTCATTATGGGTGCCTTAATCCTTCCTTAGAGGTATCTTCCGAGTCCTCTTCCCGGTAGGGCCCCTTTTCAACAGTGAGTCGTAGGCCCATTCTTGTAGTCTTAGATAACCTGGGCATTGGAATCTTATTCCCTTCGGTAATGAATGTCACATTCACAAACTCTAAAGACCGAAAGGAACATCTGATTACTTCATCATTTGCCTCTAGATATGGCGCGTCACTGGTTACTGCTGCGATAATGTCCTCTTCGGCATTTATCGTTACCAACCGACCTTCGGTTACCAATTTCAACTTTTGGTGTAGCGACGAAGAGACTGCCCCTGCTGAGTGTATCCATGGCCTCCCCAATAGGAAATTATACGAAGGCTTGATGTCCATGACTAGGAAATCTACCTCGTACGTGCTCGGACAGATTAGAAGGGGTATTTCGATTCTGCCCATTACCTTCTTTTCTGTTCCATCGAATGCCCCCACTATGTCTTGGCAGGCTTTCATGTGAGAACTATCTACAGGCAGTCTGTTCAGTGTAGATAATGGTAGAACATTTAAGGCCGATCCATTGTCAATTAATAACCCCGGTAATGTATACCCCTTACAGCTAGTCGTGATATGCAAAGCCTTAGTGGATCCTCTGCCTCCTGGCGGTACTTCATCATCATTAAAGAATATGAAGTTGTCGGCACTTATATTGTTGACTAAGCGGTCCAGCTTGTTTACCGAAATATCGTTAGCAACATAAGTTTCATTCAGCACTTTCATCAATGCACTATGATAGGTTTCTGAGCTTAAGAGTAATGCCAGTATTGATATACAAGCTGGCTATTTGTGCAACTGTTCCACGACACTATACTCGCTGTGTTTTAGAAATTTGAAGAATTCCTCGGCTTCTTTTTCCATCACTGATTCATTAACAGTCGGTTCAAGTCTTGCCGGCTTCTCTTTCTTTTGCTCAATCGCTAATGATTTTCCTTTAACATGCTCAACTTTTGTATTTGGGGTATCATAATGCCTTCTGCTGCGCGTCTAGAAACCCACGTCTTGACCTTCCTTTGATGCATTAGCCGAAATTTTGCCTCTCCGGATCGTCACATTGCAGTTATAGTTCCACAGTACCCTTTTGCTATCTTTATAAGGGAAAGCAACGGGCTTCTGGACTACGACCTTTGGTGCAACTTGTGCCCCGACTTCATTACTTCTCGGACGTGATATGATAACCACTGGGTGGTTGACTTTGTAAATATTCTTTGTCAACCTCTCTTCTAAGGCACAGATCTGTTCCTTTTGGGCTCCCGACATACTCGAAGAATTCTAGCTCCTTATTATCCATCAATCCTTGTACTAGAGTCCTGAATTCGCTGCATTTTTAAATCTCATGATCCTCTTGATTATGGAACCCACAATAATTCTTTGCTTCTTGGGGTTTGACCTTTGAATTCTGTATTATCAACCCTCTTTCCACCATTTTTTTCCATACTTCTTTCAGTGGGGTATTCACTTCTGCGATATTCATCTTAATTTCTTTCCCGAACTCTCGATTATCGCATTTATCCCTTTATCCCAATGGTTAGGTAATGGATTCTCTACACTAGATGTATCATCAAATTTCACGATGCCCATGTTGATGAGTCTTTCAACCAATTTCTTGAAAATGGTGCAGTTTTCTATCGAGTGTCATGTGGCTCTCTCATGGTATTCACATTGGGCGTTTGTGTCATACCATTTGGGGTATGGGGGTTGCATTGGCTTTAGATAGAAGAGGGACACAACATGTGCATCAAATAAACTTTGATATAACTCCTTATACGTCATTGAGATGGGCGTAAATTGGAGTTTCTCCCTATTTTGCTTTGTGTTGGGCTCTTGTCTGGATAGGCCCTGCTGACCAGTGGTTGTCGACCTTGGTTAGCTTACGGTGATTGATTTCTAATATGTGCCCCCATTATTTACCTCGTGCTCTTTCTTTCTCGGTGTAGACCTTTTGGCATTTTCTCCATCCTCTATTTTCTCGCACCTTATCGCATTTTCTATCATTTCTCCAACATCATTATGTCTAAAAAACTCTTGGTTGCGCTACCCAGCATATAATTAATAAAAGGCGCCTTCAGGGTATTAATGAAGAGCATGGTGGTTTCTTTTTCTAGCAGAGCTGGTTGGACTTGTGTAGCCACCTCTCTCCATCGTTGGGCATATTGCCTAAAGCTTTCATTATGCTTTTTCTCCATGTTCTGTAAAGTGATTCTATCAAGGGCTATGTCCGCCACATGACTGTACTACTTCATGAAATCTTTTGCTAGATCCTTCCATAAATTGTTCTAGATACGACTCAGTTGGTTGTACCATTTAGAAACTGCTCCAACCAGACTTTCTTGAACAGTGAATCAATAGTTGGTCGTTATTGACATGGCCTGCCATTCATCTGTAGAACATAGTGATGTGAGCTTCGGGAGAGCTAGCCCCATTGTACTTCTCAAATTCCATAGTTTTGAACTTGGGAGGAAGCACCAAGTCCAGAACCAAACATAATTCCTTAGCATCGATTCCACCACGATAATCGGCGTTTTCTATTTTTTTAAAATTTTCTTCTAACCATCTATACCGTTCTTTGAGTTCTTTCGAGAGCTTTACCCTTATCTTTTTTATTTCTATCACTTCGTCGAGATCGGGAACAACAAGATTAGTCGGGTTATCCCTCGGATTGGAGCCAGAGCCAGCCTGATAGTTCATTGGCATCGAAACACTAGCCTGAAATGGTTGGGGCCTAATTGTGACCGATGGCCTTCTTGGGTACATATCAGATTGTGTCTGAACGTTCGTTGGGGCAAAACCCGGAGGGTAGATAGGATCTTCATTATTATCTCCCGTATTGATCATGGGGCTTTTTCCTTTTTTTAATCTTCCAGGCAGTAGTCGCGTTAATTGATCCATCATACTTCTTTGGGACTCTAGCATCTGGTCCCTCACATCTTGCTGGATTTTGGCCAGCTGTTCTTGCATATGTGTTTGTAGTTGATCCTGCATCTCTTTTTGCACTTGTTCTAATCTCTCTAACCTTTGGTCCATTGATTTTGCTTTTCCTCTTGTACCGTAACGATGTTCCAGGGTAACTGCCATGATTTTTAGGTTTTTTTTGTGAGTTTTAGTGCGTATGATGCAATGCTGATGCATGAATGCAATGAATGCAAAAAAGGCATTGATTCTGATTTAATTTCATTAGAATAACTTTTCTAGAAAACAAGTTTCTTTACATAAAACAGATTACATATAAAGCTTGGCCCTAATACTTAAGGCATTGACCTGCCTAAAAAGCCAAGCTAGCTCTCGGCCTCGGTCCAATTCTGACTCGTATTTTAAACTCAGCACGTCGTCCTAGATTGCTAATGTTTTTAAGTGATCGGCCACTTCTCGCACTTGAGTCAAAGCTTCGCCCATGTCGTAATCCCTGTTCCTGACCTGATCTTGAGATTGGTGAAGTTGCTCCTTCCATCGCTCGTTATTTACCTCAAGGAATTCCATCTGAAGTTCACGATTCTTTAACGTTGCTTTAAGTTCTTTTATCTTCTCTTTTAACTCTTTGATTCTGCTCTGACTACCCTTCAACTCGATTATAGAGTTACGAGTATGATACTAATACAAGGACCTTTCTAACTCTGACACCCGAATCTTTAATCCCTCATTCTCATTTTGACTTTCTACCAAACTTCTTTTCAGAGCACCTTCTCGAGCTTGAGCATCTCGGAATTTTTTTTCCCATTGGCTGGCTTTACTTTTCTCTTCTTTAACTTCCTGCCGCCATTGTTCAGCCATTTTTCCTAACCCAGCAGTTCTCATTGACCTTCGCAGCTTCTTGTAGTTTGTTTTCAAACTGTCCAAATCCTCTTCAGCCTTGTTTTTTCCTTTTCTGAGTCTTTTCACTTCTAGTTTCCGAACATCGACATCTAACCCCAGCTGCATTTTTTTTCTTCCTCCAATTATTCAATCCTTTTTTCTAGTTCCAGACTCTTTCTCTCGAAATCTTGTTTGATGGTCTTTAGCTCAGATGGGATTACTTTCAAGTGTTCTTCCATTGATCGGGTGTTTTCTTGATATGACATAGGGATGTTGTCATTGATCCTCTAATCCCTCCACCAGTCATACTCAGGGGTAGTCCTAGGTTTGGTTACAAACTTTTTCATTCTACGAGTCTAGCTCCAGGCATTCGATATCTCATGAACTTTCTTTTTGTAATTATTCCCCATATATACGAACTCGCACTAAGCTAACCCGTATGTTGGTGGCATAAACTGTCTTGATCAGTATTGTCTTAGCACAAGCAGAGGAGCATACCCGACAGGTCCCCATATTCCTAACAAGGGAACCCAATTAAAATCTCCACATCGATATAATATTTCATCAGGAACCATCCACGGAGCTATCCATTCGATTTCTTCCTCATGCAAATTCTGAAGAACCATCATCCAATTTTCCTCTGTAATATCATCTCGTCGTGCCATAGCCACTAACTCTTTCAGTGGAGAGTAGTTTTCGGAGAAGATGCGATCCGAGACCCTTTCCACTTTTCAAAAATGGTTGTGAAACCAAGATAGCAAAAGCTGTGGGCATCCAATAAATCTCCCTTCACCGCTCTTCAATAAGCATTCAATGATCTGAAAGTTTCATCCAAGATCACGGGTACAGGTGTGGCCCCTTTACTAAGCTTGTCAAAAAGATCGAAAATCGCCTCGTCCACATGTCCCAAAGCTTTGGGGAAGATAACCAGTCCATAAATGCTCAAAGGAAAGACATATTTCCTCTTCTTCACATCGGGATGCGCTAAGATTAAACCTCTCAAACTCCTCCAAGGAATGCACTTACAATCTTCTTTTTGTTTGATCCAGGTTGTAACCCATTGTTCACTCATCCCTGTGATGTTCATCAGCCTTTTTGAGAATGCTGGGATGTTGGCAGCTCCGGAATAAATTCTATCAACCTGAAACTTCGGGCAACGGAGCAAGACCGTGTACTCTTCTATAGTAGGTACCAAATCTACCTTTCCGAAAGTGAAGCAACTGTAAGCAGAATTCCAATACTGGGAGAGGGCTCGAAATAGTTGTTCGTCTACCTTGACATTGAGCAAATAAGGTAAATCACCATAATGACAATAAAATAGCTGTTTGATCTCGTCATCCCACTGACCCAAAATTTCTTTCATCTCTTAGAGATTATTCTGGGTTACGCTGATCCGAGTAAAATCCCACAACATTGACACGTACCCTTCAGTAAGACTATCACCTTTCTCTTGCTATGTTGTCTCAGCACATATTCGGACAGCCACATTCTCCTCCACTTTATCAAAAAACCCCATTTCGATGATAAGTTATCTATTTAGCCACTGAATGTGAATCAACACCTTTTGTGATGAAAATGCCATGCAAATACAATCAAAGTAAAATAGGGCAAGTCAGTATTTGTAACACCCCAAACCGGCCCAGACGTTACGACCGAATCCGGCGTGTCACATTGAAGCGTTACTAGAAAAGTCATGTTTTATCTAAAGTATTTCTTAGTGTTTAAAGAATATCTTTATTAAATATTAAAGTGAATGGAAGCTGTGCACTAGGTAGGATGCCAGAAAAGAGGAGGTGAGTCAATTAGACTACTTAAGTAACCAGCTCTTCACGGATCCAATCCTAGACATGCACACAACCATTGGCACACTTTAACTGAGTAATTGTTTAGGGAAAACCAATTCGTTTAAAACCATTTGAAAAGATTATTAATTTTGAAAATGTTTTCATTGCGGAAGCCTTGCTTTCTTATCGCGATATTTTGAAATTAAATAGCCTTTTTAAAATGCGCCCTAGAGCTATTCAATTTCAAATAGTTAAAAATAATTAAAGCGGCCTTATTAAAAATTAAAACCCGAAAACATAAAGGAAATAATCTAAAATAAAAGTGAAGGTATAAACACTTATTTTAAACAGTCCACATGGCCACTCTGAATCCCTCCAACTCCAAGTCCACCGATCTAAGGCTTACCTATAAAGATGGGAAAAAAGGGGTGAGTTTGGAAAACTCAGTATGTAACGTAAACCCAACTAGAGCCTACATGAGTTCAAGCTCTACTGGGCCTAAGCTCTATTCAGAAACTAGAGTTAACTGGGCCTTAGCCCGTATCAATATTAATTTGGGCCATAGCCCCTTATAGTATCAGAGTATACTGGGCCTAGCCCATATCAGTGTCAATCTGGGTCGTAGCCCTATTACAAGTCGAGATATGTTGGGCCTTGCCCATATTAACACAGTTGGGCCCATTTCAATACAGTTGGCCCATAACAAAACAGCCTCATATGACTAATGGATGATAACCCCATCCAACACTGTACTTGCCTCCATCCATCCCTACACTTCCTGTGGGGAATAAATCACCCACGCCATCCCTATACTTACAGTGTTAGCACCGGTTACGACACTAACTATAATCCGCAGCAAAGCTGCTTATATCAGAATATGTGGCACAGCCACCAGAACGGGTTCTTCCTCCATAACAAAACCCAACCCCATGTAGTATGACATGTATGCAGAATATATATATATATAATTAACAAGGCATGCTTCAGAAAGATATTCAGATTATAAGGTAAGAATAGTTATTTACCCTCGAAGGGAGTAATCGTAAACTTACCCCTTTAGGGGTATTACGGTAATTCTACCTTACAGAGATATTTCAGTAATTTTATCAGTCTTTTTAGGGTTTCATGCTCATTACAGTTATTAACGTGTCTTCAGAATACTTACCGGACGTTTTTACCTAAATAAGCCCGTTGCCCATTACCCAATTTCGGCCCATTGAAGCCCAAATCCACCAAGGTGCATGAAATTGCGCACTTTGCAATCTTACCATTGAAGTTACCAAAATTATCAATACAAACAATCCGACGAGCGCTCTCACGCTCTCAAGTTCTCGAAATGCCGGCTTTTTGACATTTCAGCTTTTCGGCTTTTGCCGATCTAGTCTACTAGTGGGTGTCGTTTACACACCTGATTTGCAAAAACTGCTACCAAAATATCCCACGATATCCTACAAACGGTCATTAAACATATCAGATCCAAAGTATAATGGTAAACATCATAAACTTACTTACCATAATCGGCCATCAATACATATGGCCCTTGAGATCCTACATTTGCCAAAACTAGTGACTAGATCTCGATCTAGTCGTTCCACTTGTCCAAGCCTTCGATCAACAGCCTCTAGATCACACTAACACCAAAGTAATCAATTGTTACAACCCTTAAAGCCTTAAACTCCATTCGACAGCCTCCCTATGCCTTCAGGGATTTCAGCTTTTCTAAAACCCGAAATAAAGAATAGATCTGAATACTTACCACAGGTTCTTTCAACCAAAACGATTCCACTTCAGTTTCTACTCAGATTTGATGCAGATCCAGCCTTTAAACACTAGCATAAATCGAATCTTAGAGATCTAAAGATTCGGCTATATGACCCTAAAAACTATGATGTTTTCAGCTTTTGGAACTGTGAAGAGGAAGATGATTTGGTATGGTGGTTTTGCAGTGGTATTACCGATAGGGGTTGAGGTTTAGAGGATGTGAAAATCGACCAAAAGAGATGAAGAAAATAGGAGGATTTTGGCTAGAAGAAATCGGCACAAGAAATAACTTTTGGGATTACAGCTTTTATGGTAATCGGCTATAGAGGTTTAGAAAAGAATGGGAATGAAAGAGGAGATGAGTAGAATGGTAGTAATGTTTCGTCCAGAGAAGAAAAGAAGGAGAAAAAGAAAATAGAAGAAGAGAGGAGAAGAGAAGGAAGAATTCGGCACTCAGGAGATCTAACTTTACGTTTTTCGACTTTTTGAGATACTGAGAAGAGAATAGAATGAAAGGGAAGGCTCTAGGTGGCTAACCCTAATTCGGCAAAACAAAAAGAAAATAAAGCTTGCTCTAATGGCCATTCAGACCCACGGCCCAACCTTCCTAGAGCCCTTGCCGAATTTCCACTTAAGCTCTATCACATGCTAGACACATGCACACAAAAAAATAAAAGTAACAACACGCTTACCTTGTGACTTGAACTCTGGCTCCCCCTAAACATCCATACGTCACTCCCCAAACACCTAGGTGGTGCCACATGCCACTTTACCATAGATCTTTTTGTGTCATATTTTACGACCTAAATTTAAAAGCCCATATCGTCAGAACCCTCTCTCTCCAAAATTAAAAATTCAAGAATTGCCTCGAATTAAATTTACTCTTGGGCCTTTTAAAGGCCCACTAACATACTCAGACCCACACCGGACAGTCAAAACATAGTATTTCTAAAATTCATTGGAAATTACAGAAATCCCAAAAATCCTGAAAATTGGGGCGCTACAACTCTACCCTCCTGAAAGAAATTTCGTCCTCGAAATTTCAAACTATCAACTAACCGTATTACTCAAGTCAAACCACTATGCTTTCACTGCGCACTCTGATTAAAAATAATTCTTAGTACGACCCAGAACATCTAATTACCAAAGTAAAGAAACATTTATCAAGCACGCATGCAACTCGTAACACACACTTAAATAGAATAAGCTTGGCAATCCTGAGCTCGATGCTCCTTGGACCCACATCTAAAGCATGCTCCTGTCTTACTATGGCATTCACCTGGATGACGCCCGTTGCAGTTCTTGCAGGTTGGAAAGTTTGGTCGTGTCTTAACATGTTTCACAGAACGAGGCTCGGTCTTCTGAGAACTAGAATCCTTCCTCTTCTTACACTCCAAACACCCTGCTTGAAGCGTTTCCCTAATTTCCTTAACCTTGGTCTCCAATACTTCTTCTACCACTTTCCTTACTAACTCGGCCACTGCCTCAGTCCCAAGCTCCGAGTTACTGCTACTCGAAGTTGGTAGACTTCGCTTACCCTCAGAATCTATATCAACACTCTATATTATTAGCATGCATAACAATAACTACCAAGATCTCGATTCAAAAATTTCAGTATTTATACAGATATCCTATGCATAAAGAGTATTTCAAAGTTCTTGTTTTCGCAGTATCGTATCCTAGCTACAGTCTCAGTCTTCTAAAGTTTTCAGTTTTCCCTACTGTCTCAGTTTCTACAGTTTCAGTATTACCCTAACTATAGAATCATAGTAGGGTCTCAGTACTATCTATGTAGTATAACAATATTTCAGTACAGTACAAAATAAAAATACTTATAGACTTGGTGCCGGGGATTCAGTGTGCCACTTCTTCGGTTATCAAATTTCAGAAACCCAGAAAAACTTAAACCATTTTAAGATTGGACCTTAAAACATGTATACCTTGTAAAATATCTTTGAAATGAATTTTCCAAAACTGTTTCCAAAATACCCTTCTTGGGCCTAAGTTTAGCACAGTTTTTTGAAAAAAAATTTGGACCCTGATCCACAGTCGAGTTGTTGCAATCGGGCTCTGATACCACTAAATGTAACACCCTAAACTCGGCCCAGACGTTACGACTAAATCTGGCGTGTTACATTGAAGCGTTACTAGAAAAGTCATGTTTTATCTAAAGTCTTTTTTAGTGTTTAAAGAATATCTTCATTAAAGATTAAAGTGAATGGAAGCTGTGAACCAGGTAGGATGCTAGAAAAGAGGAGGTGAGTCAATTAGACTGCTTAAGTACCCAGCTTTTCACGGATCCAATCCTAGACATGCACACAACCATTGCCACACTTTAACTAAGTGATTGTTCAGGGAAAACCAATTCGTTTAAAACCATTTGAAAAGGTTATTAATTTTGAAAACGTTTTTTTTGCGGAAGCCTTGCTTTGTTATCGCGATATTTTGAAATCAAGTAACCTTTTTAAAATGCGCCCTAAAGCTATTCAATTTCAAACAGTTAAAAATAATTAAAGCAGCCTTATTAAAAATTAAAACCCGAAAACATAAAGGAAATAATCTAAAATAAAAATGAAGGTATAAACACTTATTTTAAACAGTCCACATGGCCACTCTGAATCCCTCCAGCTCCAAGTCCACCGATCTAAGGCTCACCTACAAAGATGGGAAAAAGGGGGTGAGTTTGGAAAACTCAGTGTGTAAAGTAAACCCAACTAGAGCCTAAATCAGTTCAAGCTCTACTGGGCCTAAGCCCTATTCAGAAATCAGAGTTAACTGGGCCTTAGCCCATATCAATATTAATCTGGGCCATAGCCCCTTACAGTATCAGAGTATACTAGGTCTAGCCCATATCAGTGTCAATCTGGGTTGTAGCCCTATTACAAGTCGAGATATGTTGGGCCTTGCCCATATTAACACAGTTGGGCCCATTTCAATACAATTGGCCCATAACAAAACAGTCTCATATGATTAATGCATGATAACCCCATCCAACCCTGCAGTTGCCTCAGTCAATCCCTACACTTCCTGTGGGGAATAAATCACCCACGCCATCCCTATACTTACAGTGTTAGCACCAGTTGCGGCACTAACTATAATCCGCAGCAAAGCTGCTTATATCAGAATATGTGGCACAGCCACCAGAGCGGGTTCTTCCTCCATAACAAAACCCAACCCCATGCAGTATGACATGTATGCAGAATATATATATAATTAACAAGGCATTCTTCAAAAAGATAGTCAGATTATAGGGTAAGAACAATTATTTACCCTCGAGGGGTGTAATCGTAAACTTACCCCTTTAGGGGTATTACAGTAATTCTACCTTACAGAGGTATTTTAGTAATTTTATCAGTCTTTTTAGGGTTTCATGCTCATTACAGTTATTAACGTGTCTTCAGAATACTTACCGGACATTTTTACCTAAATAGGCCCGTTGCCCATTACCCAATTTCGGCCCATCGAAGCCCAAATTCACCAAGGTCCACAAAATTGCGCACTTTGCAATCTTATCATTGAAGTTACCAAAATTATCAATACAAACAATCCGACGAGCGCTCGCACGCTAGCAAGTTCTCGAAATGTCTGCTTTTCGGCATTTCGACTTTTTGACTTTTGCCGATCTAGTCTACTAGTGGGTGTTGTTTACACACCTGATTTGTGACAAATGCTACCGAAATCTCCCACGATATCCTACAATCGGTCACTAGACATATCAGATCCAAAGTATAATGGTAAACATCATAAACTTACTTACCATAATCGGCCATCAATACATATGGCCCTTGAGATCCTACATTTGCCAAAACTAGTGACTAGATCTCGATCTAGTCGTTCCACTTGTCCAAGCCTTCGATCAACAGCCTCTAGATCACACTAACACCAAAGTAAATCAATTGTTACAACCCTTAGAGCCTTAAGTTCCATTCGACAGCCTCCTTATGCCTTTAGGGATTTCGACTTTTCTAAAACCCGAAATAAAGAATAGATCTGAATACTTACCACAGGTTCTTTCAACCAAAACGATTCCACTTCAGTTTCTACTCAGATTTGATGCAGGTCCAGCCCTTAAACACTAGCATAAATCGAATCTTAGAGATCTAAAGATTCAGCTATATGACCCTAAAAACTATGGTGTTTTCGGCTTTTGGAACTGTGAAGAGGAAGATGATTTGGTATGGTGGTTTTGCAGTGGTATTGTCGACAGGGGTTGAGGTTTAGAGGATGTAAAAATCGGCCAAAAGAGATGAAGAAAACAGAAGGATTTTGGCTAGAAGAAATCGACACAAGAAATAACTTTCGAGATTTCAGCTTTTATAGCAATCGGCTATAGAGGTTTAGAAAAGAATGTGAATGAAAAAGGAGATGAGTAGAATGGTAGTAATGTTTCGGCCAGAGAAGAAAAGAAGGAGAAAAAGAAAATAGAAGAAGAGAGGAGAAGAGAAGGAAGAATTCGGCACTCAGGAGATCTAACTTTACGTTTTTCGGCTTTTTGAGATGCTGAGAAGAGAATAGAATGAAAGGGAATGCTCTAGGTGGCTAACCCTAATTCGGCAAAACAAAAAGAAAATAAAGCTTGCCCTAATGGCCATTCAGACCCACGGCCCAACCTTCCTAGAGCCCTAGCCGAATTTCCACTTAAGCTCTATCACATGCCCGGTATATGCACACAAAAAAATAAAAGTAACAACACGCTTACCTTGTGACTTGAACTCTGACTCCCCCTAAACATCCACACATCACTCCCCAAACACCTAGGTGGCGCCACATGCCACTTTACCACAGATTTTTTTGTGTCCTATTTTACCACCTAAATTTTAAAAGCCCATACCGTTAGAACCCTTTCTCTCCAAAATTAAAAATTCAGGAATTGCCTCAAATTAAATTTACTCTTGGGCCTTTTAAAGGCCCACTAACATACTCAGACCCACACCAGACAGTCAAAACACAGTATTTCCAAAATTCATTGGAAATTATAGAAATCCCGAAAATCCCGAAAATTGAGGCGTTACAGTATTTCATACATAATTTAAAGCAAACGAGGAATAATAAATATAGCACTTGCTCAGGTAACCACTAGGGTTTGGTGCAACTTTACCTAAGGCGGGTTCCTACGGCTCACTATATGCGGCTCGGTTCTAAAGTAAAGGTACCTGAACCAGCAGATTCCTCAATCCTCACCCATTATAGGTTCAAATCCTCACCCATTATAGGTTCATATGGACCGAGTTCAGTTCAGGGGAATACATTTCCCTATGGTTGCACGGAGATGAAAATCTCACGAAGACATAGGTACGGATGTATCCCAAAAGCGATCCACTATCCTACACGCAAGTGAAAACCTCACGAAGGAATAGTTTCTCACTCCCACTTAAAAGGGTAAGATCAACCGATCATGCAATGCCATGTGCAAAAAGATACCAAAATTTAAACCAACATAGCAATTATAAACCATGAAGATCGTAACAAAGACGGATAAAACGCAACGAAAGGACCGTATATTTAAGCCAAGTTTTCAATTTTCGACAAAAAGACAATAGTTAATCAACTTGTGGCTTGACTCGCTTTTTAAGTCCCTAATTATGAAGTGTGATCGGGTTACCTAGTAAAAGTGGTGTTTTTTAATAAATGGTTTGATTTATTTAAACAACGATTTTGGTCCACGAAATTCAGAAAGACGGGTTCAGGAGTCGGTTATTCACGAGGAAGGATTACCACCTTCATAACGCCCAAAAATTGGTACCTAGTTGATTAATTAGTGTCTTAGTGTCGAAAATTGAAAACTTTAAAAACTTTAAAATACGATCCCTCTTTTTTTAAAAATTACTCGAATGTTAAAGACCTTCTCGTCTCGAAGTAATAAAATGTCACGTTCAGTAAGTTAGGATACGACATCTCGAACTTTGAGAATGAGCTTGCCTTTACTTAAAATTCATGTATTTTAACTTTTTAAAAGGATGTTCGGTTATTTAGGGTGAACGAGAAAAGTCGAAACCTAGTAAGTTAGGGCACATTTTCTCAAATTTTCAAATACCGAATATTGCATTTATTTGCAAAAATTCTTATCTCGAAATAACAAGATGTCATATGCAGTAAGTTAGGATACAACACCTCGTATCTCCGAAAGTAAACATTTTATTCAAAACTCATATTACAATTCAAAACAATGTTCCGTTATTTAGGTTAAATGAGAAAAATTGAAACCCAGTAATTTAGGGCACAATTTTCTCGAATTAACAAATACAGAACATTGCCTTTATAAAAGAATTAATTTTGGGGTTGGGTAAAAAGTTAGTATAACATAAGTTCGTAATAAAAATGGGATAATAAAAAATGCATAAACAAATACTAATTTCGGTATTGATAGGCATAACGGAATAAACATATATGCGGATGTGAATGATAGTGATAAGAGCAAAAATAAAAATAAAAAAATGGATAAAATGAATAAGCTAAAAAAGAATAAATAAGCTAAAAATTTTTGAAATTAAAAAAGAACTAGTAGTAAATAAATATTATGTAAAATTATTAAAAAATGATAGTAATAGTAACCATAATAATATTAATGGTGATAATATAAATAATAAATCTCTTTTAAGTTTGAAATGATATAAAAGGATATATAAATAAATAAATAATATATAATGTAAGTAAGGAATAAAAATAAAAATGAGAGCATTTAAAGAGTAATAAGTAAAAAACTATAATAATAATATAATAGTGATAAGAACAGTATAATAATAGTAGTAGTAATAGTAATGGAAATAATAGTAATAATAATAATAATAATAATAATAATAATAATGATAGTAGTAAATATAATGGTAATAATGATAATAAAAAAAATTGTAATAATAGTATGTTAGATGATAGTAGTAAAAAAAATAATAGTAAGAATAATTACAAAAATGATAGTGATTATAAATAAAGTGATAATAATACTTATGTTAATAGTAATAAAAATAATAATAGTAATAATAATAATGAAAATAGTGAAAATAATAATAATAATAATAATAATAATAATAATGATGATGATGATGATGATGATAATAACGGTAAAATAGCAAAAATAACTATATATTTTATTTTTTGGGGAAAATAAATTTCTTCTTATAATTTTATTGGGATAAATCTCAAAACTATATATTAACTTTGGTTTAGTGTGTAATTATATACATAAACTTTAATTTTGTGTAATTTTATACATCAAATTTTAATTTGATCTAACTCTCACAAATCTGGTTAAAAAAACACATATATAGTTAAGAAAATCTGGGTCATTAATTTTAGACACCTCAATTAATACTAGTTTAAATTTTTATTGTTTTGAAATAGTATTTGTACTATATATTAGTTTGTATTTTGAAGGAGTTAATTTGTACTATATATTAGTTTGTATTCCCGTGTGAAGGAAAATCAATTGTGTATATTATTTTTGTAATATTCTTTTACGATGTTAGTTTTTGTTTACACTTTTTGAATGATTATTTAAAAAATAGTAACTTGAAAAGGAAATGTAATTACAAAATATATTTAAAAATATTTAATATTAAATAATAAATAATCATCATGTTATGAATATTAATATCAATATATTATAATTTAAATAATATTTTTAATAATTTTTTATAGGTTATATTTTATTGAAATAGCACAATCCCACATTTAAAACTACAAGGTTGTGGAGTGCAATCCTGGTCTGACAAGTAATTGGATTCATTTATTTATTGATGGTACTGTTAAATTGAATGTAGGGTGGGCTGTTGCCGGAGGGGTAGTGTATAAGCAAGATGGGCAATGGATTGTTGGATACAATCGGTATTTGTGATTTTGTTCATTTTTCGATGCTGAATTGTGGGAAATTCTAAATGGCCTAATCTTAGTTCAAAGAGAGGGATGCAAGAAAGTTTTCATTCATACAAAAAAATTGGAGGTGGTTAAAGCTCTTCAAGACGTTCCCATGATTGAATTAACTTCGACCTTGGTTAGAAGGATTCATACAATCTTACAAACTGTGGAAGAATGGGAGATCAAGCATATTCTTAGAGAGAGAAATCAAGTTGTAGACAGACTAACCAAAATGGCTTCAGAGAGAAATTCAGCTTTACAAATATTTGCAAAAATTCCAAAAGAGATTGCAGCATTTGTTGAGATTGCTAGAGTTTCAAATTTTCTGATTATGATTATTTAATATAGTTTGATTGTCTTTTTTCACCAAACAATTGTAGTATCTCCACCTTTAAATCACTCCAAAATTTGTCATTTTCTTCCTAAGGCAATTTTTTCCTTTTGTAAGTTTCACTTTTATCTTTTTCAGTGAAATATATTTGGCAGTGTCCGTGTATGTAGACGTAATTTGCTGAACCTTGTTATAATTCTGGTGTTCCTTATTGTTTTTCTTTCAGTGTTTTGTAGGTACATTTGTAGTGATATGTTGTGCTATTAAATTACATTGGAGGGAGATTTTGTCAAGGAGGTTGGGCTTTAAGTGAGACTGTCTGTGATCTCTACAATCTTTCTTTAGAGTTGAACCTAATCTGGTTTTTTTGTACTTTACTCTTTGCACAACATATTTTATATATATTGTTAAATTAATCTTTTTAATGTTAAAATTGTTAATATTAATTTTTTTGTAATTTTATATTTATATTTACTTTACTTTAATCAATGAATGTAATTAAATTTTATTGTATTTGAAAAATATAATTTTAATTTGATAAATGTTATTAATATGTGTTATTATAAAATATATTTTAAGTTTAACAATCATTAAATTTAATATTATAACATTAAATTTTAATACAATTAAGTAAAATATTTAAAATAAAGAAACACTTTATTTAAAATCAACTTTATTTTTATTATATAAAAAATTAAAAAGTTCAAAAAGTTCAAAGGCTTAAAAAAATAATTTACCAAAATTGTAAATAAGTACTTCAAATAGAGAGTATATGTGTAAAAAAACTGTAATGTGAACATGATTATTTATTTTCTTTTTTATCCTCTATGCTATAGTGTGTGTATGATATCTTTTAGGGTAAAAGCTTAATCGTTTTTCTTCTTTTAAGAAATAATAATAATAAAAAAGCTATACAATATTGGAGGTAGGGGCAAGGCCAACCCTTGGGCTTGTTTTGAGGTGCAACCGCCCAAGGTCCAAGGCTAAAAAAGGCTAAAAATATTATTTATTCAACTTTTCATGTGTGAAAAAAATTTCAAACTAAAATAAAATAATTAAATGCCTAGGATATTCTATTCTTAGTCATAAATACTTTAACTCCTTGGCTTTTTCAAACCTCATCTAATTCTCAAATTCCAACTCCTACCATTAAAATTGAAAATTTTAATTTTCATCAAAAAAATCAACTGTTACTAGCATTCAACCTTCTCTATTTTTCCATAACCATGGCAATGGGAGAAATTTTCTACAAATTAAATACGGCCAAATTTGATTTGAGTAATACATCATTCATCAGTCATTAGCATCAATCAATTGAAGTTATTAATTTTTACTTTATAATTGAGAGATTGAGAGTTTCCCATCCGCGGTCTATCTGATCTACCATTATTGCAGGTATAATTCTCCCTCCTCCCTCCTCTTTCTTGTAATCTTTTCATTCTTAATTTGATGATAGAAGAGTAGGTTGAATGAATTTTTTTTTAAAAAATTTGTTAGAAAATATCTTATTTGCTTAATATAATAAAATATATTATTTTAATGAAATCACTAGTATGTGATTTTATTTTATTGTATAACAATAATATTTTAAAAGGGTTCGATTTATTGTTTCACCTAGGGCCCCAAAAATATCAAGAATGGGCTTGGAAAGAGAAGATAGATGACAATGTTTAATCCTGTGTGATTCAGGTGCCAAAATCACATATATGGTTATAAATATGTCAACAGAAAGAAAAAAAAAGATATATGGATAAGAAGATTTGGGTCATTAATTTTTGACAAGTGAATTCATTTTAATTGTTTTGTGAAACACTAATTTTATTTTTAATTAATGGGTCAAAATTATTTGGTTATTTTCAAGGAGTTAATTTATACTATATATTAATTTTTTTTTGTGTGATGCAAAAATCAATTGCAAATATTATTTTTGTAATAATTTTTATGATATTAGTTTTTATTTACAATTTTTAAAGATTTTTTTCAAAAAAAATCATTAATAAATTGAAAACGAGATGTAATTAAAATATATATTTAAAAATATTAATCTAATCTAGAATAATTTATATTCATTTTATTTAATTTTAAAAATATTTAATATTAAAATAATAAAAAAATTAAATAATAATTTAAATAATATTATTAATCATTTCTTATAGGTTATATTATATATATTGTTTAATTGATTTTTTTAATGTTAAATTTTTAATATTTGATAGTTCTTTTGCAATTTTATTTATTTTTGCTCTACTTTAATTAACGAATGTAATTAATTCTTATTGTATTTGAAAAATATAAATTTAATTTGATAAATGTTATTGATATGTGTTTTTTAAAAACTATCTTTTGTACTTAACAATTTAATATTCATTAATTTTAATATTATAACTTTAAATTTTAATTCAAAAGTAAAAGATTCAAAATAAAGAAATAATTTATTTAAAATCAAATTTATATTTATTATATAAATAATTTAAAATAACAATTTTAACAAAAATGCATGTAATAACTTAAAATATTAAAAGGCAATGAGTCAAAGAATAATTTACACAAATTATACAAGTACTTCAAATAAAGAGTGCCAGTTGTAAAAAGAACGGTAATGTGAACATAATTATTTATTTTCTTTTTGTCAACCTCTCTGCTATGATATCTTTTAAAACAAAAGCTTGATTATTTTTCTTCTTTTTAGAAATAAAAGGTTTATATATATATATATATATTGGAGGAAGGGGATGGAAAATGAGAGAGTTTAAACATGTGTGCTTTAGGTGTCAAATGAAAATTCTATCCTCTAACAACTTGTGGAAAAACAGAGAAAGATTAATGTTGATATAGCAACTCTATCTCATAATCATCATTTGAACTATTGCAAAATATATTTTTAGTAATTTGTTAGTCTTTATTGTTGAAACAAGTCTAAATTTTGCCTTTAGTGTTTAGGGATCGAGTTTAACTTTAGACTTTTGTTAGTTAAAAATGGAAATAGTCACACCATCATAAGAAAAGTAAATAAATTTACAAGTAAAATAACTCAACATGTATTTATGGAATTGTAATTTTTTTCCTTAATAATTGAGTTTCTTATCCAACCCAAATTTTAACTGTCGAAACCATCTTTTTTTTTTTTAAAACGGGAATCGACTTTGGTTTTGAAAATGAAAATGAAAAAACGGGAGTCGCCACCAATCTTTTTTGATGAGGTGTGATCGGGTCACCTCGTAAAAGTGGTTGTTTTTAATAAATGGTTTGATTTATTTAAACAACGATTTTAGTCCACGAAATTCAAAAAGATGGGTTCGAGAGTCGGTTACGCACGAGGAAGGATTAGCACCCTCGTAACGCCCAAAAATTGGTACCTAATTGATTAATTAGTGTCGAAAATTGAAAACTTGAAAGACTTTAAAATACGATCTCTCTTTTTGTAAAAATCACTCGAATGTTAAAGACCTTCTCGTCTCGAAATAAAAAAATGTCACGTCTAGTAAGTTAGGATACGACATCTCGAACTTTGAGAATGAGCTTGCCTTTACTTGAAATTCATGTATTTTAACTTTTTAAAAGAATGTTCGGTTATTTAGGGTGACCGAGAAAAGTTGAAAACCAATAAGTTAGGGCACGTTTTCTCAAATTTTCAAATAATGAATATTGCCTTTATTTGCAAAAATTCTTATCTCGAAGTAACAAGATATCATATCCAGTAAGTTAAGACACAACACCTCGTATCTCCGAGAGTAAGCATTTTATTCAAAACTCGTATTACAATTCAAAAGAATGTTCCGTTATTTAGGTTAAATGAGAAAAATCGAAACCCAGTAAGCTAGGACATGATTTTCTCGAATTTCTAAATACGGAACATTGCCTTTATAAAAGAATTAATTTTGGGTTGGGTAAAAGTTAGTATAACATAAGTTCGTAATAAAAATGGGATAATAAAAAATGCATAAACAAATACTAATTTCGGTATTGATAGGCATAACAGAATAAACATATATGCGGATGTGAATAATAGTGATAAGAGCAAAAATAAAAATAAAAAAATGGATAAAATGAATAAGCTAAAAAAGAATAAATAAGCTAAAAATTTTTGAAATTAAAAAAGAACTAGTAGTAAATAAATATTATGTAAAATTATTAAAAAAATGATAGTAATAGTAACCATAATAATATTAATGGTGATAATATAAATAATAAATCTCTTTTAAGTTTGAAATGATATAAAAGGATATATAAATAAATAAATAATATATAATGTAAGTAAGGAATAAAAATAAAAATGAGAGCATTTAAAGAGTAATAAGTAAAAAAACTATAATAATAATATAATAGTGATAAGAACAGTATAATAATAGTAGTAGTAATAGTAATGGAAATAATAGTAACAAAAATAATACCAATGGTAATAATAATAATAATAATAATAATAATAATAATAATAATAATGATAGTAGTAAATATAATGGTAATAATGATAATAAAAAAAATTGTAATAATAGTATGTTAGATGATAGTAGTAAAAAAAATAATAGTAAGAATAATTACAAAAATGATAGTGATAATAAAATAAAGTGATAATAATACTTATGTTGATAGTAATAAAAAATAATAATAATAATAACGGTAAAATAGTAAAAATAATTAAAAGGACTAAATTGAATTTAAAATAGGAGTTCGGGGCGAATTCAAAGTAAAAAATACAAAGAAAAGGACTAATTTGGGCTCGCAGATAACAAGGGAGGACCAAAATGGGCTATATCCCACCCTCCCAAAGCGCCCAACACCATGAGGGACCAGATTGCAAGTCAAAATAAATCACAGGGTAAAATTAGAAATAATGAAAATTTTAATTTCAAAACAATGAAAAAGCGGAAGGACTTTCAGCGCAATAATCCCCAAAAGCAAAAACACGCAGACTCTCCTGGCGGGTCGGGTCAACATGCGGATCCTGGCTCAAAATAAAGACGTTTTGGCATTAAGAAGGCCGACCAAAATGACGTCGTTTTGATTGGCTATTTAAATCAGATTTTTTTTTTAATTTCATTTCCTCATTTGTTTTTAAAAAAAAACTCATCTTTCTTTTTTTCTCTGCATAGGTTCCTGCTCCGGTGAGAAGTCCGGCCAGTCGCCACAATCCTCCTCCGCTGGTGACCACCGTGTACGGCGGCCGGAGGTAAAAATTTTCCCTTTTTTTTGGCACTTTGAAAGGTTGCTTCTTTCGTCTTTATATTATGTATTTATTCATATGTAAATATGTAAGGGATTCGAAAATAAAAAATAAAATCACCTTGGGTTTTTTGCTTACGATTTTGGTATTTGTGGTTCTCTGACTCGGTGCTATACTCGTGCTTTAGTATCACTGGAATCACTATTTGGTTTTTGCTTTAAAACTGAATGCTTGTATTTGTGTAAAATTACTGAATGTTACAAATGTTCTTGGCTTGGCTTTTTAAAGCCATTTGCATATATTGTTTATCACTTTCTGTCTCTTCTTCATTTAATTTTGCAGGTGCAAGTGGGCGACAAGGCAGTGGAGAAAGTGACGGTGCAGAGGTGGCAGTGGGTAGGTGCGGCTGGTGGCAGAAGGCTAGCTAGCTAGGGTTTCAGCCTTTCTGAAACCCTAGTTTGACTAATGGGTCAATCGAGTTTGGGCTTATTTAGTGGGCTTGGGGTTTTTAGCTATTTGGGTTAAGTCTATTTAGATTGTTTTTTTTTGGGTTAAAGGTTGTAAAATGGGCCCGGGCAATTTGGGCCTTCTACACTAACGACCAAAATTCATCATAAATTAAATTTTAAAGAAAATCATTATAGTTGTTGATTAAATTTTTTGTTCCGGTTATTTAAAGATTTTGAATTTGGTAAATATAAAGATGCACATGAAACTCAAATCCTTGCAAATTATTCAAGTTTAAAGAAAATCATATTTGTTTATCCGTTTTCTAACGAGTTAGTGTAATTGAACTTACTAAGCAATTGTGCTTACTCCCTCCTTTTTATCCCTTGTATTTTTGACAAGTCGGTTTGGAAATCGGGACCGGTTGGAGGCACGCTCACACTATCACCAGACAATCTCGGTATAATGACTTGTACTTTTTGGGAATATGGCATGTATAGGATTCCAATCATTTTGTGTGTATAATCTTATGATATAGCCCATGGATGATATGGAAATGTTTGAGAATGATTAGCTATTGGAATGGCTAATCAAGTTCATATTTGATAACATTTATGCTTTATGTGCTAACTAAACCATGGAAATTCTTAAAAAGGTAAAATTTGCCATAAAGCAGAATCAGAGAGCAGCAGTGATGTGAATTTGAAAAATCACTAAAAATAGTAGAAATGGAATTAAATGATGAATAAGATATGTAATTTAATCTTGATGAGCCTATTTTCATATGGAGGAAACAAAATAGGTAAATGAGCTATATTTTATGAGATATTTAAGTTTTGGTAAAACAGGATCAGAGTGATTTTTGAATCCCCTATTTTGACTTTAGAAATTCACTATAAATTGTAAAAAAAATAATTAGGAGTCACACTCTATATGTATGGATTCCTTAGTGAGTCTATTTTTAAGAGAAACAAACAGCATGGTTATTGGATTTCTGTACAAGGAGAAATTTGGTTTGTAGTGCATAGGGGTTAGAGTAGTCGAACCCTAAAACAGGGGAGATTTTAACTAATAAACTGTACTAATTGGTCTGACCAAAATTTCTAGAAAACAATTAGTGAGTAGATATATGAGTCTAGATTTAGGGAAAATTTATAGAATTGAATTTCGAGTTTCGTAACTCGAGATATGATTTTTTTAGCGACCATGACACAGTTGGACAGCTTGTCTGAAAGGTAGGAAATAAATTGTTTGAACTTGCTTAAATGATGAATTAAGTCTGTTAACACCTCGTGCTCAACTTCGGCAACGGTCTCGGGTACGGGGGCGTTACACCTGAACCTAATTAATGCAAATTAAATTGTTCACACGGCCTAGCACACGGGCGTGTGACTTGGCCGTGTGACCCAAGTCAGAGAGTTACACGGGCATGGACACGGGCTGGGACATAGCCGTGTGCCCTACTTCAAATGCCACACGGCCTAAGACACGGGCTTGTCACTTGGTCGTGTGAGCTATATGGCCTGACCACAAGGGCGTGTTCCCCTGCACTTAGGAGAGATTTAAAAATTTCACGAAAAATTCTCTGAGTTTCCGATTTAGTCCCGACTTGATTCAGAGATGTATTACGAGCCTCGATGGCTCATATAACGAAGTTTGTGAACAATATCTGACATGAATGTTAAATGATGTGAAATGTCTATTAGTTTTGGAATCTCTAGTAATGCTCCGTAACCCTGTTCCGGCAACGGATTCGGGTTAGGGGTGTTACAACTTTTGACAAGCCAAAGTGCCAAACTATTCTCTCTACTTTATGTTAGATGTTACATGAACTATGTGCTATATAGAAGATTAAGTGGTAGTGGCACATTTATGCTTTATTCTTATTGAAAGATTTAAAACTTGCTAAAAACCTGATTGATGAGGATCATGCTGTAAAATGCTCAATATGAAAACAAGATAAGCTATTTGGTGGAAGAAAGATGGGAAAAGAGTAATGTGAAGAGAGAAGATGGATTAATTGTCAGGTCTTGAAATAGTTATAAAGCCACCAATTATTGTCTAGCATAATACAAATTAAGATGTTGAGTTATAATTAGACCAGATCATATTAGTTGCATTTCATAATAACAAGTCCAAGTCAAATACATAGTTTGATTTGGTACATGTAGTTTGAAGGGATGGTTCGTGGTCCCAATTCACATATGCTAAAGAGCTCGCAGGTGAAGGCTACAAAGTATAACGGGTAGAAAGAACAGTACACATGTCTGACATGCCCTAGCCCACTCAGAGCGTGTATGGCCTTAAAAATAGGTCTAGTAGTTTTGGGTAAATTTTTGGGTTTCGAGTGAAAATTAGGAGTTAATCGGTTTATTAGTGATTTTTTTTAATTTAGTTAGCTTAATTTCATTTAAAAATCGGTAAATAATATTCTGAAAAATAAAAATATTTTTAGAAAAATTAATTTTATGGTTTTAAATAATTTTTGGGTAAAATAAATATTTTGGGTATAATTAGAGTTGAAAAATAAATTAAAATGGGGGTTTAATTAAGAGAATTTAAAATATTAACTAAATAGGACCATTTTGGAAAACAAGTCAAATGTAAGAGTGGTTTTATAGTAAATTATCCTTATTTTCGAAATTTTGGAGGGAAATGAGCATTTTTTAAAACAAGGGAAATGTGAAAGTGGCCTGATGGCAATTTCCTCAATTTTTGAAAAATCATGTGGGGTTTTCAATTTTAAAAACACTGCAAGTACCTCATTTTGTACACCATTTTCACTTGAGTTAAGAGCTTTTTCTCTCTCTCTTTTTTTTTGCTCATTTTCATAGACCACATATCAGAGAGTAGATCTAAACTTTTACTCTCTCAAAATTCTCTCCAAAATCTCCATAAAAGTTTTCCAAAGTTAAGCAAAAGTCATCCAAAATTTCTTCAAGGATCTTGATTCAATCTTCAAAATTGATGATTTGAGATCAATTGAAGGTAATTCTCAACTCTAAATTCATTTTTAAGTTGTTTTCAATCATTATTTGCTATTTAAATTGATTAAAATGGATTTTTCAAGTTTTGATTTCTTCTTTCTTGAACATGGAAATCAGCAATGGTGAATCCATGATTTTGAGTTGGAATCCAAGTTTTAATGGATGTCTAAGCTCGAAATATGTTTATTAAGAGGTTTTTAATCATAAAACAAGAGATCAAACTCGATTGGTTGATCAATTTTGATAAATTTGTTTTTAATCAAGAAGATGAGTTGATTTTCCAGAAAATTTTAAAATGATTTAATAGATGAAATTAATATTTAAGTTTATGTTATTAGACTAGGAATGAAGTTTTGAAGTGGTTTGTGGTGCTGAGAAGGTCGTTTAGTTGATGAATTTTATGTTTCGGCTTAATTGTGCAATTTCAGTAAGGTAGATTAGAGAAACGATTTATATGCGTATAGTTTATGAAATTTCGACTTTCTTGATGTTAATGTTAATTTGTAATGCATATTTTGTCTTTGTTAAAGCTTCACACCAAGATGAGGATGATGCTAATCAGATTTGAGGCTCAAACTTACCTACTTGAACACACTTTTATTTGGAAAACAAAGTGTGGAGGTGAGTAATTTTAAAGGCTATTGGTAAATTTTTCTGGTTATGTGTTAAATTGAAGTTTTAAATAGTGTTTTTAATGACTTAATCATATCTTATTTGGTTCAATTTGCAAAAATTAATTTTATTTTACAAGAGTATTATTGCAATTGGCTTTTGGAAAATTGTGTGTTAAGCATTTGGTATCATTAGTTTGGATTGAATGGATTGTTAATTGGAGCATAAGTTACTGAATTTTTGAGCACTTGATGTTGGTGTTATGATTGGATTAAGATTCATGGACAAAGGCATTTGTTGTGCTTAATCATATTGATGTTGAAATTGTTAAGCTACATGCTTTTAATGGCATTTTTACATATTAAATTAAATGCTTAAACATCAAATTTAAACATGGTGGATCCATTGGATATAGTTGGCATGCCATAGGATTTGTGAGTACTCACCATTATATGTGTTATTTGGAGGCATATGGCTCAAGAAGTTCTGATTTTTAGAGTAAATAAGCAAGTGTTGAGCTTCTGTCTCCACTCAACAGGACTGTAAGGTGATATAACGGAGCGTGTAACTTCGGCCCACTCAACCCGAGACTGTTTCTGATATGTATGAGTTTGGAGATCTGTATCCAATGTATGATCACACATTTAAATATTGCAATGGATGTATTATGCCAATATAAGTGTATGTTTATAAGTTAAATTATGATTTCATATGCCATATTAAATTGGAAATTTATTCATGAAATAGATATGTGATATTATTATTGAAATTTTAATGCTTAATTTGTCTGGATTTATGCATGAACTGGGTGCGATTTACTTATTGTTTTTACGGTCATTCACTGGGCTTTTTAAGCTCACACCCTCACACCTTTGTGCAGAGACTTTTCCGGCTTGAGGGGTTGAGAAGGGAATGCAAAGCCGATCCAAGATTAAGGCTCGATAGTAGCTTAAGGATTCTTCTTTAGAAACAATAAAGGGCATTGTAGCACTTATAAGGACTAGTTTTAATTCAACTGTAATGGAAATTGGACATTTATTTGGACTTTTATTTTGGTGATGTTATAATTACTCTGATGTTTGATTTTTATGCTTAATTGTTGTGTGGTTTATAGTATGTTGATGAGAGTTCATATGGTGATTTAAAACATGATGTTTGAAGCATGTATTTTATATTAACATAATTTAATCGTAGCTTGCCCAGGAGTGGAATGCTTGTGGCTAAGGTATGTACCTTGTGCGATATAATTGATGGTTGCTAAGTATGATTATAATTTAGTCCTAAAACTTGATTAGATTAATTGAAGCCTTTAACGATAGGAAAACTCGATAATATTTTAGAGTTAGACTTTAATGATTTCACTGGCCTTAGGAAGGTACAGCCTTTATCACCGCACTTATTCCTTTTAGTCTTTCTTTCTGTCTTCTTGCAACATCTTGTTTTACTGGTTTACAAGATTTCCTCAACTAATTTCATGCATGTTAATAATATATTTAATCTTCTTACTTATTTGTTCATTCAATTTTATTATGTTTATAACTGAACTTAAATTATGTTAGTACTATTGAGTATATATTACTCGGCGTACAGTTATGTTTATTTTTGTGCGTTGGTCTCGGATGGGAGCTTTAGTAAATACATGGTCAAGCATCCATTTTCTCTAGCTTAACTCGAAAGTCATTTCGTTGCTATCTTGTATGTTGAGTCTTACGATATGTAACTAGGTTGGTAAACTTGTTACTTGAGTAATTTTAGGTACTTTCGGTACTTGAGCTTTATGCTTTTTCTTTTTAATCTTCCTATTGAAAATTTTCCCTTTCTCGGTATGATCTTTGTTTCTCCCATTTATGTTGTTCTGCCTAGTAGCATTAATGTGAATATCTTTTTGTTTGTGTTCCTTCTTTAGTTGTCTTTCTTTATTCCTTTGGGTCTAAACCAATAACAGTAAAGACCTTTCCCCCTGCACAGTTTCCACAAAATGAATAAGACTTTACCTTTGTGCTTTAATTATCTTGAACCATGTCATCATTGTTGGGGATTTTAGAGAACAAAATAGCTTCCAAAGCTGAAACTTAAGCAGCAAGCCTCGTTGCTTGTGGAAGAAACAAAACAGATTTGCAAGGGAAAACAAGAACAGAATTGAAAAAACAAGAAAAAAATGGAGCATAAGTTTTAATGAAATTCAATGATATTTCATTAAGAAACAAGCTTGGCATATTGCCATTACATATACCAGACATTGGCTGGTCAAAATCAACAAAATCATCACCTAAACACTACCTAACTCCACTTAATACATTGGAACTAGGTGAAATTAACTTGCACATTTGAACAAAGCTAGTAAACAACTTTTAACATCAAGTTACATCAATTATAAACTAAACTAAGTTCAAACTGAACTAGAACACATTACATTAACAAAATGAATCAAAAAGAAACTAAATAATAGTTGTTGCACTCGATCTTGCTGCTCCTCGATGGCTTAGCATGCACGACCAGCTTCTTGGCGCTGCATGATGACCATACTTCAACACTCCTCATTGGTTAGCATGCTGCTAACACCTAGTTCTTTTCTAAGTTTGATGAACCTAGACTCATTTAGGGCTTTTGTGAAAATATCAACAATTTGGTCTTCTGAATTGCAATGAACCAGCTTAACCTCTCGAGCTTGTTCCATCTCCCTTACCACATGCAACTTAATGCTAAAATGCTTGGTTCTACCATGGAAGACAGGGTTCTTTGCAATTGCAACAGCAGACATGTTATCACAGTAAATCTCTGTTGCTTCCCTTTGAAGCAGGTTCAAATCAGCCAAGATTTTTCTTAGCCAAATGGCTTGGTTGACTGCTCCAGCAACAGCCACATATTCAGCTTCAGCTGTCGATTGTGCAACCACATTTTGCTTCTTTGAACTCCAGCAAAACATAACTGAGCCAAGAGTAAAAGCATATCCTGAGGTGCTTTTCATATCGTCCAAGGAACCAGCCCAGTCACTGTCAGTATATCCCACTAGTTTCAGTCTTTCAGTCTTGCTAAATTGAAGTCCATAGTTTAGGGTCCCCTTGATGTATCTTAGAACCCTCTTTGCTGCTTGATAATGCTTTTTATTGCAGCAATGCATAAATCTTGATAGTAGGCTTGTAGCCAATATAATGTCTGGTCTTGATGCAGTTAGATAAAGTAAATAGCCTACTAAACTTCTATAGGTGGATTCACAAACCTGCACATCATCTCCTTGGCTCGTTAGCTTTGTTCCAACAGCAACTGGTGTTTTTGTTTACTTGCAGTTCTCTATTGAGAACTTGTTTAATAACTTTGTAGCAAATGTCTTTTGTCCCAAAAAGATTCTATTTTGTGTTTGCTGCACCTCCATTCCAAGAAAGTAAGTCATCTGCCCCAAGTCAGACATTTCAAACATATCCTTCATTTTGATCTTGAACTCAGTCAATAAGGTTTGATCTCCTCCTATCACTAAAAGGTCATCAACATACAGGGATACAATGAGCTGTGTTTCAGTTTGTTCTTTCTTGACATACAAAGTTGGTTCACTCATGCTTCTCTCGAATCCCAAACTGACCAAGTAGCTGTCGATTCTGCTATACCAGGCTCTAGGAGCTTGTTTCAGACCATATAGGGCCTTCTTAAGCTTGTACACCATGTGTTCTTTTCCAGACACAACAAAGCCTTGAGGCTGGTCTATATAAATTTCTTCTTCAAGTAAGCCATTAAAAAATGCAGACTTTACATCCAATTGATAAATGATCCATTGCCTTTGTGCAGCCAAAGCAACTATCAACCTGATTGTGTCTAACCTGGCTACTGGTGCAAAAGTCTCCATGTAGTCTAGGCCATATCTTTGACTGAACCCCTTGACAACAAGCCTAGCTTTTAGCTTATTCAGATTGCCATCAGCATTCTGTTTGGCTCGATAGACCCATTTGACACCAATGGTCTTTCTGTTGGCAGGCTTTTCCACTAGCTCCCATGTCTGGTTCTTTTGAATCATCTTGATTTCATCAATCATGGCTTGCATCCAACCTTCATGAGCTTCAGCTTCTTTAAAACAGGTAAGTTCTTCTTGTGCAACATGAACCCTCTCATAAATCTTAACCAATGTCCTTGTACCCCTGACAGGTTCATCATCTATGTCTATATTAGGACCATTTTGATCAGATTCAAACTGACTTGCTATAAGTTATTCAGAAATAGCCTCAGGTTCATTTCTTTTCCAATTCCAGTAAGCCTTCTCATCAAACACAACATCCCTGCTCACTTGGACTTTATTGGTTAAAGGATCCAAGATCCTATAACCCTTTTTGACTGAGCTACAGCCTACCAAAATACCAGGTTTGGCCCTTTTTGACAACTTGTCTCTCTTCACAGCTGGTACATGGCTGTAACATAGACAACCAAAGATTTTCAAATGAGCCAATGATGGCTTGAGCCCGAACCATGCCTCAAATGGAGTTTTATGAGCCAATGCTTTAGTTGGTAGCCTGTTCTGAAGGTACACAGCAGTATTAACTGCTTCAGCCCACATGATCTTGGGCAAATTCTTCTGAAATAGAAGGCACCTAGCCATATCCATAACACTTCTATTTTTCCTTTCACTGACCCCATTCTGCTGAGGTGTATAGACATTGGTTAACTGATGTTTGACACCAGCTTTATTGCATAGAGCTTGGAACTGAGCTGAGGTATACTTAGCTCCATTATCTGACCTGATGATCTTTAATTTGCAGCCTGTTTCTGTTTCAGCTACGACTTTGAACTTTACAAACACTTGAGCTACCTATGATTTGTGTTTCAAAAAATAAATCCAGCAATATCTGGTATGATCATCAATAAAAAGAATGAAATACTTACTTCCATTCAGAGATTCTGTTTTCATGGGACCACAGACATCTGTGTGCACCAGTTCCAGTTTGTTTGATGCTCTCAAGGTTGTATTTGAAGGAAATGGGAGCCTGACTTGCTTTCCCATTTGACAAACCTCACATACACTTTCATTTTGAACTGTTTTAGTGAAATTTTCAACCATTTCCTTGCTGACCATTTGAGACATAGATTTTAAGTTGGCATGACCAGGTCTTTGATGCCAAAGCTTGGTATCTTCTGTTGAAGCAACATGGGCTGAGTGTGAGTCATTTCTCCAATCCACAATGAAGCTCTTATCAGCCATAGTGACAGACATTAGCCTTGATCCATTCTAGTCACTGATTTGGCATTCATTGCCCTTAAATTCAATAGAGTAGCCTTTTTCCAGCAGTTGAGCTATACTGAGAAGATTTCTGTCAATTTCAAGCACTAGCAACACATTTGAAATAAGCTTGTTGCCTATAGGGGTCCTTATCAGAACATCTCCCTTACCTTCTGCTTTAATGAAGTGACCATTCCCAACTTTTACCTTTGTTTTGCAGCTTCTGTCTAATGACTTGAAAATGCCTGCATCAGGTGTTATATAATTGGTCCAGCCACTGTCTAGAAGCCATCCATTTGAGGCTTTCTTTTGAGCTGCTGAGCATGACACAGCAAAAACTTGCTCCTCATGGTCACTGCCTTCTTCAGCCACTCGAGCTTCAACCTCCTTGTGTTGTGCTTGGTTTTGGCCAGGTTTGCCTTTTTCTTTACAGACTCTTTCAACATGGCCCTTCTTCTTGCAGTGTTGACACACAGCATCTGGTCTGAACCAGCATCTGGACTTTAGATGACTAGGTCTTTCGCAATGTCTGCAGGGTCTGTCCCATCTTCTTGGAGTATCTGACTTAGGCTTGTCTCTCCAAGTCTTCTTACCTTTGTAGGCTGTAATGCTAGAGGCAGACTTGGTTTTTGCTTGGAAGGCACCCTCTTGGTGCTCTTCAAGTCTGCTGGCTCTTCTTTGCTCTTGTGCATAGAGAGCATTAATCAGCTCAGTCAATGTGATGCTGGTCAGGTCCCTTGAGTCCTCAAGAGAGGATATTTTTGCCTCATACCTCTCTGGTAAGGTAGAAAGCACTTTCTCCACTATTCTTGCCTCATTAAACTGCTCTCCAAGAAGTCTTATGCTGTTAACCACAGCCATAATTCTATCTGAATACTGCTTAACTGTCTCTTCTTCTTTCATTTTGAGATTTTCAAAATCTCTTCTCAAGTTTACCAACTGCTACTGCCTTGTTCTTTCAGTGCCTTAGAACTCCTTTCAAAGGCCATCATTCTGGTGAAAATAACATCAGAAACACAGTTCTGAATACATGACATGGCCTTGTGCCTTTTGGTCCTCTCATCTGCATGTTGTCTTATTTGAGACACAGTAGGGTTGGCTCTAAGTGGAGCAGGCTCAGCATCAGTATTCATCACTTCCCACAGATCAAAGGCCTGCAGATAAGTTCTCATTTTAACCACCCATATGTGAAACCCTTCACCATTGAAGACTGGTGGTGCTGCAGGAGAAAAGCTTAATGAAGCCATTTGGTTTGATGTTTAACTACAACAGGTCCTCTAAGATGAAAGCTCTAGATACCAATTGTTGGGGATTTTAGAGAACAAAATAGCTTCCAAAGCTGAAACTTAAGCAGCAAGCCTCGTTGCTTGTGGAAGAAACAAAACAGATTTGCAAGGGAAAATAAGAACAGATTTGCAAGGGAAAACAAGAACAGAATTGAAAAAACAAGAAAAAAATGGAGCATAAGTTTTAATGTAATTCAATGATATTTCATTATGAAACAAACTTGGCATATTGCCATTACATATACCAGACATTGGCTGGTCAAAATCAATAAAATCATCACCTAAACACTACCTAACTCCACTTAATACATTAGAACTAGGTGAAATTAACTTGCACATTTGAACAAAGCTAGTAAACAACTTTTAACATCAAGTTACATCAATTATAAACTAAACTAAGTTCAAACTGAACTAGAACACATTACATTAACAAAATGAATCAAAAAGAAACTAAATAATAGTTGTTGCACTCAGTCTTGCTGCTCCTCGATGGCTTAGCGTGCGCGACCAGCTTCTTGGTGCTGCATGTTGACCATACTTCAACAATCATGAATATTAAGTTAGCTGCTTATTGAATAGAAGTGTTTTTGAAGAATTTGAAGAAAATAAGTAAGGCATGCAAAATGACTCTCAGCTTTTTGGTTTCCCTTCATTCTGTTTTATCCAATAAAGCTCATTCTTGGGAGAGATAAAAGCTCCCCTTCATGTTGCTTTATCAGAAAGTTCAACAGGAAAGCCTGAAAGTTGAATGAGAGGGTATGAAAAAATTTGAATAGAAACAGTGCATGTTCGAACATGAATAGACAGTTTTTATTTTGTTGCTCTGTGATTTTGAGAACTAATTTAATGCTTTTTTATCTTCTTATTGGTATTTAATGCTGACTTTTCATGTTAAAAGTTCCTAATGAAGGCATTTTTGACAGATTTAAGATCATGCAGTTATTATCCGTAGTTATCCATTGCCATGTAAAGCGCTTTATTTTTCTTTCGCAGTCCCTATAAATCTTGCAATCATCAGTTCAAAACTTCTTCCAAAAATAAGTTATTTGGACATATATAGTGGACATTGGTGTAGTTTAACCATTGTATTGTCTTTAGTTGATCCCTTTGTGATAAGATCCTTATATAGTGATTGCTTTAAGCAAGATGCTTGATTGCTGACATAAAATGAGTCTCTTTCTGGAATTATTTTGTTTGTGTTTTCTGTTTAATTTACTCAATACTTTTAGGAAGTTCAGAATAGACTTTGAATTTAAGCACTCAAGCTACTATTGCTTGAATCCATTTGACATTCTCTGTTTTTATTGGAACACATGTAGGAAGACTGGTGAATGGACAATCTATGTAATGTTGTGATAGCAAATGGAATTACCTACTTTTGACAAGCCAAAGTGCCAAACTTTTCTCTCTACTTTATGTTAAATGTTATATGAACTATGTGCTATATAGAAGATTAAGTGGTAGTGGCACATTTACGCTTTATTCTCATTGAAAATTTTAAAACTTGCTAAAAACCTGATTGATGAGGATCGTGTTGTAAAATGCTCAGCTTGAAAACAAGATAAGCAATTTGATGGGAGAAAGATGGGAAAAGAGGAATGTGAAGAGAGAAGATGGATTAATTGTCAGGTCTTAAAATAGTTATAAAGCCACCAGCTATTGTCTAGCATAATATAAAGCTGTTGAATTATAGCCAGACCAAATCATATTAGTTGCATTTCATAATAACGTGTCTAAGTCAAATACATAGTTTGATTTGGTATATGTAGTTTTAAAAAAAATTGGGTCGAGCCCAAGTTTAACATATTTAATTTGGATCGGGTTTGAACAAAAATTTAAGTTTTTTTTTTCAACACGGCTCAAGTTTACCAAATGGGCCTGATATTTGGTTGGGTCAGCTCGAGACCTCTACCTGGTAGAGGACTAAACTTCTTTAGCTAAATGGGTAAATTTTGTTTTTGGTCCTCTTACTCTCATTGGCTAGGGTAGGCCATATATCCTTCCCAGAAACGAACATTATTGACCAAAACCTAATAATCCAAAGTTCTATTTCCATTATGTTCTCCCAAGTTAATTTCTTATATGCCATGCAATGCTTTATATATATACAAGATTATGGCACTCAAGGACTTAAAAAAATGTAACAAATACATTTATAGAAAAATAATTTAAAGATCATCATATTAGAGTAACAGATTTAGGGGTGTTTAAATTTCGGTTAAAATCAAAATAATCGATCGAATCGATCTAATTCAATTAATCGGTTAGCTAATCTAATTCGATCAGAGATTGGTTAATAATTTTTTAAAAGTTTAGTTATTAGTTTATTTAGCTCGAAAGTGAGTAATTAACCAAATTAATCAAACTTAATAATTAATATCATATATTATATGTATTAGGCTTAGTCCACTGCCCACCTAAGCCCCAACCACTGGCTCACCCCAGCACTTTTAAGTCCTACCCAATATAAACCTAATCTAGTATAATTTATAAACCCAACCCAATTTAAAGTATTGGGATTGAATCCGCAACTTTCATAAAATACAAGAACTAATAGAGATATTTTGCCGATTATTTTAACCTGAAAGTTTTACCATATCCCTTAGCCTTAGTCCCCTTCCCCTTAAGTGCTGCTCACTACCGTCAGTTAGATATGAGGTACAACATTGTGTTTTTCACTTCTCTGTCTTCTGCAAACTCTGCAACTTCAGTTCCCTCACCCATCCGTTTACTCATTCGCTTCTGAGGTACAATAAGACTTGGTTTAAGAGCAAAGGGAGGGTGTTGAAAGCTTTGAAAGGCTTAGGTTTTGAAGGTCCCAATTAATACTAAAGGTGAAACCTTTGAAAAGATAAATGCTAGAATACAAATTATGATAAATTGTTATAGACAAATATGGGAAACAACTCTTGTTGCACTGCCAACAAGATAGTCCCAATTTTCAATGAAAAGGTAATTAAAGGTATAAAAATGCTACAACCCATATTTCATTTGGCAATTAAAGCTTTTGTGATCTAAATCATGTAAAAGGTGTTCCCTTAAGTCCATAATCAAATAATTAATTATAAAAATATAAATTTCATTATATTAAATAAAGCTTATTTAAATATTTTTTATATTCTAATATTTATGTAAATAATTTAAAATCAAACTTGAATTATAATTATTGATTTTAGATATATGTTAAATCGAGATTGAAAAACACAATAGGATATTAAAATTACAACTATCAATCTTTTTTGTCAATCACTACTCAACCCAAACCCTAAAACTAAAATCAATTTTGGATCTGGAAAGGCGAAGCTGAGGGTGAACCATGAGCGGCGATACTAGTGATTCCTCCAGTTACTTTGGTGGGCAAGAGCCAGATGAACTGATCAGGTCCCTCGTCGAGAAATGGCTGGGTACCGATGGTGAAATGACACTCGGTTGCACTTTTTTGGATCTGGAAAGCAATGATGTCTTTATTAGGGCGATGCCACCTGATGCTCCTGTATCTTCCACTGCCGTTGCTTGTGGCAACCACGTTTACGTTATTGGGGGAATACACAAAAATGATGCTACTATTTTTTGTTATGATGATGTAAACGATGTTTTCCAATTAGATTTGAAGGACCTTGAACGTGGGTGGAGAAAAACTACTTCTATGTTGTTCCTTCGGTCTTTTCCCCTGGTTCTTACTACTGAAGGAAAGATTTACGTCTTCGAACGTATAGGTTCTGAATCTTTTGGCGAGGTTTACGATATAAGTGGGGATATTTGGGAACCATTGTCGCCCCCTCCGGAGGGTATCGGTCTATGTGATCCTGTTCTAGATTCTTCTCGATCTCGGATTTTGGTACACTGCAATGCCAATGATACTCTTTACGCTTATTACTTTGATCGTAAATCATGGGTTTGCCTCAAACAAAAATTTTGTTACTGGTCTGAATCAGCGACAATCGTGGACGATGTGCTGTATACTGTCATTTATAATTATTCTGGTAAGTTCCGTTCTTTGGAGGCGTATAATTTGCTTGATAAGAAACATTTGACCGTCAAATGGTCATCAGAATTTTCAGGTGGATCCAACAATGAATGGCACTCTGTATCGTTTGGGCAATGGCAAGTGTATTTTGGGTTGGGTCAACCATAAACATATGAGTTTTGAGTATATAAGATTAAATATTTGGTACAACGAGCAGGGAGGGATTCATGCAGCTGCAGAGCATCAATCTGCCATCACTGTTCCATATCCCAAAGATGTTCATGATATAATGTTGTTCTGAATGAAGGTTAGAGCCCCCTTCATATCACTACTACATCGTAATTATTCATTTGCCAATGCTGCTTGCCATTACATTTGGTTTGCTCTAAATGAAGTTTAGTGCCCCCTTCACATCACTACCACATCTTAATTATTCCCATCCTTGTAAATTGACGGATTTTTCGTTTGCCAATACTGCTTGTCATTGCATTTTGTTTGCTCTTGTTGTCACTAAGAAGTTGATAGTGAGCCTGGAACTTCCTGTATAAAACTTGAGTAATTGTGAGTGAATAACTATGGAATGAATTACATATGAAGATGAATGCTGCAGACTGTGGATGTATATCTGAAAAACCATTAATAGATTATTTGTTTTGTAGGTAGTTTTGAGTGAATAACTGTGAGTTTGAAAAGATAGGGAGTTATAGTAATAATCTTACTCACTTTTCATTGCTGTAAAAGGTCATGGAAGCTTTTATTATTATTATTAACAATGTTGAGTTTTAGGGCTCATTTGGTGCCTGTTGATGTGGTGTGCTGATGGATATGTGCGTATATATTTTGGTTAAAAATTTGAAGTAGATGATGTAATTGGGTACTTTCGTTTTGGATACTGAAATATTGACAAAGTTAAAATTATATAGTATTGTGATTTTGCACTTTATTCAGTTCTTTTAAGGCCATCTCTCTTGCTCTTGCCCTTCAAATAATTAGTAATATCACCCATTACGTGGTTTGATTTTTTATTTTTTAAATTAAATAAAAATTCAAGTTAAATATTAAGTCTTTGTCTTGTTCATCATATTTGTATTTGAAAATTAAATTAAACCTTCATGGTGAATAATATGTTGTTTGATTGAATCCCTTTTAAACAAATATCCTAGTTGAATAAAATTTAATTATATGCATTGTTTTAGTAGGTAAGTTGTTTTTTTCTTATCCGTAGATAATCACTTTAATTTTTTTAAATATTATTTTGTTTTACTTTTTAAAAATGCTATTTTATTTTTGTTTAATAAATCATTTTTATCAAATTCACATAGGCATTAAAATGCAAATTTATTTAAATATTTTTATTTTAATATTTGAATGAAGGACTTTCATAAATAAAATGTATAGGTTTAGAGCTTATTTAACTATAAAAATACATATATCATATAAGAAAAGATAAGTTTATTTTTATAAAAGTCATTTTTATTGAATTTTAATATTATATTAATTAACTTATTATTGTTAAATATTAAAATAATATTTTTATTAAATTTTGTCTTCAAAGTTATTTTAAATTAAAATTGAATAGCAAAATTCAAATAATTTGGGAGCTTGAAAGGTTGTAGAGAAAGAAACGGAATTAGTGGATTATTTTTGCCAAAAATAACGCAATTATAAATATTATTAAGGTTATTAGTCTTGTAACTATTTTCTTAGAGAAATTGTTAGCAATATATATTATATTTTTGAACAATTGCATTACAAGTTTTGATAATATATATGTTATGTTTGACACAATGTTTAGAATTACTTATAATTTATAAATAGGAGGATAATGCACTTTTGCGTATTCGATTCCGCGTTCTTTTACATTAACAATAATATTCATGCCAATTGAATTACGACCCAATAATGTATATTAAATATTAAATGTTAGTAGATGAATCTTTTATTTTCCTTAATTTAAAATTATTTAAAAGTTGAGTAACCTCATCATAATCAAAAGTAAGAAAGAAAAGGAATCCAATAGGCTAATCATTAACCTTAGGTAGGTATAAAGAGTCACCATAATCTATATTAGGTTTTTTAAAGGTGGATTTTGTTGTATAATTGGATTTCATTAAAACCAACCCAAGTTCTAAATCAAACACTTATTTATTTATTCAATCTTTGGGGTTATCTTAGTGATGAAAAAATAGCCTTTGCCTTATTCCCAATACACTTATTTATTAATGTATTAAATACGATCATCTCAATGTTCCGCTAATCTTGAAAGAAATAGAGACATTCAGATTTCAGAAGGTGATTTAAGGAATTTGAGATTCCATTTTATATAATATTTTTATTTCTTGAAAAAATCAAATCAAAATTGAGGAGCATGTTATAAAAAAAACCAAATATCATATGTTACTTTGTTGATTTTTTTCATTAATTTAAAAATAAAAACTATTTTATGATACAAAAATTAAAACTAATTAAAAATCAAAAAAAAATTGATTGGATTTGGATTCATCTTAGATTAATCTGAATTCATTTCCAATTCGCGATTTTTCTTTACGTATTATTAAAGAAAAGTTCTGAATCTTAGATTTGGTCTAAAATCACTTTTTTTTTTTATTTTTTACTAATAAAATCATGAAATTAAACAATATTTTATAAGTTGATGGTAGGGTTGAGTGGGCATGATTTGTGGGGCAGCGATTAATCATTGGCATGCCTCCTTTATTATTTTGGTAATGCAGTGTCTGGTTTTTCCTTCTAACCACTAAAAGGCCCCATGTTTTTTAATAAACCAAAATCACCGCTGACAGTTTTTTCAGTTGCTTCCTTACCCAATTTCGATTGCCCTTTGCAACATTGTCCTTTTTATTTTTATATTCTTTTAATATGAATTTGATTAAATTTAATGTTAAATTAAATTAGCTTTTTAATGACAACGTTGTTTTCTTTGAAAAAAAAATTCAGTTTTTTTATTATTCAACCCAACCACATTAATAATTTTAGCTCCAATTGATTTTCTTAGTCAAACATATTTATATGGATTTAAGGATATATATTTATTCTTTTAACTTCTATATAGTTTGTTTTATTTCAAAAGCTACGTATTTTATTTAATTATTGTTAAAATTAAGTGACTCGAGTCCTTATTTAAATAAAATACAGTGGTAAAATAAAATAAAATTAAAATTCATATAGTACTACTCTTATTTTATTTTATTTTAGAATAAGGTTTTTTAAATCTTATTAAACTCTATCTATTAAATATTGATTAGAATAAGGTGTTTTAATCTTACTACACTCCTATTAGAATATGATTTTACAAGCCTATAAATAGACATAGTCTATTCCTCTTGTAATCATTAGAATTCGACATAGTGACTCATCTGCCCGTGGTTATTTCTTGAAAGGGTTTCTACGTAAAATTTGTGTGTTTTTTTATTTTTTAATTCTCTTTTCTTTGCGATATATTGTCATTATCGACATTCTATTTTTTTTCAAATTGGTATCCAAACTTCCGGGTTGTTCATTCGATCACGGTAATGGTGTCTTTGAAGTATGAAATTCTGCTGTTGGGTCGTAACACCAGATTTGCGTTGTGACAGATTAAGATGCAAGCAGTTCTTGCGCAGATGGATCTAGAGGATGCCCTGCTAGGGATAGATAAGATGCCTTCAACATTAACGGATGAAGAGAAGAAGCGTAAGGATCGAAAGACATTAACACAATTACATCTACATTTATCTAACGAATTTTGCAAGATGTGATGAAGGAGAAGACTGCCGTTGCATTATGGAAGAGGCTGGAACAAATATGTATGTCGAAAACTTTAACCAGCAAGTTGCATATGAAGCAGCGTCTTTATACTCATCGTTTGGAAGAAGGTGCGTCTGTACACAAACATTAACAGTGTTTAAAGAAATTCTCTCAAACTTGGAGGCCATGGAGGTTCAGTATGATAAGGAAGATTTGTTCGTTGCCCCAATCTTATTCAACCTTTAGAGACACGATTTTATATAGCCGCAACTCTCTCACAGTTGATAAGGTTTACGATTCTTTAAGCTCGTATGATAAGATGAAGCATTTTGTAGTTAAAATCGACTCTCAGGCACAGGGTCTCATTGTTTGTGAGAGACAAGATCGAAATGCTGATGATGATCGTGGAAGGATACAGGAACGAAATCCTAGTGGTAAATTTAAAGGTAGATTAAAGTCTTCAAATAGAGGTAACTTCTGCAAGAAGAAAGAGCATATTAAATCTGAGTGCTATAAGCTACATAACAAGATCAAAAGGGAGGTTGCGAATCAAAAGGGAAAACAACCAAAAAATTCTGGTGAAGCTGATGTTGTTGAAGACTGCAGCGATGGTGAACTTCTAGTCGCTTCTGTCAACAATTCTAAAGTGAGTGAGGAGTGGATCCTTGATTCGGGCTGCACCTTCCACATGAGTCCCGATCGGGATTGAAACAGTGTCTAAAGGTGTTATTTTGATGGGAAATAATGTTTCGCGTAAAATTACAGGTGTTGAACGATTAAATTTAAAATGTTTGACGGAGTTGTCAGAATACTTAGTGATGTGTGACATGTTCCAGAATTGAAGAGAAATTTAATCTCGTTAAGTACTGTTGATTCAAAAGGATACAAATACACAACTAAAAGTGGAGTTTTGAAGATTTCTAAAGATTCCCTCGTTGTGATGAAAGGGAAGAGAAAGACTGTCAAGTTATATGTTTTGCAGGGTTCTACTGTTATTGATGATGCAGTTGTCCCTTCCTTTTCCTTGTCAGATGATGATATTACTACACTTTAGCATATGTGCCTAGGGCATATGAGTCTGAATGACATGGCAGAATTGAGCAAAAAAGGACTTCTTGATGGGCAATGAATTTACAAACTAAAGTTCTGTAAGCACTGCATTTTTGGGAAGCAAAAGAGAGTTCGATTCACCAGAGAAATTCATAACACGAAGGAAATATTGAAGTATATTCATTCTAATCTGTGGGGTCCATCCAAAGTGCATTCGAGAGGTAGAGCTAATTATATGCTAACTTTTATTGATGATTTTTCAGAAAAGTTTGAGCGTTCTTCTTGAAGTAGAAAAGCAATGTGTTTTCCGTATTTAAGTCTTGAAAAACTATGATTGAAAAACAGACGGGAAAACAAATAAAATACCTCCGCACAGACAATGGCTTAGAGTTTTATTCTGATGAGTTTAATAAACTGTGCAAGTCAGAAGGGATCGTGAGACAGTTGACAGTTCGTCATACTCCATATCAAAACGGCGTTGCAGAACGAATGAACAGAACTATCATGGAGAAGGTTCGATATATGTTGTTAAATGCCAACTTACCAAAGTCGTTTTAGGCCGAAGCAGCCTCCACTGCATGTTTGTTGATCAACCGATCTCCATCCATTGCCATTGAGAAAAAGGCTCCACAAGAGGTATGGTCTGGTAATCCTGCTAACTATTTTGATTTAAAAATCTTTGAGTGTCTTGCATATGCTCATGTTGATAATGGAAAATTGAAACCGAGATCCATTAAATGTGTATTTCTTGGTTATAAAGCTGATGTAAAAGGATATAAGTTATGGTGTCTTGAAAATAGAAAAGTTGTGATTTGTAGATATGTTGTTTTTTTATGAAACTGCTATGCTACCTAACTTATCTATTAAAGACTCTTCTAATAAAGAAAATCAAAAGCATGTAGAGCATCAGATTAATCCCGAATCTATAACAGTGTCGACTCCTCAAGTTAGTACAAAAATTCATAATAGAGTTGCTTCTTCACCACAACACCCTGTCGCTAAAAATAGAACTAGAAGAGAAATTAAACCTCAAAAGAAGTATGTCAAGGTTGATCTAGTTGCTTATGCTTTAAATGTGGCTGAAGATATAGATGCAAACTAAGAGCCATCTAATTATTCTGAGGCGGTTAGCTGTGAAGACTAAAAAAAGTGGATGTTTTCTATGTAAGAGAAGATGGAATCACTTCACAAAAATAGAACATGGGATCTTGTGAAACTTCCTAAAGGTAAAAGGCTATTCGTTGTAAATGGGTGTTTAAAAAGAAAGAAGGGACTCCAAGAGTTGAAGAACCCATATATAAAGTAAGGCTTGTTGCAAAGGATTATAGTTCAATTCCAAAAGTGGACTTTACAGATGTGTTCTCCCCAATTGTGAAGCATAGTTCAATTCGAGCTTTAATTGGTATTGTGGCCATGCATGATTTGGAGCTTGAGTAGTTAGATGTAAAAACTGTATTTTTACATGGAGAACTTGAGAAGGATATTTACATGCAACAACCAGAGGGTTTTACAGTCTCAGAAAAAAGAGGACTATGTTTGCTTATTGAAAAAGTCCCTTTACGGTTTGAAATAGTCACCAAGACAGTGGTACAAGAGGTTTGATTCCTTTATGACTTCTCATGATTTCAAAAGAAGTAGCTTTGATAGTTGTGTTTACTTTAAGAAAAATAGTGATAGTTCTTTTGTGTATCTTCATTTTTATGTTGATGATGTGTTGATAGCAGCGAAAGATAAATTAGAGATAAAAAAGGTCAAAGCCTACTTAAGTAAAGAATTTGAGATGAAAGATTTAGGACTAGAAAAGAAGATACTTGGTATGAAGATTCTTAAACATAGAAAAGCAAGTAAATTGTACCGAAGTTAGAAGGGGTACATTGAGAAAGTTCTTTGCAGGTTCAATATGCAAAGTGCTAAGCCTGTTAGTAATTCTTTAGCAGCCCATTTCAGACTTTCATTGGCTTTCTCTCCATAATCAGATGATGAGATTGAGTACATGTCACATGTTCCATACTCTAGTGCAGTGGGATCTCTCATGTATGCTATAGTTTGTTCACGTCTAGATTTATCATATGCAGTCAGTGCAGTTAGCAGATACATGGCGAATCCTGGTAAAGAACATTGAAAAGCAGTTCAGTGGATTTTAAGATACTTACGAGGTATTACTGATGTTTGCTTACAGTTTGGAAGTAATAGAGATGGAGTTATTGGGTATATTGATGTTGATTTTACTAGAGACCTTGATAGAAGAAGATCTCTCATAGGTTATGTCTTTACAATCAGAGGTTGTGCAATCAGTTGGAAAGCCACTTTACAAACTACAGTCATTTTGTCTATCATTGAAGCTAAGTACATGGCAATTACTGAAGCTTGTAAAGAAGCTATTTGGTTGAAGGGACTCTTTAGTGAACTCAATGAAGACCTTCGAATCAGTACAGTATTTTGTGATAGTCAGAGTGCCATCTTCCTTACAAAAGATCAAATGTTTCATAAGAGAACAAAACATATTGATGTTCGGCATCATTTTGTTCGTGATATTATTGCTCGTGGTGATATTGTTGTGAGCAAAATTAGTACTCATTAAAATCCTGCCGATATGATGACTAAGTCACTTCCTATAACCAAGTTTGAGCATTGCTTAGACTTGGTTGGTGTTCATTGTTGAAGTTAAACCCTTAAGGGGTTTTATGGAAGAGGTGGAAAACGTATTCGTTGAGAGTTTGCGATGAAGAACTTGTTCATTAAGAATTCATTCAAGGGGGAGATTGTTAGAATTAAATGACCAGAATCCTTATTTAAATAAAATACAGTGGTAAAATAAAATAAAATTAAAATCCATATAGAACTACACTTCTTTTATTTTATTTTAGAATAAGTTTTTTAAACCTTATTAAACTCCATCTATTTGATATTGATTAGAATAAGGTGTTTCAATCTTACTGCACTCCTATTAGAATATGGTTGTACAAGCCTATAAATAGACATAGTCTATTCTTCTTGTAATCATTAGAATTCGACATAGTGAATTTTCTTCTCCTCTGCTTGTGGTTTTTTCCCGAAAAGGTTTCCACGTAAAATCTGTGTGTTCTTTTTTTTTTATTTCTCTTTTCTTTGTTTATATTGTCATTACCGTCATTCTATTTTTTTCTATTATAATTGTTGAGTATGTTTGCAGTGAATCTAATTAGTGATTGAATCGATCAAGTTATCGATGTTCAATTCGATTGATTTGATTGGTCAATCCAGTTTAAATTAAATAAATAATTAAAAATCTATAAAAATAAAATATATCCGACGACATTTTGTTTATTTGGAAAATCGATATCAAAATGACATTCTATTTTTTTACAAAACCTACAAAGTATCGATACGGTATCGATATCTTTTCATAAAGAATCGATAAAATTGTTGTTGGTATTGATAGTTAATCTCCAACAGTCACTAAATTTAGCATTTATTACAAAAAATATCGATTCATTTTTATCTGATATTGATACTCACTGTTACAAGTGTATTAAATGCTCTGGTTTTCCCATGCCCAACGACTCTGTTAACTACCACAACAACCTCAATGGTTGGAAATCAATTAGGGAGTATAAATACCAGCTTCTAAAGTTCGTACAACAACAAGAAATCATATTTAAGATTGTATATACTTGTATACACTTGTACTAAATACTTTCATAATTCTCTTGTATACACTTGTGAGCTCTCATTGTCTTTCTTTTGCTCAAGTGTATTCTTGTCTGTTTGTGCTTAATTTGCAAACATTCTGATTTTGTTAGGATTATCTCTTTGTTTGCGTCTTTGTAATTCTTTGAAAGGGTTTATCTTAAGATTTACGGTAGAAATCTTAAGGAGTAGGCAATTGGGGTTAAACCACCTAAATCTTTGTGTTCATTGTTTCATTTTCTTTCCTTGCTTCTACCAAATTTTTTAAAAGTCTATTCACCTCCCCTCTTGAAAATTTTGGTTTGATTAATTGAGCTAACAATTTTCATAATCAAATATTTAAATAGATTGAACTGATATCACATAATATAATATATAATACAACACAATATTGTTGAGACTACTCTTAGTTGTCTTACATCTAAAGTTTATCCTTGTGTTCAAACATTTTTCTGAACTGCATCACTATGTTGTATCTCTGGTTCGAACATCATGTTTGGACAAACCTTTAGACAATAATCAAGACATCTTTTTAAGATAGCCTAAATGTAGTATGTAGTTGGTATTTTTTACTTTGACCTTCATGATGTGTTATACCATCAATAAATGATCCTCAAGCCATGTTTTATTCTATCCTCAATGATGCTAATCGAATTTGGGAGATCGAAGCTACAAATCTCTTCTCCCTGAAATAACATTTGAGCGACTTGAAGCCACAATTCGTATCTCCTTGAAGTTCCAGTAGAGTAGATCGAAGCTACAAATCTCTTCTCCCTAAAATGGCACTGGAGCAGCTCGAAGCCACAATTCGTATCTCTTTGAAGTTCTAGCGGAGTAGACCGCAGCTACAAATCTCTTCTCCCTGAAATGGCACTGAAGCAGCTCGAAGCCACAATTCGTATCTCCTTGAAGTTTCAGTAGAGTAGATCGAAGCTACAAATCTCTTCTCCCTAAAATGGCACTGGAGCGGCTCAAAGCCATAATTTGTATCTCCTTAAAGTTCAGCGGAGTAGATCGAAGCTACAGATCTCTTTTCCCTGAAATGGCACTAGAACGGCTCGAAGCCACAATTTGTATCTCCTTAAAGTTTTAGCGGAGTAGATCGAAGCTACAAATCTCTTCTCCCTGGAATGGAATTGGAGCGGCTTGAAGCCATAATTCGTATCTCCTTAAAGTTTCAGCAGAGTAGATCGAAGCTACAAATCTCTTCTCCCTAAAATGGCACTGGAATGGCTCAAAGCCATAATTCGTATCTATTTGAAGTTTCAGCGGAGTAGATCGAAGCTACAAATCTCTTCTCCCTGAAATGGCATTGGAGCGACTCGAAGCCACAATTCGTATCTCCTTGAAGTTCCAGCAGAGTAGATCGAAGCTATAAATCTCTTCTCCCTAAAATGACACTGGAGCATGTCGAAGCCACAATTCGTATCTCTTTGAAGTTCTAGCGGAGTAGATCGCAGCTACAAATCTCTTCTCCCTGAAATAGCATTGGAGCGATTGAAGCCACAAACCTTATCTCCCTAAAGTTGCAGTGAAGCAGGTTGAAGTTACATGTCTTATCTCCCTGAAGTTGTAATGGAGAAAACTGAAGATAGCAAATCTTATCTCTCTGAAATTGCAGTAGAGCAGAGTTAAAGCTATAAACCTTATCCCCCTGAAGTGGCAGTGAGGTAGGTAGAATTTACGAGTCCTATCTCCTTAAAGTTGCAGTAAAGCCGATTGAAGATAGCAAATCTTATCTCTCTGAAGTTGCAGTAGAGCAGAGTTAAAACTATAAATCTTATCCCCCTGAAGTTGCAGTGGGGCAGGTTGAAGTTACCAGTTCTTATCCCTCTGAAGTTGCAGTGGGGCAAGTTGAAGTTACAAGTCTTATCTCCCTGAAGTTGCAGTGGAGCAAACTGAAGAAAGTAGATCTTATCTCCTTGAAGTTGCAATGGAGCAGATCAAACTATAATTTAAAGCTACAAACCTCATCTCCCTGAAGTTGCAGTAGAACAGGTTAAAGCTACGAGTAGTCGCAGTAGAGTAGATCAAAGCAGCAGTTCCTATACCCCTGAGGATACAGTGGATTGGAATGAAGCTACCTGAAGAAGAGTAGATACCAAGAGGTCAAGATTCTGTAAGACCAGGCAAATTTGACCCTTTTTAAAGTCTTTGCTTCATTCCCGTTACACGACAATGAGCAAAGAGGGGTAGCTGTAAATGCCCAAATTTTCCCGGGCCCAATAAACAATAATCAAATAGTCCAATTTACATATTAAATAGCCCAAATTAAAACTCAATTACAAACCCAAAAGTTAAGAAACCCTAAAGCCCAACTAACCCAACACCTAAACTAAACACAAAGAACCCTAGCGGCCTCTGCCATCAGACACCATTCCACCCTATGCACGCCGCACGTCAGCAAGGCCCTCCCTACACGCTACTGTCGCTTCCACGCGCGTCAAACGCCACTGACATCACATGCAACACGCAAACGAAGAAGAAACAAAGAAGAAAAAACAAAAAAAGAAGCAGTGACAAAGTAAAGAAATATGTATTTATAAACAATGTCAAATGGCTATAAAAGCCAGGAAAAAGTCCTGTAAAAGGGAGATTTTTTTTGGAAATAAAAAAGAAGGAAAATTTTGATTCAAAAGCCAAAGGTGCTTGCTTTATTTTCTTATTTTCATTTTTTTATTTGTGCCGAAATAAATTAAAAAATAAATAGTAAACTTACCCCGTGGTTCAATCTCCCATCGTCGTCAGAGGATGTCGGCATCTGGATACCTCGAAAACCATCGATTTTCCGACAAGGATCCAAAAGTAGTGGGAAGGTCAAAAGTGACCCTTCGGGTTTCTTTGATTATTTTCGATTTTGAGGGTCTTTTGGCAAATTTTAACCCTAAATCTAAGTTTGGCTCAAAAAAAGGAACAAAAATAGAGTTAGGGAATTTTTTCTGGCGACCGGCGGCCCCGCGGTGGTCCAGTGACCGGAGACTTGGCCGTCTTAGAGGGGTTTTGAGAGAAAAGAGAGAGAAGGTTCAGTTTTTTTTTAAAAAGAGGGTGGAATGATTTTTTTTGAAAAAAAAATTGACTTAAATAGGGGTTCCAAAACGACGTCGTTTTGGCCTATTTCCCCAAATACTAAAACGGCGTTGTTTTGACACAACTCGCCTTTGACCCAAACCAACCCGACCCGAACCTTCAGGATCCGCGTGTTTTTGCGGCCCAGGGGATATTTGCGCCCCTGGCCCTTTCGCTTTTCTGGGTTGTTTCAATCTAATCCCATTTTCTTTTTTTATTTTCTTTAAATTCGCCCCTTTACTTTTATTTCATTTTTAATTTAACCCAGGGCCTTGTGAGCCGAAACGCAACGCATAAGGACTAGGGATATTATCCCATTTAGTCCTTGCTAGTTTCAGCGCGTTACAATTTGGTCCTTTGGCTTTATTTTATTTCTATTTTTTTACCCTAAAACCCTGTTTGGCTTTCAAATTAATCCTCTTATTATTATTATTATTATTATTATTATTATTATTATTATTATTATTATTATTATTATTATTATTATTAATTTTTTTTAATACTACTTTAATTATTTGTTGTTGGTTTAATTTAAATCGTTTGTTTATTTATTTTTATTTAAACTTTATTAGTTTTTATTGTTATTATTTCTTTATTATTTGTTCACTTGATTATTAATTTTTTTATTTTTATTTTATTTTTTTATTTTATAATCGATTTATTTTATTTTTACTTTTACCCATATTATTGTTATTTTATTATTTATTCATTTATTTATGTATATCCTCTTATATACTTCCAAGTTTAGATTATTCATCATTATTATTAATATCAATGCCATTATTATTATATTATTAATATCATTATCATATTTTCTTTTTTTTATTTCATTAATATTACTTGATTTTTTTTGGTTTTATTTGTTTCATTTATTTATATTCTTTTTATAATTCCAAACCAAATTGTTTTATTTATTATCTTATTCATATACTCATTTCCTTTAACTTTTTATATTTAAAGTTCATTTATTTATTTTTTATATATGCTTTTAGATTTCACTATTATTACTATTATTATGTATTTATGTATTTTATTTTTACTTTAACCTGATTCTTCGTTTTTGATATCTTAAGAATTATTTTCTCTTGTGTTTATCCGCTTATTTAGTTCTTTGCCTTATTTATTTTTAAAGATTGACATTTTCCTTTTGTGTGCTATTTTGTCATCGTCATCATTTATTTTATTATCTCACTCATCTTTATATTATTGAATTAGTGTACACCATGCAATTCTCGTAAACTGCTCTTAATTGTATATTCGTTCTCACTTGCACGGTAATTTTATTCGCATGTCATCGCTTTAAAATAAAAATACATTTCGTATAAGTAAAACACTGGAATTATTCTAAATATGAAAGTTTTTCAAAATAAGGCGATATTTCGTATTTTGGAAAATTTGAGAAATTGTGCCCTAACTTACTAAGTTTCAATTTTTCTTGTTTAATCCAAATGACCGAATAACCTTCTAAAATTAAAATGCAAGAGTTTTGAAAATAAAAAGGCAAGCTTATTCTCGAGGTTTTAAAATATTGTGTCCTAACGTGCTGGATGTCACATTTTATTACTTCGGGACAAGAAGGTCTTTAGCATCCGCTTCGATTTAGTTAAGTATTTTTGTAAAATTAACATTAATAAAAAGAAGGATCGTATTTTTAAATTCTTATGGATTTTCAACTTTCGACATTAAGACATTAATTAATCGATTAGGTACCAATCTTGGGCGTGACAAATGTGCTAATCCTTCCTCGCACGTAACCGACTCCCGAACTCGTTTTCTTAATTTTCGCAGACCGAAATTATTTGTTTAAATAAATTGAAATATTTTATTAAAACAAACAAATTTCTAAGTGATCCGATCACACCTCTATTTTTTGTTTTTAAATAAGTCGACGCTCTTTTCAAAAAAAGTTTCGACACCTGCCATTGTTTTTTTCTAAATCGTATATGATATTTTTCTTAGAGACAAGGTAAATAGGACAGTTGAATCGTTAAATCCTGCTGATCAATGTAATAGTGAGTAATTTCTTTATTCCATACCTTTACAATTATGAACTTTAACTTCAATTTTTATCATTTTACCAACAAGTTGCTTAAAAATAAAAATAAAAACCCCCCATTTTTGTTTTTCATGGGGTGTGAAATAGACCATGTATCTCATTACTGTTCCCCCTGCCTCTAACTCAAAGAAAACAATGGAAGGAGGTGTCTAAAAGTACAGGTGGCGAAGAAAGGTATGGCTGTCTCGTCGTTTTGTGCTGCCATACCAAGGTTTTCCCTTTTTTTTTTCTTTATTAGTGCGCTTCTGTGATTTTCACCTTTTCTTTTCAGTATCTTTTTTTAATCAATTTATTTATTTTCTCTCTCTAGACCCTTTGCCTTCCTATTTAAAACCCTGCCCTTTGCTACATTTTTTCTGTACTACTCCAAGTCATTTTGTCATTGTCGTTGTTATCTTCTCTCTTTTTTTCTTCACTCTGTTCAGGTATCCTTCTAGTCATTGAACTTGATGTATAAGATTTTAATGTGTGTTATATTTTTTTTTCTGTTTTTGCTTATTTGGTCTGGTTTTTTTGGGTCTTGGAATATGCAGAACAAGTTAAGAAAGAAGAATGACTAACCAACAAAATGTGGTGGTTGTGGATGTGAAATCCCATGGTGGTGTTAAGCCAACATTACCATTTCCAGTGGCCAAGTCCTTTTCACCACAAGACTTGAAGTTACTGTTAATGAAGAAAAGGTTTGAAACTGAGAATGCTTGGGTACTGGATTCCATGAGAGCTTCTTCACCTACTCGTATGAGCAACCCTACTACGACTTCCTTACCTGAAACTGATGACAAAAGTTCCTGGATTGTAAGTTGCTATTTCTCCGTCAATCTTGATTTAAATAAACTAAATAACCCCCCTTTTTTTGTTATTATTGTTGTCTAATCCTTATGGAACAGGTTCATCATCCCTCAGCTTTGAACATGTTTGAACAAATAGTGACTGCTTCAAAAGGGAACCAGATTGCGATGTTCCTTGACTACGATGGCACACTGTCACCAATCGTTGAAGACCTGGATCGAGCTTTCATGCCCAGAGAGATGAGAGCAGCTGTAAGAGATGTTGCAAGATATTTTCCTACTGCAATACTCACCGGAAGATGTAGAGACTGTTAGCATAACTAATAAAAGTTAGTTAGTCTGTTAGTAGTTACTCTGTTAATAACAGATTACCTGCATTAGCTGTTAGTAGTTGGCTTGCGTGGCCTGCATACTTATAGTATATAATAGCATGTATTCACTCACCTCAAAAAATGAGAAATCAATGATATTCTTCTATTTTTGTGACACCCCTAACTTGACCCTAGTCGGAAAGTGGTTTCGAGACCACAAAACCGAGTTACAAAAAATAATTAATTGTTATATTCTATGCTTATTATTTGTGAATAAGTATGTGTGAAAATTTCATGCTTTAATTTTATCATTTGGATGTGAAATTAGCTAAAAAGGACATTTTTGAGAAACTTTAAAAATATGATAGGCAAATGTCCAAGTGATTAAAATGTTAAACTACTAAAGTTGTGGACTTGCATGTCAAATGGCCCACTTTTAATATTAGTGGACGGTAATGATGTTATGATTTTGGCATTATGTGTATATTATATTTAGTAAGTAATATTTAATAGTTTATATTATAAAATACATAAATTTTATTAAAGAGGACTTAGTTGTAAATTTTTAAAAGGGTGGTAGATAGATTTTAAAGTGACCAAACCTTAAGGTTTATTATTGTGGAGGATTTGCATGCTTATTTGACCATTTTCTATCCATGTTCACGGTAGTGGGGGTTGTTATGATGCATTATGTGTTTTAAATTAATAAATTATATATTTATAATATGTTATAATTAAAATTTGATAAAATAAAAGTGAATATGGTGATAAAAACAAGGTGAGCTTCATAGCCTTCATTTGAGCCGGAACTAAAGAAAACAAATAGGAGAAGAAGCTTTGGATATTCGGTCTACAGAAGGGCTAAAATTCAAGGTGAATACTTGTTAAATTGATATTAAATTTGATGTTTTGAGTTCCTAGCTTGATGCTACCTTAAACCCATGGATTTATTCTCTTGAATTGGTTATGTGGCATGTTCGGTATTGGATAGGAAATGTCAATTTTGATAGCTGAAAATGGAATTGGAATAAGGAGTGTTTGATAGACTTAGAAGATGAAATTGTAAGTGATTATGAGCTTATAATCTTAATTAGGGAAAATTTATGTTTAATATGACTTAATTGCTGAGGATATCATTCGGCCATGGAAATTGAGCATGGAAAAATCTGGTGTGGGATATATGAAACTGAAAATTTAGTTTGAAGTGTGGTAATTGTGTTAAAGATGAACATTAAACCTTTATGTTTTATGGTCTTGTAAGTTAGGTGTAAAACCAATGGCCTTTTTATGCTTGGCATGGAATTAGTGGTTAAATGAGTTATGAACCTATTATAATTTGAAAATTTGATGGTTTTATGGAGAAGGGGGCATTCGGAAATAGAGGTTAAATTATAATAACCTCACCTTAGTGAATTGAAGTAAAATTTGACTCTTTATAGGATTAAATTACCTATGACCGAATGTGATGAAATTGTTAAGAAATAAATTTGATTAAATGAGATTCGGTTAATGGTGGATGTATAGAATAATTGAATGCTAATTTGATTAACTCTCTAATGGTCAAATGTGTTAAACCTTAAAGCATGATTTAGTTTAACCAAGGGAGAACAGGATCGTGTTATTTTGTTTCATATGAGCTTGAAATTTTTATGCAAGAACTTGTTAAATTAAATGGTAATGCCGAATGTGAATTATGTATATTTGTAACCTTGTGTATTTGGCCATATGAATAATGTTCGTATACAAGGATAAAACTTAGTTGGAGGACTTGTATATTTGTAGGAAGGCAAGTTTGAACGTGTATTGATAATTGATTTTGAAGGTTCGGCTTTATGCCTTGATAGTTGGTTTTGAAGTATATGATGTCTTGGTATAAATATATGTGCATTCGGTTACTTTCATAACATGCATTTAAAGTGTCCTTTGGATGCAATTGCTTATGCACTTGAGGGTATAAGAGTTAATTTTCTTTATGGCAAATTTGGATAAGAAGCTAACTAATAATATGCTAAGGTAGTCATGTGGATAATCAGCTTTGTGAATTTTATTAAAGGTGTAATTCGTTATATGCATAGGTCATCGGTAAAATTGACCACATAACTAGTATATGTATATAAGGCGACATGGTGATACCTAGGTAAATGTATTTGGCATCGTTTTAATGAAATATCGAATATGTGGAGATGTATCGAGGTGTTGCCTTATGTATGAGTTTCATTGAGAAGATTTACCTTGTCGTTTTTAATGATATAACAAGGTGATTAAAATAGTTTAAATTTTGTTAATTAAGCTCAAGAGAATAAAGGGGCAATTTTGGATAAAGAGAAAGTAAACGAATAGCCGTGGATATCTAGTCGCCGACCACTTCCGAGGTAAGTTTTAAGTGATTAAACGATGAGTAAATTCAATCATAATAGGACATGATGAGTTGATTTAATAAGATATGATGTGGCCATGATATGTTCTAAAAACAAATGGTAAGTTCTTCAGTGTTTGAACTTGGAAATTTAAGAACAAAATTGTAATTATCTGCTTAGGACAGCAGCAGTAACGTGATTTTAGAAAATCATTATAAATTGTACAAAATTCTTATAAGATAAAATTTATATGCTTAGACTCCCTAATGAGTCTAGTTTCAAATGAAATAAACAAGAACATATTTTGAGTTCTGTATAATGAGAAATTTGCTTCGTAGTGAAGAGTGGTCAGTATAGTCAAACAGTCAAACAAGGGAAACTTTAAGAAAAATCTGGTATTGATTGGCTAAACCAAAAATTATGAAAATTTTAAGGATAAAAGATATATGAGTCTATTTTCAGGGAAAATTTACGGCACTTCATTTGGAGTTTCGTAGCTCCATTTATGAATAATTTAATGACTGTTGCTCAGAAAAAAAATAGCTTGTGCTGAATTTACGATTATGTTGTAAACCTTGATAAAACTATTTGAGTTGCTTATAAGCTATCGATTAAATATTGGTAATCAAGTACCAAATCCGTACTAAAGTGAAGCTATGAGCCGTAAATGACTAGCATACCTAGTCAATTTTGTTACGATGAATGTGAAAGTGTATGTATATGTGATAAGGCCAAATGGCCAATGTGATGAATGTGAAAGTGTATGTATGTGATAAGGCCGAATGGCCAATGTGATGAATGTGAAAGTGTATGTATATGTGATAAGGCCGAATGGCCAATGTGATGAATGTGAAAGTGTATGTATATGTGGTAAGGCCGAATGGCCAATGTGATGAATGTGAAAGTGTATGTATATGTGGTAAGGCCGAATGGCCAATGTGATGAATGTGAAAGTGTATGTATATGTGGTAAGGCCGAATGGCCAATGTGATGAATGTGAAAGTGTATGTATGTGATAAGGCCAAATGGCCAATGTGATGAATGTGAAAGTATATATATATGATAAGGCCGAATGGTCAATGGGATAGAAGTGGAAGTGTATAACTGTGATAAGTCCCGAAGGACATTTGTGTCAGTACTATATCCGGGTTAAAACCCCGCAGGCTTTATGCGAGAATATTATCCTGATTAATGTCTGTAGGCTTCCTGCTCGTACTATATCCGAGCTTTAACGACCCGACGGCTAAATGCTAGGATTCAAGTAAGATTTTGATATTGAGTATCTGCAATAAGTTACCATCAAATAAGTATTATGTATTTAAGATGTTCAGGTACGTATTATTTACTCATTGGTGGAGTGATTTCGAGGTGAATTATCAGTATCAAAGAGGTAGGTAAATGTGATTAATATTATAACTCCAAATATGAGAATGATCTAATTGGTAATGGTATGATTGTATAATGAAGTATGTGATGAAATATTCTTATGTATTAGTGCATATTCTGCCCAAAAGCCTTATGATTTGAGTATGGGTTGGGTTCAGCTAGATGTGCCAGTACAAGATAAGGATTATGTTTTGTAAGCTTACGTATATGTGATAAGGAATATGTTTGGTTCTTTATGTGCCTACGGTAATTTAGTACTTGTCATGTTGAAATACTTAAAAATATGGATGTGATTATGAACAAGTGGAAAGGATTATTGAAAGTTGAAAATTGATGAAGAATGTGCTTTGGAAATATTTGACCATCTAGGTCATTATTATTCGAAAGTATATATGTGACAGCCAAGTGATGCGTTTATTGATATTATAGTTCGAGATGAAGCTCTAGATTAACTTCATCGAACAGTTGAAATGAATGACCAATGATAGTGAATGAGAACACTTTGTTTTGCTTAAAACTTACTAAGCTTACAAAAGCTTACTCTGTTCGATCATGTTTTGGTTTATAGGTTGTGGATTCTGACTACCAGTTCGGGGATCATCAGCACTTCGTCACACTATCTACCATTACGGCAACTATGTAATTAGACTTAGCTTATGGCATGTATAGGATAGACAATATAGTAGAATGATATTTTGACTATTGTATATAAGCCATACGAAAATGGCCTCTTTTGAATGTTTACTTATAGAAGTTTAGATTTTATTCAAAAAAAAAAGAAAAAAAAAGGTTTAAAATTTTATTCTTCTGATCTGATTCTTAATTTCTGGTAACGCCTCATCCTATTCCGGCGACGGTTACGGGATAGGGGTGTTACATTTTATTGGTATCAGAGCTACGGGTTAGTCGATTCTAGGACTAACGTAGCACGTGTGAGTCTAGCTATACATGCCATAAAGTGATAAAATGATAGTGTGATGATTTCTGGCAGTTAAAAAGTGTTTTTCGTATAATAATAAATTTTGATCCTGAACGAGCTGTGGCAGATGGTATTGAGAGCATTGGAACATGCTTATGATGTGTCAAAATTGAGAAAAGAGTGAATTACGAATATGATATGCTATGTGAAATGTACTTGTTGATTTTGCTATGTGCCTTTTTCGAATGATGCAATGAATTTTATGATATGCATATATCATGTGCGAACTAGAAGTATAAGCCCTAAGGTATGTGATAAATTTAGTAAGTTTTGAGTAATTAAGTTTAGTATAAAAGTTAGAATGGCATGTTATAAAGGTATGATATATGAATCATGGCCCATTGATCTTACTTTACTCAAATTTGTTTACGAGATAGTTGTATATAAAGCATGTATCCGAATGATCATTAGAAAATAAACTGTGAGAATTAGGTGGATATGTGATCCTTGTATATATAGATCGAATATCAAATGAAAGTTATACATTATGTGCTTGTATACGAATAAAGCAAATGAAATGCCAATGTGATAAATTAGTGAAATGTATACTTGATGGATAAATATGCATAAAAGTTCAGTATGTTATATCCGGGCTAAATCCCGAAGAGCATTCGTGCTGGTGATATACCCGGGCTAAGTCCCGAAGAGCATTCGTGCTGGTGATGTATCCGGGGTAAGTTCCGAAGAGCATTCGTGCTGGTGATGTATCCGGGCTAAGTTTCGAAGAGCATTCGTGCTGGTGATGTATCCGGGCTAAGTCCCGAAGAGCATTCGTGTTGGTGATATATCCGGGCTAAGTCCCGAAGAGCATTCGTGCTGGTGATATATCCGGGCTAAGTCCGGAAGAGCATTCGTGCTGGTGATGTATCCGGGCTAAGCCCCGAAGGCATTCGTGCTTGGACAAAATTCGGATTTTAGGTCCGAAGGCCTTTGTGCTGAAATTATTTATGGGTTAAAGTTCTGCAGGTCTTGTACTGGTGATGTGTATTCTGGTCTTCGGGCCTAGCAGGCTTAATGCCAGTGATTCGAGCCAAGTTTAATGTTCTTCATTATATGAATTCAAAGTTAAATGAAAAGTATGTTTAAAAGTGTACATACTTGATGTTTATAGACTTGGTTAAGTCATTTCAATGTGTGACAACAAATGAATAGGGGTACTATGTGTGCAAATGATTAGAGGCACTGAGAGTGCGAGTTCTTCAACCGAGCACTATGTGTGTGAGATCGGTCAGTAGACATTAAGTGAGTAAAACGAGATTAATGTAAGACCTCGTAAGGAACGAAGGCATTGAGTTAAGATGGTGGATATGTTGTTAAGAAATGAATTCACGTTATAAATGTGTTACGGATTTAGTCTATGGGATGCTTGGTATATGAATTACTAAATGACCCCAATTTTTGTTAATCATGTTCAAGAAATTATTTCGATTAAGTTCAACATTTGGAAGTCTATAAGAATTTTTGATGAATGCTGATAATTTTGGATATATGGGTTATGTACTAAAATAAGTCCCATGCCGGTATACTATATGAGGATTTATGCCTAATCGACTGTATACGGATAGCGTTAACGGTGATTGAATGTGCTGAACGAATTAAATGTTCAGGTATGTAGAAGTTGATTTTCTGTCGGAAACAGGTTAAGTTGAATATTGAGATATGATGGAGTTATAAAGGATATTTATTGAGATGTTTGAGTATATGTGTACTTTTGGTCAGGTTACAGCTTATACATGAATGAAAATGTGGGTTACGAATATGTGGGTTGATGATATGAATTATACATGTTAATATGTGCTTTATATGTGTTTGAAATGCAATTGTGAATTAAATTAAGTGATTATTGCTTATGAAATCAAAAAAATGAGATATATGTGCATACTTGTAGAAATGTTTATGTATTTGTTTTAAGATAAGAAAATGATTTTATAAATCGATGCGAAATTAGTAATGAATTACAATTGCTATCGATGAGCTAATGTTTATATGGATATAAGAGGGCATTGGTAGAAATTTTCGGGGACGAAAATCCCTAAAACGGGGGGGGGGAGTTGTGACACCCCTAACTTGACCCTAGTCGGAAAGTGGTTTCAGGACCACAAAACCGAGTTACAAAAAATAATTAATTGTTATATTCTATGCTTATTATTTGTGAATAAGTATGTGTGAAAATTTAATGCTTTAATTTTGTCATTTGGATGTGAAATTAGCTAAGAAGGACATATTTGAGAAACTTTAAAAATATGATAGGCAAATGTCCAAGTGATTAAAATGTTAAACTACTAAAGTTGTGGACTTGCATGTCAAATGGCCCACTTTTAATATTAGTGGACGGTAATGATGTTATGATTTTGGCATTATGTGTATATTATATTTAGTAAGTAATATTTAATAGTTTATATTATAAAATACATAAATTTTATTAAAGAGGACTTAGTTGTAAATTTTTAAAAGGGTGGTAGATAGATTTTAAAGTGACCAAACCTTAAGGTTTATTATTGTGGAGGATTTGCATGCTTATTTGACCATTTTCTATCCATGTTCACGGTAGTGGGGGTTGTTATGATGCATTATGTGTTTTAAATTAATAAATTATATATTTATAATATGTTATAATTAAAATTTGATAAAATAAAAGTGAATATGGTGATAAAAACAAGGTGAGCTTCATAGCCTTCATTTGAGCCGGAACTAAAGAAAACAAATAGGAGAAGAAGCTTTGGATATTCGGTCTACAGAAGGGCTAAAATTCAAGGTGAATACTTGTTAAATTGATATTAAATTTGATGTTTTGAGTTCCTAGCTTGATGCTACCTTAAACCCATGGATTTATTCTCTTGAATTGGTTATGTGGCATGTTCGGTATTGGATAGGAAATGTCAATTTTGATAGCTGAAAATGGAATTGGAATAAGGAGTGTTTGATAGACTTAGAAGATGAAATTGTAAGTGATTATGAGCTTATAATCTTAATTAGGGAAAATTTATGTTTAATATGACTTAATTGCTGAGGATATCATTCGGCCATGGAAATTGAGCATGGAAAAATCTGGTGTGGGATATATGAAGCTGAAAATTTAGTTTGAAGTGTGGTAATTGTGTTAAAGATGAACATTAAAACTTTATGTTTTATGGTCTTGTAAGTTAGGTGTAAAACCAATGGCCTTTTTATGCTTGGCATGGAATTAGTGGTTAAATGAGTTATGAACCTATTATAATTTGAAAATTTGATGGTTTTATGGAGAAGGGGGCATTCGGAAATAGAGGTTAAATTATAATAACCTCACCTTAGTGAATTGAAGTAAAATTTGACTCTTTATAGGATTAAATTACCTATGATCGAATGTGATGAAATTGTCAAGAAATAAATTTGATTAAATGAGATTCGGTTAATGGCGGGTGTATAGAATAATTGAATGCTAATTTGATTAACTCTCTAATGGTCAAATGTGTTAAACCTTAAAGCATGATTTAGTTTAACCAAGGGAGAACAGGATCGTGTTATTTTGTTTCATATGAGCTTGAAATTTTTATGCAAGAACTTGTTAAATTAAATGGTAATGCCGAATGTGAATTATGTATATTTGTAACCTTGTGTATTCAGCCATATGAATAATGTTCGTATACAAGGATAAAACTTAGTTGGAGAACTTGTATATTTGTAGGAAGGCATGTTTGAACGTGTATTGATAATTGATTTTGAAGGTTCGGCTTTATGCCTTGATAGTTGGTTTTGAAGTATATGATGTCTTGGTATAAATATATGTGCATTCGGTTACTTTCATAACATGCATTTAAAGTGTCCTTTGGATGCAATTGCTTATGCACTTGAGGGTATATGAGTTAATTTTCTTTATGGCAAATTTGGATAAGAAGCTAACTAATAATATGCTAAGGTAGTCATGTGGATAATTAGCTTTGTGAATTTTATTAAAGGTGTAATTCGTTATATGCATAGGTCATCGGTAAAATTGACCACATAACTAGTATATGTATATAAGGCGACATGGTGATACCTAGGTAAATGTATTTGGCATCGTTTTAATGAAATATCGAATGTGTGGAGATGTATCGAGGTGTTGCCTTATGTATGAGTTTCATTGAGAAGATTTACCTTGTTGTTTTTAATGATATAACAAGGTGATTAAAATAGTTTAAATTTTATTAATTAAGCTCAAGTGCATAGAGGAGCAATTTTGGATAAAGAGAAAGTAAACGAATAGCCGTGGATATCTAGTCACCGACCACTTCCGAGGTAAGTTTTAAGTGATTAAACGTTGAGTAAATTCAATCATAATAGGACATGATGAGTTGATTTAATAAGATATGATGTGGCCATGATATGTTCTAAAAACAAATGGTAAGTTCTTAAGTGTTTGAACTTGGAAATTTAAGAACAAAATTGTAATTATCTGCTTAGGACAGCAGCAGTAACGTGATTTTAGAAAATCATTATAAATTGTACAAAAATTCTTATAACATAAAATTTATATGCTTAGACTCCCTAATGAGTCTAGTTTCAAATGAAATAAACAAGAACATATTTTGAATTCTGTATAATGAGAAATTTGCTTCGTAGTGAAGAGTGGTCAGTATAGTCAAACAGTGAAACAAGGGAAACTTTAAGAAAAATCTGGTATTGATTGGCCAAACCAAAAATTATGAAAATTTTATGGATAAAAGATATATGAGTCTATTTTCAGGGAAAATTACGGACTTCATTTGGAGTTTCGTAGCTTCATTTATGAATAATTTAATGACTGTTGCTCAGAAAAAAAACGGCTTGTGCTGAATTTACGATTATGTTGTAAACCTTGATAAAACTATTTGAGTTGCTTATAAGCTATCGATTAAATATTGGTAATCAAGTACCAAATCCGTACTAAAGTGAAGCTATGAGCCGTAAATGACTAGTATACCTAGTCAATTTTGTTACGATGAATGTGAAAGTGTATGTATATGTGATAAGGCCGAATGGCCAATGTGATGAATGTGAAAGTGTATGTATGTGATAAGGCCGAATGGCCAATGTGATGAATGTGAAAGTGTATGTATATGATAAGGCCGAATGGCCAATGTGATGAATGTGAAAGTGTATGTATATGTGATAAGGCCGAATGGCCAATGTGATGAATGTGAAAGTGTATGTATATGTGATAAGGCCGAGTGGCCAATGTGATGAATGTGAAAGTGTATGTATGTGATAAGGCCGAATGGCCAATGTGATGAATGTGAAAGTGTATGTATATGTGATAAGGCCGAATGGCCAATGTGATGAATGTGAAAGTGTTGTATGTGATAAGGCCGAATGACCAATGTGATGAATGTGAAAGTGTATGTATGTGATAAGGCCGAATGACCAATGTGATGAATGTGAAAGTATATATATATGATAAGGCCGAATGGTCAATGGGATGGAAGTGGAAGTGTATAACTGTGATAAGTCCCGAAGGACATTTGTATCAGTACTATATCCGGGTTAAAACCCCGCAGGCTTTATGCGAGAATATTATCCTGATTAATGTCTGTAGGCTTCGTGCTCGTACTATATCCGAGCTTTAAAGACCCGACGGCTAAATGCTAGGATTCAAGTAAGACTTTGATATTGAGTATCTGCAATAAGTTACCATCAAATAAGTATTATGTATTTAAGATGTTCAGGTACGTATTATTTACTCATTGGTGGAGTGATTTCGAGGTGAATTATCAGTATCAAAGAGGTAGGTAAATGTGATTAATATTATAACTCCAAATATGAGAATGATCTAATTGGTAATGGTATGATTGTATAATGAAGTATGTGATGAAATATTCTTATGTATTAGTGCATATTCTGCCCAAAAGCCTTATGATTTGAGTATGGGTTGGGTTCAGCTAGATGTGCCAGTACAAGATAAGGATTATGTTTTGTAAGCTTACGTATATGTGATAAGGAATATGTTTGGTTCTTTATGTGCCTACGGTAATTTAGTACTTGTCATGTTGAAATACTTAAAAATATGGATGTGATTATGAACAAGTGGAAAGGATTATTGAAAGTTGAAAATTGATGAAGAATATGCTTTGGAAATATTTGACCATCTAGGTCATTATTATTCGAAAGTATATATGTGACAGCCAAGTGATGCGTTTATTGATATTATAGTTCGAGATGAAGCTCTAGATTAACTTCATCGAACAGTTGAAATGAATGACCAATGATAGTGAATGAGAACACTTTGTTTTGCTTAAAACTTACTAAGCTTACAAAAGCTTACTCTGTTCGATCATGTTTTGGTTTATAGGTTGTGGATTCTGACTACCAGTTCGGGGATCATCAGCACTTCGTCACACTATCTACCATTACGGCAACTATGTAATTAGACTTAGCTTATGGCATGTATAGGATAGACAATATAGTAGAATGATATTTTGACTATTGTATATAAGCCATATGAAAATGGCCTCTTTTGAATGTTTACTTATAGAAGTTTAGATTTTATTCAAAAAAAAGAAAAAAAAAGGTTTAAAATTTTATTCTTCTGATCTGATTCTTAATTTCTGGTAACGCCTCATCCTATTCCGGCGACGGTTACGGGATAGGGGTGTTACATTTTATTGGTATCAGAGCTACGGGTTAGTCGATTCTAGGACTAACGTAGCACGTGTGAGTCTAGCTATACATGCCATAAAGTGATAAAATGATAGTGTGATGATTTCTGGTAGTTAAAAAGTGTTTTTCGTATAATAATAAATTTTGATCCTGAACGAGCTGTGGCAGATGGTATTGAGAGCATTGGAACATGCTTATGATGTGTCAAAATTGAGAAAAGAGTGAATTACGAATATGATATGCTATGTGAAATGTACTTGTTGATTTTGCTATGTGCCTTTTTCGAATGATGCAATGAATTTTACGATATGCATATATCATGTGCGAACTAGAAGTATAAGCCCTAAGGTATGTGATAAATTTAGTAAGTTTTGAGTAATTAAGTTTAGTATAAAAGTTAGAATGGCATGTTATAAAGGTATGATATATGAATCATGGCCCATTGATCTTACTTTACTCAAATTTGTTTACGAGATAGTTGTATATAAAGCATGTATCCGAATGATCATTAGAAAATAAACTGTGAGAATTAGGTGGATATGTGATCCTTGTATATATAGATCGAATATCAAATGAAAGTTATACATTATGCGCTTGTATACGAATAAAGCAAATGAAATGCCAATGTGATAAATTAGTGAAATGTATACTTGATGGATAAATATGCATAAAAGTTCAGTATGTTATATCCGGGCTAAGTCCCGAAGAGCATTCGTGCTGGTGATATACCCGGGCTAAGTCCCGAAGAGCATTCGTGCTGGTGATGTATCCGGGGTAAGTTCCGAAGAGCATTCGTGCTGGTGATGTATCCGGGCTAAGTTTCGAAGAGCATTCGTGCTGGTGATGTATCCGGGCTAAGTCCCGAAGAGCATTCGTGCTGGTGATATATCCGGGCTAAGTCCCGAAGAGCATTCGTGCTGGTGATATATCCGGGCTAAGTCCCGAAGAGCATTCGTGCTGGTGATGTATCCGGGCTAAGCCCCGAAGGCATTCGTGCTTGGACAAAATTCGGATTTTAGGTCCGAAGGCCTTTGTGCTGAAATTATTTATGGGTTAAAGTTCTGCAGGTCTTGTACTGGTGATGTGTATTCGGGTCTTCGGGCCTAGCAGGCTTAATGCCAGTGATTCGAGCCAAGTTTAATGTTCTTCATTATATGAATTCAAAGTTAAATGAAAAGATATGTTTAAAAGTGTACATACTTGATTTTTATAGACTTGGTTAAGTCATTTCAATGTGTGACAACAAATGAATAGGGGCACTATGTGTGCAAATGATTAGAGGCACTGAGAGTGCGAGTTCTTCAACCGAGCACTATGTGTGTGAGATCGGTCAGTAGACATTAAGTGAGTAAAACGAGATTAATGTAAGACCTCGTAAGGAACGAAGGCATTGAGTTAAGATGGTGGATATGTTGTTAAGAAATGAATTCACGTTATAAATGTGTTACGGATTTAGTCTATGGGATGCTTGGTATATGAATTACTAAATGACCCCAATTTTTGTTAATCATGTTCAAGAAATTATTTCGATTAAGTTCAACATTTGGAAGTCTATAAGAATTTTTGATGAATGCTGATAATTTTGGATATATGAGTTATGTACTAAAATAAGTCCCATGCCGGTATACTATATGAGGATTTATGCCTAATCGACTGTATACGGATAGCGTTAACGGTGATTGAATGTGCTGAACGAATTAAATGTTCAGGTATGTAGAAGTTGATTTTCTGTCGGAAACAGGTTAAGTTGAATATTGAGATATGATGGAGTTATAAAGGATATTTATTGAGATGTTTGAGTATATGTGTACTTTCGGTCAGGTTACAGCTTATACATGAATGAAAATGTGGGTTACGACTATGTGGGTTGATGATATGAATTATACATGTTAATATGTGCTTTATATGTGTTTGAAATGCAATTGTGAATTAAATTAAGTGATTATTGCTTATGAAATCAAAAAAATGAGATATATGTGCATACTTGTAGAAATGTTTATGTATTTGTTTTAAGATAAGAAAATGATTTTATAAATCGATGCGAAATTAGTAATGAATTACAATTGCTATCGATGAGCTAATGTTTATATGGATATAATTCCATAAGAGGGCATTGGTAGAAATTTTCGGGGACGACAATCCCTAAAACGGGGGGGGAGTTGTGACACCCCTAACTTGACCCTAGTCGGAAAGTGGTTTCAGGACCACAAAACCGAGTTACAAAAAATAATTAATTGTTATATTCTATGCTTATTATTTGTGAATAAGTATGTGTGAAAATTTCATGCTTTAATTTTGTCATTTGGATGTGAAATTAGCTAAAAAGGACATATTTGAGAAACTTTAAAAATATGATAGGCAAATGTCCAAGTGATTAAAATGTTAAACTACTAAAGTTGTGGACTTGCATGTCAAATGGCCCACTTTTAATATTAGTGGACGGTAATGATGTTATGATTTTGGCATTATGTGTATATTATATTTAGTAAGTAATATTTAATAGTTTATATTATAAAATACATAAATTTTATTAAAGAGGACTTAGTTGTAAATTTTTAAAAGGGTGGTAGATAGATTTTAAAGTGACCAAACCTTAAGGTTTATTATTGTGGAGGATTTGCATGCTTATTTGACCATTTTCTATCCATGTTCACGGTAGTGGGGGTTGTTATGATGCATTATGTGTTTTAAATTAATAAATTATATATTTATAATATGTTATAATTAAAATTTGATAAAATAAAAGTGAATATGGTGATAAAAACAAGGTGAGCTTCATAGCCTTCATTTGAGCCGGAACTAAAGAAAACAAATAGGAGAAGAAGCTTTGGATATTCGGTCTACAGAAGGGCTAAAATTCAAGGTGAATACTTGTTAAATTGATATTAAATTTGATGTTTTGAGTTCCTAGCTTGATGCTACCTTAAACCCATGGATTTATTCTCTTGAATTGGTTATGTGGCATGTTCGGTATTGGATAGGAAATGTCAATTTTGATAGCTGAAAATGGAATTGGAATAAGGAGTGATTGATAGACTTAGAAGATGAAATTGTAAGTGATTATGAGCTTATAATCTTAATTAGGGAAAATTTATGTTTAATATGACTTAATTGCTGAGGATATCATTCGGCCATGGAAATTGAGCATGGAAAAATCTGGTGTGGGATATATGAAGCTGAAATTTAGTTTGAAGTGTGGTAATTGTGTTAAAGATGAACATTAAACTTTATGTTTTATGGTCTTGTAAGTTAGGTGTAAAACCAATGGCCTTTTTATGCTTGGCATGGAATTAGTGGTTAAATGAGTTATGAACCTATTATAATTTGAAAATTTGATGGTTTAATGGAGAAAGGGGCATTCGGAAATAGAGGTTAAATTATAATAACCTCACCTTAGTGAATTGAAGTAAAATTTGACTCTTTATAGGATTAAATTACCTATGACCGAATGTGATGAAATTGTTAAGAAATAAATTTGATTAAATGAGATTCGGTTAATGGTGGGTGTATAGAATAATTGAATGCTAATTTGATTAACTCTCTAATGGTCAAATGTGTTAAACCTTAAAGCATGATTTAGTTTATCCAATGGAGAATAGGATCGTGTTATTTTGTTTCATATGAGCTTGAAATTTTTATGCAAGAACTCGTTAAATTAAATGGTAATGCCGAATGTGAATTATGTATATTTGTAACCTTGTGTATTCGGCCATATGAATAATGTTCGTATACAAGGATAAAACTTAGTTGGAGAACTTGTATATTTGTAGGAAGGCATGTTTGAACGTGTATTGATAATTGATTTTGAAGGTTCGGCTTTATGCCTTGATAGTTGGTTTTGAAGTATATGATGTCTTGGTATAAATATATGTGCATTCGGTTACTTTCATAACATGCATTTAAAGTGTCCTTTGGATGCAATTGCTTATGCACTTGAGGGTATATGAGTTAATTTTCTTTATGGCAAATTTGGATAAGAAGCTAACGAATAATATGCTAAGGTAGTCATGTGGATAATCGACTTTCTGAATTTTATTAAAGATGTAATTAGTTATATGCATAGGTCATCGGTAAAATTGACCACATAACTAGTATATGTATATAAGGCGACATGGTGATACCTAGGTAAATGTATTTGGGATGGTTTTAATGAAATACCGAATGTGTGCAGATGTATCGAGGTGTTGCCTTATATATGAGTTTCATTGAGAAGATTTACCTTGTTGTTTTTAATGATATAACAAGGTGATTAAAATAGTTTAAATTTTGTTAATTATGCTCAAAAGCATAGGGGGCAATTTTGGATAAAGAGAAAGTAAACGAATAGCCGTGGATATCTAGTCGTCGACCACTTCCGAGGTTAGTTTTAAGTGATTAAACGTTGAGTAAATTCAATCATTATAGGACATGATGAGTTGATTTAATAAGATATGATGTGGCCATGATATGTTCTAAAAACAAATGGTAAGTTCTTAAGTGTTTGAACTTGGAAATTTAAGAACAAAATTGTAATTATCTGCTTAGGACAGCAGCAGTAACGTGATTTTAGAAAATCATTATAAATTGTACAAAAATTCTTATAACATAAAATTTATATGCTTAGACTCCCTAATGAGTCTAGTTTCAAATGAAATAAACAAGAACATATTTTGAATTCTGTATAATGAGAAATTTGCTTCGTAGTGAAGAGTGGTCAGTATAGTCAAACAGTGAAACAAGGGAAACTTTAAGAAAAATCTGGTATTGATTGGCCAAACCAAAAATTATGAAAATTTTATGGATAAAAGATATATGAGTCTATTTTCAGGGAAAATTTACGACACTTCATTTGGAGTTTCGTTTGGAGTTTCGTAGCTCCATTTATGAATAATTTAATGACTGTTGCTCAGAAAAAAAAATAGCTTGTGCTGAATTTACGATTATGTTGTAAACCTTGATAAAACTATTTGAGTTGCTTACAAGCTATCAATTAAATATTGGTAATCAAGTACCAAATCCGTACTAAAGTGAAGCTATGAGCCGTAAATGACTAGTATACCTAGTCAATTTTGTTACGATGAATGTGAAAGGGTATGTATATGTGATAAGGCCGAATGGCCAATGTGATGAATGTGAAAGTGTATGTATGTGATAAGGCCGAATGGCCAATGTGATGAATGTGAAAGTGTATGTATGTGATAAGGCCGAATGGCCAATGTGATGAATGTGAAAGTGTATGTATATGTGATAAGGCCGAATGACCAATGTGATGAATGTGAAAGTGTATGTATATGTGATAAAGCCGAATGGCCAATGTGATGAATGTGAAAGTGTATGTATATGTGATACGGTCGAATGGCCAATGTGATGAATGTGAAAGTTTGTGTATATGTGATAAGGCCGAATGGCCAATGTGATGAATGTGAAAGTGTATGCATGTGATAAGGCCGAATGGCCAATGTGATGAATGTGATAGTGTATGTATGTGATAAGGCCGAATGGCCAATGTGATGAATGTGAAAGTATATATATATGATAAGGCCGAATGGTCAATGGGATGGAAGTGGAAGTGTATAATTGTGATAAGTCCCGAAGGACATTTGTGTCAGTACTATATCCGGGTTAAAACCCCGCAGGCGTTATGCGAGAATATTATCCTGATTAATATTCGTAGGCTTCGTGCTCGTACTATATCCGAGCTTTAAAGACCCGACGGCTAAATGCTAGGATTCAAGTAAGACTTTGATATTGAGTATCTGCAATAAGTTACCATCAAATAAGTATTATGTATTTAAGATGTTCAGGTACGTATTACTTACTCATCGGTGGAGTGATTTCGAGGTGAATTATCAGTATCAAAGAGATAGGTAAATGTGATTAATATTATAACTCCAAATATGAGAATGATCTAATTGGTAATGGTATGATTGTATAATGAAGTATGTGATGAAATATTCTTATGTATTAGTGCATATTCTGCCCAAAAGCCTTATGATTTGAGTATGGGTTGGGTTCAGCTAGATGTGCCAGTACAAGGTAAGGATTATGTTTTGTAAGCTTACGTATATGTGATAAGGAATATGTTTGGTTCTTTATGTGCCTAAGGTAATTTAGTACTTGTCATGTTGAAATACTTAAAAATATGGATGTGATTATGAACAAGTGGAAAGGATTATTGAAAGTTGAAAATTGAAGAAGAATGTGCTTTGGAAATATTTGACCATCTAGGTCATTATTATTCGAAAGTATATATGTGACAGCCAAGTGATGGGTTTATTGATATTATAGTTTGAGATGAAGCTCTAGATTAACTTCATCGAACAGTTGAAATGAATGACCAATGATAGTGAATGAGAACACTTTGTTTTGCTTAAAACTTACTAAGCTTACAAAAGCTTACTCTGTTCGATCATGTTTTGGTTTATAGGTTGTGGATTCTGACTACTAGTTCGGGGATCATCAGCACTTCGTCACACTATCTACCATTACGGCAACTATGTAATTAGACTTAGCTTATGGCATGTATAGAATAAACAATATAGTAGAATGATATTTTGACTATTGTATATAAGCCATATGAAAATGACATCTTTTGAATGTTTACTTATAGAAGTTTAGATTTTATTCAAAAAAAAAAGAAAAAAGGAAAAAAAAAGGTTTAAAATTTTATTCTTCTGATCTGATTTCTAATTTCTGGTAACGCCTCATCCTATTCCGGCGACGGTTACGGGATAGGGGTGTTACAATTTCATCTTCCTTTGTTTAGTTTAACATGGTATCAAGAGCAGGTTGATCTCAAAGAATTTTTTTTCTATTCTCTTTTCTTCTTCGCTTATCCATGTCGCATCCCACCAGCTCGTCCACTGCTCATTCTACTACACCAGCAATGACGTCTAGTTTTTCAGATGGAGTTGTTGATAGCCGGTTCTTTGCTACCAAGAAGATAAGTGTTCTTCTTGACGATACTAACTACTTACTATGGCGACAACAAGTTCTTTTGGCAGTCAAGACGTACAAACTTCAAAGGTTCTTGGATACTGGTACAGTTCCTCCTTTTTCCCTAGTTTCAGATGCTGATGGTGTGCTTCATGAGAACCTAGAGTTTGTTCGGTATGAGCAGCAAGATAGTGCACTTGCTTCTTGGCTTTTATCCTCTGTAAGTCCGGCTGTTCTTCCTCATCTCATTGGCATGGATACTAGTGCTCAAATCTGGAATGCCATTGTTACTCTATATGGCAGTAAAACTACTTCTAGGTTAATGTTTTTTCGGCGCGCCTTGCATTCTCAACGCAAGGGTAATCTGTCTATGAGGGAATTTTTAGTCAAGATTAAATGGTTTTATGCTAATCTTGCAAGTTGCAGAGAAGTCATTAGTGACCATGAACATGTCACTGCTATACTCAATGGTTTACCACCCGAGTATGAGTCAGTTGTTACGATCATCACAGCCAGCCCGGTTTCTTACAATGCTCAGGGAGTAACTACAATGCTTCTTGATGCTGAAGCTCGACTGCACGATCTTGTATCGGAGGCTCCGAGTTCTGCTAATGTGGTAACGCATCAACCTTCAGAGGTTCCTGTGGCTACACCGATTTATCGTCCCTCTTCCAATACTCGGGGTCGTGGCCATGCACGTTCTTCTACTTCTCGTTTTTAATGTCAGTTGTGTGGAAAGCAAGGGAATCTTGTGGACTGCTGCTACTATAGGTTTGATGCATCCTATAAGAGTGCAGGCTACAGACCTCCACCGTCTTCACAAGCAAATCTGTGTATGTATGGCACTGGCCCACCTATGGTACCCTGGACACCGTCTCCTGTGTCATATGCAAATACTACTTCTACAACTCCACCAGGTTGGTATTTTCCACCTGTTTCTAATTGGTCTAATCCGTTTCTTGTGAACGCTTCAACACTTGTTAGTGCAACTCCACCTGCAACTACGCACCCTCAGGCCCTCATTGCAACTCTCGAGACCGTCAGTGATAATGCTTGGTATCCAGACTCTGGGGCAACACATCACCTTCCTCACTCAGCCTCTTCAATGAGTAACAGTCCTACTTACAATGGTCCAGGTAAAGTGTATGTGGGTAATGGCAATGCACTTCCTGTTTTGTCTACTGGTCAGTCTTCTTTGCTCACTCGTACGCGGCCATTATAGATGAGGTCTTTGTTATTTGTTCTTGGTATTACAAAGAATCTTTTATCTATGTCTAAATTCACCAAAGACAATCAGGTGGTCTTTGAGTTTCTTCCTACACAGTGTCAGGTGCGTGACCTCAAGACTAGGGAGGTACTTCTTCGGGGGTCTGTTCAGAATGGGCTCTACAAGCTACACTTACATGGCACATACCCCAGTGTATTGCTTTCTGGATCAGCTCAATGTTTTGCAGCAAGCTCGAATGTGCCTTTAAATATGTGGCATGCTAGGCTCGGTCATCCTTGTAAATCAATACTTACGAAGGCTTTGGTCAATTGTAATACATCCTTTGATTCAAATAAAGAACTCTCTAATTGTGTTGCTTGTCATCTTGGCAAAGAACATAAACTACCATTTCAGAAATCCTTCACCGAGTATACTACACCTCTTCAGTTGGTTGTTGTTGATGTTTGGGGTCCTGCACCAATTTTTTCAAATGGTTTTCGCTACTATGTTGCCTTCACAGATGTATTCATGCGATATACTTGGGTGTATTTTTTGAAAAAAGAAGTCAGAGGTGCTTGTTGTGTTTCCCTTGTTTCATAGACAAGTTGAAAGAACTCTTGGCTGTAAGCTTAAAGCCTTGCAAACAGATGGGGGAGGAGAATTTCAAGTGCTGAAATCATATATGTCTCTTCAAAGAATCGTACATCGACTTGCTTGTCCCTATACATCTTCCCAAAATGGCATAGTGGAACGCAAACACAGGCACATTGTTAAGTCTGGTCTCTCCATGCTGGCTCATGCAGCTATGCCCTTAACCTACTGGCATGATGCCTTCAGCACTGCCGTTTACTTGATAAACGGATTACCTTCTCATTCCCTTGCTAATATCTCACCCTATGAAAAATTATTTCAAGTTTCACCTGATTATTCATATCTACGTACCTTTGGATGCATGTGTTTTCCCAACCTACGTCCCTACAACACACATAAACTCCAATTTCGGTTAACACCTTGTACATTTCTAGGGTACTCCCCTTGTCATAAAGGCTACCGTTGCCAAGATGCTAATGGTCATGTCTATATCTCTCGTCATGTCACTTTTAATGAGGTTGTTTTTCCTTTTCAAAATGTCACTTCCAAGTCTGCACATAACCAGCCTACTTCACAAACTAGTTCCAAGCTTTTTGTCTTGTCCTCACATTTATCTCTTCCATCTACTTCGCCATGTATCCTTCCACCTAACCATCATGTTCCTTCTTTGGTCAACAGTTGTTCACCTACTCACCACCCTCATCAACGTCTGCCACCTATAATTCACCACCCTCACCCTCATGTGTTGCTCCTAATTCTCATCCTATGATTACAAAAAGCAAGGCAGGGGTTTTTAAACCGAAAGCATACATGAGCACTGCATCCTGTATATCTGAAGAGGTTCCTGCTGACATTCATGCGGCTATGGCAAATGAATCGTGGAAAGTAGCTGTGCATAATGAATTACATGCACTGATTCAGAATCGCACGTGGAGTCTCTGTCCATTACCGAATAATCGTAGAGCAATTGGTTGCAAATAGCTCTTTAAGGTAAAAAAAAAGGTTGATGGTTCTGTGGATAAGTATAAAGCTCATCTGGTCGCCAAAGGTTTCTCGCAACATGCTGGGCTGGATTTTCAAGACACATTCAGCCCTGTGGTTCGTGCAGCAACAATTCGGACTATTCTTGCTATTGCAGTTATGAAAGGGTGGTCTCTCAGACAAGTGGAAGTCAACAATGCGTTTCTCAATGGGGAGTTGTCTGAAGAGCTATATATGACTCAGCCACCGGGGTTTGAAGAGATGGGTTCATCGGGTCAGAAGCTAGTCTGTAAGCTCAACAAAGCCTTGTATGGCTTAAGGCAAGCTCCTTGGGCATGGTTTCAAGCACTAAGGCAGTATTTGGTGTGTCATCTTGGTTTTCATGCCTCAAAAGCTGACCCTTCACTATTCATTCGGTCTACATCAGGAAAGTATTTGTTACTCATGGCATATGTTGATGATATTGTGATTACAGGCAGTTCCAACAAAGACATTGATGATATAGTACATCAGCTTCATCAAAAGTTTGCACTCAAGGACATGGGGCAACTTAGTTTTTTCTTGGGCATAGCTATTCATCGTACGTCCCAGGGGCTGTTCTTGACTCAGAAGAAATATGTTACTGAGCTTCTTTACAAAGCTGGCATGTCAGGCGCGTCTGCTACTCCAACACCCATGGTGAGCACTCCAAAGTTGATTGCTGACGATGGCAGTCCATCATTTGCTGACCAGCATCTATATCGTAGCGTTGTTGGTATGCTACAATATGTTTGCATTACACGTCCTGACTTGGCTTTTTGTGTTAATAAGCTTAGTCAGTATATGAATTCTCCAAGTGATACTCATTGGAAAGCCGTCAAACGAGTGTTGCGATATCTTATTGGCACTATCGATCATGGGTTGTTTCTTTCCAAGGGACAATTTGAATTAGTTTGCTATTCTGATGCTGATTGGGCATCCTCTGTTGAAGATCATCGTTCCACCTCTGGCTATGTGGTGTACTTAGGCTCCAGTCCTATTTTTTGGTGCTCAAAGAAGCAACCAGTAGTGTCCAGATCATCCTCTGAAGTGGAGTACCGGAGCCTTACTAATTGTGTGTCCGAGTTGCTGTGGGTAAAACAGTTGCTAAATGAACTTGGCATGCCTCTTTGTCAGTCTCCTGTGGTTTGGTGTGACAATACTTCTACTGTCTCCATGGCAGCCAATCCCACACATCATGCCAAAATGAAGCATGTGGAGATTGATCATCACTTCGTTCGTGAGAAAGTCCTTGATGGCACTCTACAAGTCAATTTTGTTCCTTCTGAGAAACAGATAGCTGATGTTCTCACCAAGCCCATTACACCCAAGGCATTTGCATCTTTTCGAACTGCACTGCAAGTTTTGCCCAGTACTGATATTGCTTTGATAGATAAAAAATGTTAGAAACCAGGAGAACGTTAGCATAACTAATAAAAGTTAGTTAGTCTGTTAGTAGTTACTCTGTTAATAACAAATTACCTGCATTAGCTGTTAGTAGTTGGCTTGCGTGGCCTGCATACTTATAGTATATAATAGCATGTATTCACTCAGCTCAAAAAATGAGAAATCAATGATATTTTTCTGTTTCATCTTCCTTTGTTTAGTGTAACAGAGACAAGGTACCTACATAACATTCTTTAATCATTATCAACTGTAAAAAACTATTCTTGATGATGGAAATCCTACAGGTTTACAGCTTTGTAAAACTATCTGGACTTTATTATGCTGGTAGCCACGATATGGATATCAAGGGACCATCCAAAAGTTGCAAAGACAATAATAATGTAAGAAACCATCAGTTTACTAGTACAAATTTAATTTTTTTCTACCCTTAATTTCCCTTCATCTGTTAGTATTTTTTATATATATTTCAGGGTAAGCAGGGAGTGCTTTTCCAGCCTGCAAGTGAATTCTTGCCCATGATTGATGAGGTTCCTTTTTTTCCCCATTATGTACAATGCATATTCTGGAAATATATATAAAAAATAATACTTTTTTTTTCTTTTAAAAAAAGTACAGGTGTACAAAGCATTGGTAGAGAAAACAAAAGCCATTCCAGGAGCCAAGGTGGAAAACAACAAGTTTTGTGTTTCCGTACACTATCGATGTGTCGATAAAAAGGTATGTACAAATCGAACCCACTTTTTGTCTCATTATTTTCGTCATTAAATTTCAATCCTAATCTCACTGATTTACTGTGCAGAGTTGGGCTTCAATAGCTGAGCAAGTTAGATCAGTGCTAAACTACTACCCTAAGCTTAAATTAACTCAAGGGAGGAAGGTATAATCATAATCATAATATATGTTCTTTTTCTTTAACCCATTTTTCTTAAAAGAAGAAGAAGAAAAATCATTATTTTATTTTATTTTCCTTGATTCAAGCAGGTATTAGAGATACGTCCCACTATCAATGGGACAAAGGAAGAGCCCTTGAATTTTTGTTGGAAGCACTAGGTGAATATATATATACACTAAAATTTCTGCCTTATTAAATAATTATTTAAATATAGTACTAATTTAACTTTAATTCAATTTAATATTTTTAAAGGATATAACAATCCAAATGATGTTTTACCAATTTATATCGGCGATGATCGAACTGATGAAGATGCTTTCAAGGTAGCCTACAAATTATAATTAAATAAATTTACATTTTTCTGTAAGAATAAAATAATTTCTGGTCAATTTTTAACGCATTTGTTCTTTTGCCTTTGCATGGTTTTATGATCAGGTTTTACGTGATAGAGGACTAGGGTTTGCGATTTTGGTTTCAAAAATACCCAAAGAAACTAATGCATCCTATTCTCTCCAAGAACCATCGATTTTGGTTTCAAAAATACCCAAAGAAATTCCAAGAACCATCGATTTTGGTTTAAAAAATACCCAAAGAAACTAATGCATTCTATTCTCTCCAAGAACCATCTAAGGCACGATTTATTACTAATTTTGGCATATTTTTCTTTTCTTTTTTTAAATATATTTTTGGTCTATAATTGTTCCACTACAGGAAAATAAGGCTTTAGCGGCATTTTTAGTGGCGTTTGATAAAAAAAAGCCGGAAAAATTATACATTAGCAGCATTTTTAGTAAAACGCCGCTAAAAAACAGAGCAATAGCGGCATTTTTGGTAAAATGCCGCTAAAAACAGAGCAATAGCGGCGTTTTTGGTAAGACGCCGCTAAAAAACAGAGCAATAGCGGCATTTTTGTTAAAACGCTGCTAAAAATCAGAGCAATAGCAGCGTTTTTGTTCAAAACGCCGCCAAAAGTCATATAACTCCTAAAATCCTAAACCCCCAAAAAAATCATAAACACTAATGTATAACCCCTAAACCCCAAAATCCATAAACACTAATTTATAACCCCTAAAATCCTAAACCCCAAAAAATATCATATGGATGTTGATGTGTATATACATAGATATTAATGTAAAAGCTTATGTTCATGATAATAAATTATGGAAGCAATACTTAATATTGATTAAATTTATTTTTGTGTTTAGGGTTTAATATTTAAAATAATTTTAAAGAATTTTGGTTGATGACTGATTGTTTTTTTAATTTATATGTTAAATATTTTCTTATATAATTGTAAAAGAGATAATATTAATTTTAAAATATTGAATTAATTATTATTATAGTTTAAGGTTTACGTTTTAGGGCATATGGATACGGGTTTAAGGTTTATGAGTTACTATTTTAAGGTTTATGGACTATGGGTTTAGGGATTATGGTTTAATGGTTGGGGTTTAAGGTTCATGGGTTAGGGGTTCATGGTTAAGGTTCTCGGTTAAGGTTTATGTTTTAGGATTTAGGATTTAGGGTTTAAGGTTTAGAGATTAAGAGTTTAGGGTTTAGATTAATTAATTAATTAATCATAAATATTGTCACATAAAATTACAATAATTATTAAAATTTATGGTTATACAATAGAAACACGTACATTGTTTACACAATAATGTTTATTATTTCGAGTTTATGGTTTTGTGTTTTAAAGTTTAAGGTTTATGGTTTATGATTTGGGGTTTAATGTTTTATAGTTAAGATTTTAGTGTTTAGGATTTTAGGAGTTAGAGTATTTAGGGTTTAAGGGTAATTGATTTTCAAAAATTATTTATTTAAAATCGATATGAAATATATAATTTTATTTTAGGGTTTAAGTTTATGATTTATGGTTTATAGTTTTAGGGTTTTAAGGGTTCTTAATTTTGTGGGTTATGTTTTGTGATTTAGGGTTTAGATGTTAAAGTTTAGAGTTTGGGGTTTAGGGGTTAGGGATTTTTATATTTTTTTTGTTTTTGTTTTTGTTTTTGTTTTTGTTTTCTTACATAAAACTTATATAAAAATTTATAATTTTATCTAATTCATTTAAATATTACTTAAATTTTTAAAAATTATTTATTTTAAAAGAGGGAAAAAAAGTGAATAAGTTTTAAGAATTTCCAAATCGCTGCTGTTTTGATGTGCTTTTTAGTGGTGTTTTTGTAAAAACGCCGCCAAAGGATGTCCGTTAGTGGCGTTTTCGCTTAAAATGCCGCGAATAAATTTTAATAGTTGGAAAACGCAGCTGTTTTTATTTGCATTTTAGTGATCGCAAAAGGATATGCTTTAGTGGCGTTTTCTCAGAAAACGCCGCTAATATGTTGGAAGAGATAGCGAAACGCTGCCGTTTTTATATGATTTTTAGTGGCGTTTTTGATAAAACGCCGCAAATAGATAACCTTTAGTGGTGTTTTCCTCTTAAAACGCCGCTAATAAATTTTAAGAGTTGGCAAAACGTTGTCGTTTCTATATGCTTTCTAGTGGCGTTTTTACTAGAGTGCCGCAAAAGGTTTGCTTTAGTGGCGTTTTTAAGGAAATGTTGCTAATGTGTTTGAATAGTTTGTAAGAACGTTGCCATTTTGTTTGGCCCCGGATTTGCTTAGTTTTCCCCCAAACCAGATTTCCCCGATTTCATTCCACCAATTTCCCAATTTCTTTTCCCCCAATTTCCCCAAAGTTATTCTTCCCCAAATTATTTTCCCCAATTTTCCAACTTCCCAATCCCTTTCTGATCGAAATCCCAAATTTCTCAAATCCCCTTATTTCTTGTTTGAGCGTAATTTTTGGCTGGAAATTCTTCGCCTCTTCTCTCCTCTGTCACTTCAAAAAGAAAATCTTCGCCTTTTCTCTCCACCGCAGCGTCTTCTCTCTGTCGTCGTCACTAGAAATTCGGGTCCTATAGGTATTTAATGTTGCTGCTTGTTCTGCTCTAGCATTGTCACTGTCAGATTTTGTGTTCTTACATTTACCGAATCTTTATTTTAGTGGACCTGATTAGGTTTTCGTTTCTTCTCTTTGGAATAACCCATCAATGTTTGATAATGATTGGCATTGTAGGAAGCATCTAATACTATACAAGAATTACTTGAGAAGATTGAGTTGCTGGAGAAGATGAAATCTCCCGTACTTCGATAGCCAATCAACATTATTTTCTGGTAACGACTGACTTCCCTTTTCCTATATTTTTTTGTGCTTTTTGGGTTTGGATAAATGGCTATTCATTTTTTGTAACATTGGCTTAGGAGAGAGCTCAATAGATTCACTTTCACTATCATTTTACATATTTTTGGTTTTGGTTAGTCTTAGTGACTTATTTTCCATCTATGTTATCCGAAAAGACCATCAATTGTGAGATGAAAGATTTAACAAGATGTTTATCCAACTTCTAGGATACCAAAATCTAAACAAAAGATAAGCAGCACTGTGAATAGTTTTGCAAAGGATGCCCATGCATTCTGCAAGGTTATTTTGCAAGGGAAGAAGCTTTAAGGACATACTCTTATGCTTCAGTACCTTAATTCTAAACATCTACAGCTAAATCAAACAGTAAAGATAATGAAAATTGCATCTGGACACTTGAAATTGCTAGTTATTTTGAAATCAGACAGTACCTTATGTGTATATTTTGAAATTTAAAATTTATGTCCGAATGTTTTCTCATAAAAAATTATATGCATATTGTATATTTTAAACTGCTGCTTTCTCTTTATATATGTTATTTCCCTTACTGTTGCTTGGTGAATCTCTGTATAGATGACCCTGTATAATGTTTTTACAGTCAACTGCAGCAGAAAGTAGACTTTTCGATCAATTGATAAACTGCTGGGAATTCAATCCTAAAGCAGTCCCAGGAACTTGCAACATTTACTTCCTTCCAGCCTTTACTTCCTTGTGGACTTTAAGAGGTATGTATATTTAATTTGCTAAATTTATTAGTTAAAGCAAATGTTCATCACAGACCTTCACTTCATGACCTTCACTTCATTGTCCTTTGATAATAAAACTAATAACGGCTTTGCCTTCCCTTGAAGGACTTCTTATCTTCCATGAAATGGTTATCAAGTTGCTTAAATCAAATTCCTTTAAGTTGTGTTAGTAGATCATATTTTTTTCTATCAAGTTTAGATTATGGCATTACATATTTTGTCTTGACAGGCATCATGATCCTGCTATTTTTGTTCATTGATTGATCAATCCTGTAACTCAACACACACACACACACACACACACACACACACACATATATATGATCAGTTGGAATTGTTGGATTGGGCAGGATCAGATCAACAATAGCAAAAAGTACCGAAGCTTTCAACTGGTCTATCAGTTACCACTCGAGATCTAAGAAACCAAATACAAACTACAAATACTACTTAAATACACAGAAAGCCTAGATAACCAGAAGGTTAGCTAATCTTTTATTTTATTTTATTTTTGTTTTTTTAAATTACTATACTTGTTTATCATTAGATTATTTTTTAATGGATCATTAATGGATCATGTTTTTAACTTATTTCAAGTCTGTCCTTAGATTATTTTTTAATTTGCTTATGCTGTTTATCCTTAGAGACTTGTTATGCTGTCTTTAATTTTTTTAATTTGCTTATTCTGCTTATCCTTGGGGATCTGTTTGCTACTGGTTCCAATGCGTATGTTCTTACTTACATTAATACTGTAAAAGGGATCATTTCTGCTCAATTTGCAACCTTTTAATAATATTATACCTCTCTACATGTATGCTTGCCACGTCAATTTTTCTACCATATTTTTGTAATTTGTGATTTAATATTTATATATTTCTATCACGATTTTTAATAAATTTATTTATTAGTTTAATATGTCCCATCTAATATACAAATATATAATAAAATGTTTTATATAGTTTTTAACTTAAATTTAAATTATTATTGAAATATTCTCGTCCGTTTTATCACAAATATTATCGTCCGTTTTATCACAAATATTATCGTCCATTTTATCAAAAATATTATCATCCGTTTTATCATTTAAGTTGAACTTTTTATTCAAAATAAATCATAGCTTTTAAGCTAAATACGGATGTTCACACAATGCTTTAATATGTACTTAAGAAAAGATGACTTGTAAAACATAAATTAAATTAAGTGTCGACTATTGTACATCTATATTTTAACTGCAAATGTGATTTGTCAAATAAAAACGAAAGACATGTATATTATTTAATTAAAATATTTTTTTCAATATTATTTAATTAAATATTATTTAATCTCGCAACTTACCTGAATTAGTTTACACCCATTAGATACTTGGTACTTGATATGTATTATCCATGTGATTTTTCACATCGTCAAACTTTATTTTTATAATTAAAAAACTTACATAATACATAAACATATTTGATATCATAATTTACATAATACATAACTTACATAACTTATATAACCTAGATAAATATATAACTTACACAACTTACATAAATATATATCATATCATAACTTACATAACTTACATAATACTTAAATATATATCATATCATATCTTACATAACTAGCTTACAAAACTTACTTAACTTACATAATACATAAATATATGCTTGAAAATCCCGCAACTTACCTGGATTAGTTTATACCCATTAGAGACTTGATACTTGATATGTTGTCAACTTTAGATTTCAAGAACTACGAAATGGATAGGAGTTGGATGAAATTGTCAAGGGTAAGCAATGCCTATCGAAATGGAGTACAAACTTTTCTAAATTTTGCATTTCAAAATGCAAGCCAAGAGAATATGATTCTTTGTCCGTGTAAGAAGTGTGGCAACATCAATTGGCATTTTTGTGAAGTTGTCTACGAACATCTAATTGTTGATGGCTTTATTCGGGGGTATAAAAAATGAATTTTCCATGGAAAGTGTACATCTAGTGGAACTTCTTCAACAATTAATCTGACTTATCCTGATACTGATTACCACCAGTATGTTAGACAAGGTGACATGAAAGGTATGTTGCAGGATGCATTTAATATGCACAGTCATGGTGAGCAATCGTTTCCACCTGATTTTATTGCATTCGATGATTGTAATATTGGTGGAAATGTTTTTTGTGAAACGGGAACAAGTGCACCCGATGAGGAGCCAAATGAAGAAGCGGTGAAGTTCTACAATTTACTTAATGAAATGAACGAAGAACTTTACGAGGGATCAAAATATTTGAAATTGTCCTTTTGTATTCGTCTATTTCACTTAAAATGTTTGGGAGGGTGGACCGAAAACTCTTTGACAATACTGCTAGAGTTTCTGAGAGAGATGTTTCCGTTTGTAAAAATCCCCCAGTCTTGTCAAGATATGAAGAGACTAATAAAAAATTTGGGCCTTGGGTACAATAAAATTTATAGTTGCCCAAATGACTACATGTTGTACTAGGGTGATCAGAAGAACCAACAGTCTTGTCATGTTTGCGGTAAGTCTCGTTGGATGAATGGGAATACAGAAATGTGAATGCGGATGAAGGTGGGGCACAGTTAAGAAAGAAGCCAGTTAAGGTTTTGCAATATTTTCCCCTAATACCAAGACTTCAAAGGCTTTTCATGTCGTCAAAGACAGCCTATTTTATGAGGTGGCATAATGATCAACGAACCGGTGATGGATTATTAAGGCATCTTGCTGATTCTTTATCTTGGAAATCGTTTGACAGTAAATTTCCAAGCTTTGCAAGTGATCCTCGGAATGTGAGGCTTGGGCTAGCAGCTGATGGCTTTAATCCTTTTAAAACCATGAGTACTTCGTACAGCACTTGGCCTGTAGTGCTTGTTCATTACAATTTGCCTCCATGGATTTGCATGAAGCAATCTTCTTTTATATTATCTATGATTATCCCTGGAGAGAAAGGTCCCAGAAATGATATTGATATTTATTTGCAGCCACTTATTAAAGAGTTAAAACTGTTATGGTCAGGTGTTGAGACATATGATGTATTGAGAAAGGAGAACTTTAATTTACGTGTAACTTTGTTGTGGACAATTAATGATTTCTCGGCTTATGCTAATTTATCGGGTTGGAGTACTAAAGGACGTTATGCTTGTCCTTGTTGTGCTGCGCAAACTTGTTCGAAGTGGTTGTATAATGGGAAGAAGTTCTCTTACATGGGCCATCGTCGATGGTTAGATGAAAATCATAAATTTAGATTTCAGAGAACTCAATTTGACGGTACTGAAGAGTACAAAGGAGCTCCTGAGCAGGCTCATGGATCTGAAATCTTGTTTATGTTAAAAGATATCAATTTTAGTAATGGGAAGATGAATCAACCACCTAACACGCAAAAAAAGAGAAGATCGAGGGATGAATCTGATGATGAATCTGAGAGGATGATCTTAATGAGGCAGACTTATGGAAAAAAAGGAGTATTTTTTTGAGTTGCCTTATTGGGAGCACAACATTTTACGCCACAATCTTGATGTCATGCATATTGAGAAGAATGTTTGCGAGAACATAATTGGGACAATTTTGAATGTCGATGGAAATCAAAAGACAATCTTCAGAGTCGACTTGATTTAGTTGACATGAGAATTCAGCGTGATCTTCATCCTCAAGTACTTCCAAATGGGAAATATCGGTTGTGCCTTCTATTTTTACAATGTCAAAGGAAGAGAAAGAAGTGTTCTGCATGGTGTTGAAGGATATAAAGGTCCCAGATATGTATGCATCAAATATATATCGATGTATGAGTCTTAAAGATCAAAGACTATATTCATTAAAATCACATGATTACCATATCTTGATGTAAGATTTACTCCCAGTTGCATTACGGTGATGCATGTAAAAAAATGTGACGTCCTGTATAATTGAACTATCCAATATAATGAAAGCTATCTGTGGCAAAGTTTTGGATGTCGAAGAACTTGAGAAAGTATAGGATCGAGCCGCTTTGACTTTATACAATTTGGAGAAGATCTCTCCACCTTTCTTCTTCACTATTATGGTGCACTTGGTAATTTATCTCCCTCATGAAGCAATACTTGGTGGACCAGTTTTCTATCGATGGATGTATCTTATAGAAAGGTGCTAATTTATTTGTCAAGTATCCATTCATTCACCTCTATACATTTAGTTACAACTTTTGATAAATATTGTATATCGTGTTTAGGTCCCTAAGCAAATTGAAGTCTTATTGTCACAATAAGCATTATCCAGAAGGATCAATTGCTGAAGGCTACTTGGCAGAGGAATGCATGACCTTCTGTTCTAGATATTTAGAATACATTGAAACACAATTGAATAGACCAAGTAGAAATGCTGGGCTCAATGATCATAACTTGGTCGAAACTTATTTATTCCAAAGTTATGGAGAACCAATCGGCAAAGTTGAAATTGCAGAATTAGATGATATATCTTGGATACAAGCACATCGATATGTACTTTTTCACCATGATTCAATTGAACCGTTACGCGAGTAAGTTCTAAAATTTCCTTACATATTCGTTATTTTGATTTGTTTATCTTCTAACCAATTAAACTTCTTTTTAATATAATGAGTACAAACAAATCTTGAGATCTCGTTCACGATCCCGAAGATTACAACATCGAGAGATTAATAAGTTATTCACAGAATCTTTTCATGAATGGTTAAGCCAAACGGTATGTAACTGAAGTTAATAAGTTACATATAATCGCAAAATTTAGTTAATCAAATAAGAATCTTTTTACATAAAACATTTATAATTACTCAATTTACTTTTGATTCAATAGGTTTCGAGTGGGAAGGACGTCAATGACGAAGTTAAATGGCTTTCCCAAGGTCCGAACAGAGTAATAAAAAGATATAGTGCCTTCCTCATCAATGGATACAGATTTCATACAAAATATCGCGAGAGAATGGGGAGAACTCAAAATTGTGGAATTATTGTTAATTCTTCAATTACAAGTTATGCTAGTGCTAGGGACAGTAATCCAGTTGAGGGTAATGTAGAGTATTACGGACTTCTTACTGACATTATTGAGTTGGATTACTATGGCAAATGGAAAGTTGTCTTATTTCGGTGTAATTGGGCTGATGTTAATACTGCTCGCAGAATTAAAAAAGATCAATTTGGTTTTACAATGGTTAATTTCTTTCATTTGATTCACACTAGACAACAATTGATGGACGAGCCATATGCATTTTCTTCTCAAGTGAAACAAATTTTTTATTCGAAAGATCCAGCTGATGGGGGTTGGTATGTTGTACTCTGGAACACCCTTAGAGACTTGTTTGACATGGGCAATGGAAGTAGAGATGACATCGTCGAAAGATCAGAAACATTGCCTTTTCTAGAACTAAACTTAGATGAAAATATCCCTAGTACTAGTAAACAACCTCAATGGGTTCGACATGATGTGGATGAAGATATTTACGAATATTGATGTAGTAAGATTTTACGATTTTTTAATTATATGTAATATTATGCTTTAAATCTTAGTCTTGTAAAATATTTCAACTATTTTATATGTACTATTATTATTGTAATTAGTTACTAAAATTTCAACTATTTTATGTGTATTGCAGGAAAAATGCGTAGAAGAAGATTACGAGATTTAAGTATTGTCCAGAATGCTCCAAATTCGAAAGAAGTAAATAGTGAATAGCAGACAGTTGTTGGATCTTTGAATGTACCGAAAACACTTGACGAGGCTTCAAATTTGAAAGTAATGTTAAGTTTATTTTACATGTGTGTTGACTTTTATTATTGATTTATTTTTCAATTTTAATATAATATTAATATATCATTTTTCAGCTGAAACCGGTGGCACGCGTAGAGGTCGAGGACGTACGGTACTTAAATATTTATACGACTTAAATCCTGTCGAGCGTGTCAAAGTACGTAGAAACAGTCATGGTCAGCCTGTTGGATCTGAGGCTCAACTTTTAGCAGGCTATTTGGGCATTATAGCACGAAATGCCAATATGTTGCCCATCAACTATGAATCATGGCATTATACGTCTGATAGCAACAAAAATCAAGCTCTCGATAATATTAAGGTAACAAAACATGAATGTAACTTATAATACTTTGGTTTAAGTTTCATTTATATTTACATTCTAAACTTGATTTTTTTTAGGAGAGATTTGCTTTAGAGGTCTCGGATGACTATATCAAGAAGGAATTGGGTAAAAAATGGAGAGACCATAAAAGCAGTTTGAAAAAAGCATATTTTAAGAAAGACATAAGCCTCAAAGAAAATTTACAAGATGTCCCGCCGGGAATGCTGAGGTACCAATGGGAAGATGCGGTTAGATTCTGGAATTCAAAGAAAGGAGAGGTATTACTGATAAGTCATAATTTATACATATTTTAACCCCATGCTTAGCATATTTTGGGATGATTTCCCCTTGATTTTATCAAATTCGATGCTCCTAATCCTTTAAATTCATGTTTTATACTTAGGTCAGCATGAGAGAGTGAAAAGAACGAGAAATGGGCCAAAAATGGAGAAAATGGGCCGACGTGGGAAATCAACATGGCCTAGACTTCCTCACACGGGTAGACCACATGCCCGTGTCATTCTGCCAGGCTTGAACATGACCTAAAGCCACCCCAACACAGCCGTGCCACTTTCACTGCCTTGACCACGGTCTGAACTTATCACACACGGGCGTGCCACACGAATGTGTCCCTGTCGGGCCCAAGTCTAGTTCTACACGGAAAAGGGCAATCTTAAGGGTTTTTAGACACTCCAAAGCCTATAAATACACCTTAGAAGAGGAGAAGAAGGGGACACACAGAGAGGAAGCAATGAATTGCTGAAGGGAAGCCGATTGATCCATCTCAGAAGCCGAATTCAACGTCAAGACTGAAGATCTCCCTTCAATTTCCCTTCAGGAGTTTTGGGTTTTCTTTATGTTTTGTATTTATTCTTTTGAGATGTTTTATTTGATAACTATGAACTAAAACCCCTAAATACCTAAGGGGAATGAAGCCTAAGACGAACCTTGTTATTATTTTCTGAATTATATGATAAATATTTGGCTTGTTCTTAATTATGAATTCTTCTTGTCTTGATATTCCAGGATATTGATTCAAGTTTTGATGTGCTTATTCAGAGGAGGAATAGACCCTGTTTAAGAGTAGATCACGCATAATTAAGCGGAGTTAATTGTGCGCCTAGAGATAAGGCAACAAGATTTTGCCGGATTAGGGTGAAACCTAGTAAAGGAATCCATAGATCGAGTTAATACAACCTTAGGGTGTTAATTAGAAAGAGATTTCAATTAGTCAACCTAGGGTTAGACGTTATTAGTCTCGAGAGGGATAATAATATAACTTAGGGATTTCTACGGATCAAGTCAAATGAATAAATCGTCTAATTCAGAGCCAGGTAACAAGTGAAGTCTAGGTGGATTTACCCTTAGGTATTGTCTCGATCAATAAAGTTTTCCCAAAAGTTCTTCCCTAAATTACTTTCTGTTCAAGTTTTCTAGTAGTTAGTTAGAATAAACAAAAACCCCTTTATTTTTAGGCTAGATAATAAAAAGAGAGTTAATACTAGTACTTTTAGTTCCTTTGGGTTCGACAATTCGATCTTGCCTAAACTATACTACTATTCGATAGGTGCGCTTGCCTACGTCGTGATAGTTAGTTTTCAAGAACAAATAGTATAAATTTATAAAACTTATCACGAGTCACATATCAGACTGATCAAGTTTTTGGCACCGTTGCCGGGGAACTAAGATATTAGGAACGTTTAATTTTTATTACTTTAGCCATTTATTTTATTGTAATTTAATTTATTTTTATTTTAATTTTAATTTTAATAATTTTTCTTTTATTTTGTTTCTGCCAAGTTTTTCTAGTTTATGACTAGGAGGAACCCTTCAGGACCTTTGCTTTTTGACAATGAAATTGAAAGCACAGCTCGTAGAAACCGAAGAGAAATAAGGCAAAACTTACAATTCATAGAGGGAGAGCAAGAGGACGTCACCAATACAACTGAGGAGATGGTTGATAATCAAAACAATCCACTACCTCCTGTGGTTGCTGCAAATGAGAATCCTGCTTATCGTACTTTGTATGATTATGCTAAGCCTAATTTAAAAGGAACTAAATCGAGTATAGTTAGACCTGCTGTTGCTGCAAATAATTTTGAACTGAAACCTAACACTATACAGATGATACAACAGTTTGTTCAGTTTGATGGTTTGCAGGACGAGGATCCAAACACTCATTTAGCGAATTTCCTGGAACTCTGCGACATTTTCAAGATAAATGGTGTTTCTGATGACACCATTTGACTTCGGTTGTTTCCCTTTTCATTGAGAAACAAAGCTAAACAATGGTTGAACTCGTTACCATGAGGGTCAATCACTACTTGGGAACAAATGACCGAAAAGTTTTTATTAAAATATTTTTTGCCAGCAAAAATAGCCAAATTACGTAATGATATCTCTTCTTTTGTGCAGATGGATCTAGAAATACTCTACGATGCATGGGAGAGATACAAGGATCTATTGAGAAGGTGTCCTCACCACGGGCTACCCTTTTGGCTACAGGTGCAGACATTCCACAATGGCTTGAACTTCTTAACTAAGCAGATGATCGATGAAGTTGCTGGTGGAACCATCAATAACAAAACACCTGAAGAGGCTTACGAATTTATTGAAGAAATGTCACTGAATAACTATCAGTGGCAAGTCATGAGGACTAAGTTGACCAAAGCAGTAGGTATTTATAACGTCGACTCGGTCACCATGCTGTCAAATCAGGTAGAACTCTTAAATAAAAAGATTGATAGTTTACTTGGTTCTTCGCAGGTTCATCCAGTAATACAGTGCGATGCAAGTGGGTGTGGAACGAGCAATCCAGAATACCCAGTCTATGGCCATAACATAGAGAACAAACAAGCAAATTACATGGGTAACAACTCTAAACCTCAAAATAATCCGTATAGCAACACTTACAATGCAGGTTGGAGGAACCACCCAAATTTCTCATGGGGGGGCCAAGGAAATCAGAGACCACCTTCAAACTTTCAACAGCGACCTTATCAATAGGAGAAGAAGTCAAACCTTAAGGAGATGGTAACAAAATTTATCTCGGTGTCAGAGACTCGTTTTCAAAATACCGAGACAGCACTTAAAAATCAACAAGCATCGATCCAAGGGCTCGGGACTCAGATAGGCCAACTGGCCAAATTAATTTCTGAATGACCACAAGGTAGCTTGCCGAGTAATACAGAATCTAACCCAAGAGAACAGCTCAATGCAATCACTATTCAAGAGAAGGAAGGGTTAGTCGAATCTGAACCAGAACCTAGGCAAGAAATTGTGGTAAGTAAATATAAAGGTAAGGTGGATCGCAGTGAGCAAAGACAGGTAAGTACATCATACAAACCTCAAATACCATATCCTAATGCGACAAGGAAAGACCGCTCAGATGAACAATTCGGTAGATTCCTTAAACTATTAAAGAAACTACATATCAACTTACCATTTATTGAAGCTCTTTCGCAGATGCCAAACGCATTTAAATTTCTAAAGGAGCTTATAGTCAACAAGCGAAAGTTAGATGAGGCGTCGCACGTAGAATTAAACACAGTTTGCTCAGCCATCCTATAGAATAAGCTACCCAACAAATTGAAAGATCCAGGGAGTTTACGATTCCTTGTTTAATTGGTAGTTTAAATGTTCATAATGCATTGGTTGATTTAGGGGCAAGCATTAATGTTATGCCTTATAAGATGTTTAAACAACTAAGTCTTGGGAAACCCAAACAAACTAGGATGAGTGTTCAATTGGCTGATAAAACCATTAGTTTTCCTAGGGGTATCATTGAAGATGTTCTTGTTAAAATCGATAAATTTATATTCCCATTTGATTTTGTTGTTCTAGACATAGAAGAGGACAGTAAAGTACCTTTAATATTAGGAAGGCCCTTTTTAGCAACTGCTAAAACCATTATTGATGTTGGTACAGGTGAACTCACTCTTCGTGTAGGTGATGAAACGGTCACTCTTTAGGCTCGTGATTCGATTAAGACATCGAGTATTGAAGGTGATTGTGTAAATCATGCTACTAATACTGATCCTGTTGTAAAACTTTTCTCGCAGGAAACACATTCAAATACCATGAGTGAGCCATGTTCAAGCAACAATAAATGTTCTATCCAGGAAAAACGGCGGCTACAAATGGAGGAGTTAGATGAATGGCTGACACAGAAACCAAGCACCCACCATAAGCCAAAACCAAGCCAGGATGAGCTGAATACCTCACCAAATCAACTTAAAGTTGGAGACAAAGTACTACTAGATACTGAAGATCCTCGCATTGCCACTTCTGAACCGAATGAAGTAATCCCTCTTACGGTACTTAACATTTTTCCATACGGTACAGTCGAGGTAACACATTCCAGATTCGGCACTTTCAAGGTAAATAGTACTCGTCTTAAACCTTATGTTGATAAAACTAATAACAGGAATGAAGAGTTTAAACTCCTCGAACCACCGTGATCAAGGCAAGTTAAGGTAAGTCGAGCTTAGACTCTAAATAAGCACTTCTCGGGAGGCAACCCGAGCGCTAACGGTATTAAATTCCATTAAACTTAGTTTTTAACATGTAATCCGCTAATTGAGTCCCCAAACACAGGTTGTTGAGTCCACACAGTCAAGCACACGGGTGTACCTTAGGCCGTGTGAAAACAGGGGTGAAATTTTCCAAGGCACGGGATATGATAAGTTACCACGACCGTGCGACATGGTCGTGGTCGAACTTGCCAAACCACCACGGGAGTACGCTACACCCATGCCTATAAACCGTGGTTAAAACTGAGAAATCAGCACAGGCGTGCGACATGCCCGTGCTCGACACCCGTGGTCAAACCTGTCAAAACACCACGGGCGTGTACCAAGGGACACAGGCGTGGGAAGCGAACAAAGCAAGCCACGGTCGTGTATCAGACGAGCCCTAAATTCAAAATTGCGATTCACACGGGCAAAAATTAGGGCACACAGGCGTGCCTCACGGCCGTGTGACCCTAAAATCTATATAAACCCCTCACTATTCATCATCTTTTTCCCAAAAATCCCTAACCCTAGCCGCTGCAACTCTACACGTCCTGCCTGCCACGCTCGTGCGTCGACCCCCACGACCGGTTTCAACACCCAAGCTTATTCCTTTTTCGTTTGTTCACTCTTTACTCTTTATTTTCTTTAAATCCTTTACTTTTCTAATGATTTCTATGCTACATTTTCCTATTTTAAAGCTAATAATCATAGTAGAATAACAATATTCATGCTTGTTGCCATTACTTATCCAAATACTATGCTATATTCATTCATTGTCTTTGTTTTCATCAAATCTTTGTTACCTAACACGTATCTATAGTTCCATAACATTATTTTGCTAGTTTCTTCAATTCTCTTGCTTATTTCATGAACTTTATGCTCCATTTATCTAAATTTAATTGAATTTGTTAAATTAGAAAAACTCATACGCATGCATTTAGCCCTTTGTTACCTTCATTATCTTTGACTTCAAATTCTTGGTATAGTTGCTTTGGTTGTTTTAGCATAACCTAGTATAGTTTAAATTTTGGCACAATTAGGACATATTGCATTTAACTTCATTTTTTATGGGTCCCTTTTGCAGATATATCTTGTCATCATCACGTAGCAGGAAAATCGCCGTGCCTACCTCAAAGAAAAGAAAGGGGACTTCATCATCAAACCCTACCGCCGAAATTTGCCACCCTTTTCTCCAGTTCCCCGTGGGACCCCAGGAGGAACTATTCTAAATCTTACGGGCCCGACCCTTAGGTGTGGGCCGCTGCATTGACTGGGGCACACTTGAACAGATTCAAATGGCTGGCGACGTCTGAGCCCTCTTGGCAACCGACCCATGGGCGCTCTTCTTTGAGATCGTTGAATCGACGTATCTCGAGTTCACATTAGAACTCTGCTCCACATTCCATCTCAATCCCATCATGACAGAGTTCAACGATCCAGGCACAATTCAGTTTCATCTTGGCGGTCTAGTGCGACAGATGAGCGTGCTTGAATTCGGTGCCGCGTTGGGATTATATACGGATGAGTTCATGGATGACCCCAACTTCAGCACCCTTCATCCCCGCGTTCACTACTCGCCGTCCAAATGCTGGCACACCTTGGTCTCTGTGTCGCCCACCTATGACCCTAGCCGCTCTAAGGCATCGGCCCTCACTCCATCCCTGAGGTACCTACACGCGATTTTGGCTCATACTTTGACAGGGAGACGAGAGAGCACCGGCATCGTCAACACTCACGACGCCTACTTTCTATGGTGCATGGCGCATGGGCACGTCATTGACCTCGCCTATTTCATTGCCCTCACCATTTTCTATCAGACGGAGCGGTATAGAAGAGGTGTCATCTCTTTCGGCCCTTATGTGACTCGGTTGGCTCGGTACTTCGGCCTCCTCAACACAGCGACCCAATTATCCTCCCTCACTCTCATTGGCCAGATGTCCCCTCAAGGAATCTCGAGCATGCTACACATGAGGATGATGAGCGATGCCGTGGTGCTCACCTTCCTCAGTACCGCCTCGTCTAGTCAGCCGAGCAGGAGGCCTACGAGGACATTCCTGATGATGTCCCCCCACAGCACGAGGAGCCCTCATCCCAGCCACCACCCATTCACCACCCAGTTCATGAGGCAGCTTCACTAGCAGATCTCTCGACTCAACTCACGCGCCTTGAGGACTACTGCACTCAACAATTCAACCTATCAGATTAGCGCTTTGATGGCCTCGAGGTGACTCTTCAGTAGATCTGTCAGCACCGACACATCTCAGCGCCACGCCCACCTCATGAACCATCTGGCGATGATGATTTTTAAAGACTTATTTAATATTTTTTTTTCTTTTATCTTAATTTATTTCTTTTAAATACTTTTCGTTTTATTTTCTTCTCAAATTTATTTCATATTTTAGGTTTTATAGTTTTTAAAGTAATCTTTATCTTCGGTTATTTCTTTATGAGTACTTCTGCTCCTCTCTAACTCCTAAAGAATTATTGATTGTATCGCAGTTATAAAGAGCTCCTAAGCTCACTATTTCAGAATTTTCAACTCCACTGAGGAAGGTCCTCCACGACTGTCATGTCCTGCCTGACCACCACGATAATCTCTTCGTTAGACACTGTGGTTGTGGAACCCAACCTCTACCACCACCTTCTTCATGTTCCGTACAACTGCATGCTCCTATCCTTACTTTCACTCTTTCAAGGATTCCATTCAAAAATTCAGGAAGTTTCACTTCTCTCCCTATCTTATGATTTTATATATATTTATAATCTTCAACAATCTATCTTTGTACATTGAGGACAATGTACATCTTAAGTGTGGGCGCTATTTATATGATTATCAGAAAATCCCTGAATTATGTCTTGTGTTTAGGTAATTTTCTTATATCACTATGTGAATAAATTTTTCAACAACTTGTGATATTTATTAATATGTTTAGATTAAATTCAGAGATAATTATGCATTGATGATTTTAAACTTTAAGGCATCAGAGAATCAAGCATGATAAGTCTAATTTTTAGAATTGAAAATTTTAGGTTATTTCCCTAAATTGAGGTATTTCCTTAAAAATTTTAAATTTGCAAGATTGATATTAAAAGCCATAAATTTTGTGAGATTTTGAGCCTTAAAAGAGCGTACATTTTTCTTGCTCACTTTATTATTGGTTATGAATGTGTCCATTTTGAACTGTCATTCTAGAACTTGCATCGATTATACATGTCAAGACCACACCTTTGATTTGATATACTGAGATGATAAAGGCACCTAGGTTTTAACCCACTTACTCCATCAAAACCTACCTCCACAATTAACCCCTAGTGAACCCCTTTGAACCTAACAAACCATTCATTGATTTACCCTCTTTATTAACCCATAACCCATTATTGTTGAAATCCCCTTAATTAATTTGGTCCCTATTTTTGTCGAGATTTGATTTGAATAAATTGCTTAGCTATGTTTTATTTTTGATATTTAGCAAAAATTCTATGTATTTGTTCTTAAAAAAATCAGTACTTCCATTCATTAATAAGTTTATTATTCTATAGCTATGTTTAGCGAGCTTAAATAAGTTATATACATAGTTTGAAGAAGAAGCTCGTAGTAGAATTTCTAATCGTTGTAATTTATCATGTTTTTAGGATTTTTCTAGTTAAGTAATTTTTCAAATTCAATCTCGATTCTAACCTTCTTTTTCAGCCTATGACTAGACCCCCTAACCACAGCCACGTTACAACCCATTAAAGACCTTTTGATTAGTGTATCATCTCAATTTACAGTGGTGGAGATTTGATTTTCATGCAAGCCTATGGTAATAACTCTTCATATTGACTATTGAGTGATTATTTTCTGAACCTTAAACACTTTGAGTGATTTGAGTGAACCTTTAGTGAGGATATCAACTATTGTTAATTTTTTTTATTTACAGGGAATTGCTTCAATAAGGGGAGATACCTATGTTTTTTTATTCTGAAATTTTGACTTGGATTGTCTGTGCTTCTAGTGTCCTTTCAGTTGAGTTATCAGTATATGATTATTCATGAACTATGACGAAACATCATTGATAAAAATTATAAGTTTGGGGAAGTTTATTTTAATAGGGAGTTGAGGATTTTGCTTGAGGACAAGCAAACGCTTAAGTGTGGGCGTATTTGATAAGTCATAATTTATACATATTTTAACCCCATGCTTAGCATATTTTTGGATGATTTCCCCTTGATTTTATCAAAGTCGATGCTTCTAATCCTTTAAACTCATGTTTTATACTTAGGTGAGCATGGAAGAGTGAAAATAACGAGAAACAGGCCAAAAACGGAGAAAATGGGCCGACGTGGGAAATCAACACGGCCTAGACTTCCTCACACGGGTAGACCACACGCCCGTGTCATTCTAACAGGCTTGAACACGGCCTAAAGCCACCCCAACACGATCGTGCCACTTTCACAGCCTTGACCACGGTCTGAACTTATCGCACACGGGTGTGCCACACGGGCGTGTCCCTGTCGGGCCCAAATCTAGTTCTACTCAGAAAAGGGAAATCTTAAGGGTTTTTAGACACTCCAAAGCTTATAAATACACCTTAGAAGAGGAGAAGAAGGGGAAACACAGAGAGAAAGCAAGGAATTACTCAAGGGAAGCCGATTGATCCATCTCAGAAGCCGAATTCAACATCAAGACTGAAGATCTCCCTTCAATTTCCCTTCAGGAGTTTTGGGTTTTCTTTATGTTTTGTATTTATTCTTTTGAGATGTTTTATTTCATAACTATGAACTAAAACCGCTAAATACCTAAGGGGAATGAAGCCTAAGATGAATCTTGTTATTATTTTCTGAATTATATGATAAATATTTGGCTTGTTCTTAATTATAAATTCTTCTTGTCTTAATATTCCAGGATATTGATTCAAGTTTTGATGTACTTATTCAGAGGAGGAATAAACTCTGTTTAAGAGTAGATCATGCATAATTAAGCGGAGTTGATGGCGCGCCTAGAGATAGGGTGATAATTTTTTGCCGGATTAGGGTGAAACCTAATAAGGGAATCCATAGATCGAGTTAATGAAACCTTAGGGTGTTAATTTGAAAGAGATTTCAATTAGTCAACCTAGGGTTAGACGTTGTTAGTCTCGAGAGGGATAATAATATAACTTAGGGATTTCTACGAATCAAGTCAAATGAATAAATCGTCTAATTCAGAGCCAGATAACAAGTGAATTCTAGGTGGATTTACCCTTAGGTATTGTCTCAATCAATCAAGTTTTCCCAAAAGTTCTTCCCCAAATTACTTTCTGTGCAAGTTTCCTAATAGTTAGTTAGAATAAAAAAAACCCTTTATTTTTAGGCTAGATAATAAAAAGAGAGTTAATACTAGTACTTTTAGTTCCTTTGGGTTCGACAATCCAGTCTTGCCTAAACTATACTACTGTTCAATAGGTGCGCTTGCCTACGTCGTGATAGTTAGTTTTCAAGAACGAATAGTATAAGTTTACAAAACTTATCACGAGTCACATATCAGACGGATCAATTACGTGCTTCCAAACTCTTATAAATTTTTCGGTATATCATGTTTACTATATACATAATAATAATTTCATTATGTAGGACCGTGAGCGAGTTGGAACAAGCAACAGGCAAAAACAAAAATTCATGCACATGGCAGGGTCGAGAAGTTTTGCTTCTGTAGCTCAGGCCGAGGTATTATGAATTTATTAATTCTGTCAAATATTAATAACTTTCTACTATTAAATAATATTTTTAGTACTATATTGTAGGAAGTCTCGTCTGGTCAAAAAGTTGGACTCCTTCAGCTTTTTGACATTACGCATAGGAAGAAAGATGGATCTTCTATGACATCCGTAGCTGGAGAAATTATGGTATATTTACTTAATAAAATTTGATTTATTATAAATATTTATAATGTTTAAATATAATTCGTCGTTAGTAGTTTTAAATAATGTTAAGTTATGTTGCATTCCTTTTTATTATATATTTCGTTTCTAACTCTTTAATTGATTTATTAGGAGAAACTAAAGGAGAAGAAGGGGGAGTATGAAGCGATTACTTCTACTGATAGTTCTGTTAATCTTGAGGATATTGATAACAGAATTATTACTGAAGTTTTGGGTCCTGAAAGGTATGGTCGGGTTCGATTTCAAGGATCTGGTGTTACTACGACCCAATATTTTGGATCCGGCTCCCAGCAATACATGCCTTCCAGGAGTTAAGCTCAAGCTGAAGTTCAAAGGTTAAAAGACCATATTGCTGAGGTTGAAAGAAAATATGAAGAACTTCAGCAACAATTTAGAGCAGATGCAGAAGCGAGGGAAGCAGCGGCAGCAGCGACAGCAGCAAGGGAGGCAGAGCAGAGCAGAAAGTACGATGAGCTCTAGCTACAGCTTCAGCATATGATGCAGATGTTTCAGCAGTTGCAAAAGCCGCCATCCTAGACATTTGTTTTCTCGTTGTAAGAATATTTTTAACGTTGTCACATTTAACATTATTGTAAGAATTTTTTGAGTTATTCTTCATTTATTAATTTACATCATATATCTTTCATTGAATTTCTAGTATCATTTAGATTTAATGTTTTTGGTTGTATTTTTTATGCTCCATTTACTGTTTTTGGTTGGATTTCCTGTTATATTTGCTGTTTTTGGTTGGATTTTAATGCAGGAAGGGTTCGATATTAGTGGAAAATGTATATTGCAAATCTGCCAAAATTAGCAGTGTTTGTGATAAAAGCACCGCTAAAAGTCATGGCCTTTAGCGGCGTTTGTGGGAGAAGCGCCACTAAAAGCCATTAGCGGCGCTTTTATCACAAACGCCGCTAAAGGCCATTACTTTTAACGGCGCTTTTCTCACAAACGCCGCTAAAGGCCACGACTTTTAGCGACGCTTTTCTCACAAACGCCGCTAAAGGCCACGACTTTTAGTTACGTTTTTCTACAAATGCCGCTAAAAGCTTTGGCTTTTAGTGGCGCTTTTCTCACAAACACCGCTAAAAGCCTTGACTTTTAGCGGCGCTTTTTCAGATAAACGCTGCAAAGGCCAAAAAAAACACCGCTAAAAGTCTGTTTTCCTATAGTGTTCATAAAAACATAATTATTCTCAGGTTAAAGAGTTCTTGCGACGTTTGGTGGAGTGGAAAAGGTTGTCGCCACAAACACCCACAATTGGCTAAAATTAAGTGCTTATAGAGGACCTTGCTAAATTATGTAATGTTCTGGTTTAGAGAGAGTTTTTATAATTGTAATTAAATACCAGTGTTCAGAGGCTGATAAACCTAACCGACGAATAAACCTGCAGACACAAGCAATTAACAGTTCTTATATTAAACAATAATGCCATCAAACAAACATTCGGAAGCTACAAATCCATTCATTATTATTTTCCCTTCTTGAAAAACCCAACAAAGTACAATAAAAGGGAAATTATAGAGGCAACTTTTCTCTTTTTGTCTCCTTTGAAAGGTCAAAAAGTACTTATTATAACTCCATACTTTTAAGAAAAAATAGTAAATATTTGGACCAACATGTAATTTCTTAATTTTAAGGTGCTTAGGAGAAAAGAAAAAATATGGTTACTAAATTAAACAAAGTTGTTTAACTATAAAAAGATATATAATTAACTAATGAATTTGTATTTTTCCATTATTAATCTCAAAGATCAATTGCTTAAATTACAAGGAATTGTCAGCAGGGGCGAAGCCAGAACAATTTTTTAGGGGGGTCGAATGAAATTTTAATTTTTTATAGTCTATATCTTTATAATTTTTAAAGGATTAAATCAAATTTTTATAATATTAGGGGGGCCAAAGTGCAATTTTACCTTTACTAATTTAAAATTTTAAAAAAATCTAGAGGGCCTAAATGGAAATTTTCCATTTTAGGGGGGCCGGGGCCATGCCAGCCCCCCGTAGCTTCGCCCCTGATTGTAAGCTTCTTCATCATTCACATATAATAAGGTTTTCTCTTGGAAGGTGCATGCTCGCATGTAAAAAAGAAAGAAGAAGAAAAGGCAATAAGATGAACCTAATTTACTGGTTGAATAATTTGAAGGTTTCTTGAATTAGTTCATGCAATGAGAATCCAATAATTATTAAAAGTTGATAAACTACCTAGTTAATGTATTGCATTCCTTGGGGACCATTTTTCATGTTTTGTTTGAACACTTGAAAGTTTTTTTTTATTTTTTTATTTTATTTTACTTCAATGCAAAATTTACGCCAAGAAAAACGAATGAAATTTGATCTCATATATAAACCTTGTCGAAACCATTTTTTTAAAAAGGTCGACTTTTATTTTGAAAATGAAAATGGGAGTCGCTACCAATCCTTTTTATATGAGGTGTGATCGGATCACCTCAAAACTTGATCTTTTTAATAAAAGATTTAATTTATTCAAACAATGTTTTTGAAACAACCCGTTTTCAGTAAAATTGGAACAGTGGTTCAAGGACTACAAATTTGAGGTCACAAAATATTTTTTTATATTATTGGGAGGTCTACAGCATGTTAGAAATATGGTATAAAAATTTCGTTAAGAAATTTTATCGTTTAATTCCTCAATTTGTGATAAAGAATTAAATCGTATAAAGTGCAAAGTTGTGTTCTATTAGCTAAATGTGTTAAATAGCTATAGAACTTAAAGTGGAGGTCCTTATTGAGCAATTAGACCATTATTGGAGATAATGGATGTGCATGGAGTGTAATCATTATGTTTGTTGGTGGGGAGTTGAATTATTATGGTTAATAATGGTTAATAAGTGAAGAAAAAAAAAAGGAGATCATTTTCTATTTCTCTTCTTCCACCGTGAAACACAAAGAAAAGAAGCCATGGAAGCTTGAACATTTGGCCATCTTCATGCCTTCATTTAGATCAAGCAAAGCCACGTTCGGAACTAAATGGGGGAAGATAAAGTCGTAGGCTAATATATCGTACTCTCTGTTTGAGTTAAGGCAAAGGTCAAGATTTGGCTGAGGTTTCAGCAACGGTTTGAAAGGCTCGGGTGTGGTTCGACATCGAAATTGTATTAGGTGTGTACCCGTAACACAGAACACGAGGTTTCGACAAAAGCTGAAAAAGGCCACTGTCGATTCCACACAGCCGTGTAGTGGCTCGAGTGTGGTCGTGTGGGCCATAAGAACATATGGGCCCATATGAGCATATGGGCCCCACAAGAGCATATGGGTCCCACACGAGCACATAGACCCCACACGGACATATGGCCCCACACAGACATGTTGGCCCTACACGGGTATGTGGGCCCCACACGGGTATGTGGGCCCCACACGGGTATATGGGCCTCACATGAGTATGTGGGCTGCACAGGGGCATGTGAGTCCAATTATTTGATTTTTTTCTAAGGTTGCACGGGTTATCCTAAACTACTGTGGGCCTGCGGTAAGACTCTGTTTACTGATTAATGTATATCTGATACTGATACTGTAATGAGCTTAGGCCCTAATACTTGTCTGATACTGAAACTGAAATGGGCTAAGACCCGAAGTGCTACTGAAATTGAAATGGGCTTAGGCCTAGACTGCATTTACTGTTTGTTGTGATTGACTGTTATTCTATACTGAGCATGTCTGATTACTGATCTGTGTAACTGATATTCATGTATCAACATGTCATATACTGTATATACATTTATATTATGTTGCATTGGATGGGTTAGGATTGATATTTTGGAAGAAGTGTACTGTATTGATATGGTCGCACGGGTCGCACAAGACGACTGTGGACCTACTGATGACTTTAAGTCGTCCATATTACTGGTAGCTTTGCTACAATACTATTTAGTGCCGTAATCGGTGCTAATTTTGGAGTGTAAGGATGGGTGGGTCGATTTTATCCCCACATGGTGCATAGGGTTGGTACGGAGATGGTGTGTAGAGGCTGGCTGGGTAGGACTTGCATATTGTTTACTGTTATTGCATTGTTTACTGTTACTGAATGGGCCAAGGCCCGAGTATATGACTGCTTCTGTATTAAGATGGGCTAAAACCCAAATTGATATTGCCACTGTACTGAAATGGGCTAAGGCCCTAATATGGGGGTTGCACACTGAGTTTACGTAAACTCACCCCTTTCTGTTTATCTGTATAGGAAATCCCCAGACTTAGACGGATCGATGCGGCGGAGCCTCTCGGTGAGCACATGTTCGAACTGATTGTGATTTTGCATTTAATAATTAAGTCCTGATTATTTTGGGTTTTATATTATGTAATGCGGACTTTATGGACTATTTTGTTTTAGTTCGGTTAAGACTACGATTTTATGATTATATAATTGAAAAAAAACTCGTATTTTATCAGAAGCAAGGATTTTCTAAAAATTGGCACGATTTTCTAAACATGAACGACTTTATTTATAAACTTCTGTTAAAATGATTTGTTTTGAGGCAAGTTGATTAATTGAATATATGTTTTGAATTGAACGAAAGTAATAAAGGGTTATGAGTTTAAGGTTTTTATTGAGATAGTTCTATTTTCGAAATTCCTTCCTTGTGACACCACCAGATTCGGCCATAACGACTAGGCCGGGTTTGGGGTGTTACAGTTAGTGGTATCAGAGATGCGTTGTAAAACTCGGCTGTAGATTTTGGGTTTTAAAACTTGGTTTTAAAGAACTGATTTTCAAATGATTTGAAATGATTTGACTGAGAATGTGGTACACCGAGCCTTCGACATCAATCCTGTAAGTATTCTAATAAACTGTTATGATATTATAGATAGTCTGTTCTGAAAACACTCTAGTTAGTGTATACTGAAACTATAGTGAAACGATAAAAGACTGAAACTTTCGGAAACATTACTGAACTTCTGATATTTATTACACAAAACATATGTTAATAAATATTGAAGTGATCATAAAATTCTGATGAATTTCCAGAAGAGTTACCTGGATTACTACCGGTTTGAGAAGTGAAAATTTCTTTAGAAATTTTTTGTTTTTATCGAAAATAATATTGAAAAATGTATCTGAAATCAGAGTTTTCTGAAAAAGGAGTTTTCAGTGATAGCCACACTAATGATACTATCATTACAGAAAGAAATATGTGAATTTTAAAATGGTCTGATAAGTGTCAGCAAAGTTTTGACTAGTTGAAAACTCTGTTGACTAAAGCATCAGTTCTGGTTTAGCTTGAAATCCGGTAAGGAATTTGTGATTTACAATGATGTGTCAGTGAACAGTTTATATTGTGTTCTGATTTATGAATCATGAATTCTCGACTATTATTGTTTAATGATGACTCAATTTTGGCTGAGTTAAAAGTTAAACTGATGTTTTACAATGGATCTGTGAGGTTTAGAAATGTGAAAATGAGTTACAAGCTAAACGGTATAGTGTTAAATGACTTCTGATTCAGAATTTCAGATTGAACCTGATGATTGTCTGTTATTCTGAAATAAATTTAGTGCACCGAAAAGTCTAGAGCTGATGCTGAAAATTTTGCACGTCAAAATGGTATTATGTTTGTTCATCTTGGAAGTAAATAAATGTGCAACGAATGGAAATAGATGTATTAATGACTAGGAATGAAACACGATATTTCTGAGATTGTCAGATAATATGAAGTGCCACCTTCATTTGAGTGTGAAGGTAATTGGGAAAAATATTTACTGTTGGTCAAATTTGGGTATAAAGATAGTTTTCAGTCTGTTATGTTGTACTGAGTTCAGTGAGAAAAAGATTCACGGGTTTAATTTGATTCGTGAGATTTGGGAAAAAGAAAAGAAAAGAAAAGAAAAGAAAAGTGAAAGTGATTAATGAAAGCTCAAAAATAGTTTTAAATAGAAAATAAAATCGTATGCAGATTTGAAACGTAAATATATTGAATTTCAGATTGGCGACAAAATGTTTCTGTAAGTATTGCCTTGGAAGGGAATTCTTCATTTTGGTCGAAAAAGGGAAGTTGAATAAGTGATTTATCGGACCGTATGAATTTACTAAAAGAATCAGACCTATTGCGTACCGATTAGATTTACTGTTAGAGCTTGAAGGGATTCATAGTGTCTTACAAGTGTTTATGTTATGACGGTATCGATCTGGCCTTAATATGTTATCTATTCAACGGATGTTGAGATTCATCCTAATAGGTCATACAATGAAGAACTGATTTGAGTTCTGACATGAGAAATAAAGGAGTTGATAAATAAAAGCATAGCTTTAGTAAAGATTCTTTGACAACGTCACGGGGATAGAAGAGATTACTTGATAACCCGAGGAAAACTATGAGAAAATAGTTCCATAACTTATTTTTCTTGTAAGATTTTCGGGGACGAAAATTCCTAAGAGGGGGAGATTTGTAACAACCCATTTTCAGTGAAATCAGAACAATAGTTTAGGGACCACAAATCCGAGGTCACAATGTAATGACCCAAAATTCACGGGGACCAAAAGAGTAAGTTATAGGGCCTCCGTCTTAGTGAAATAAGTTCAAAAATAATTATTAGAAATATTTATGAGTTTAGTAGTGTGTCTAATTAGATTTTAATTAGGTGAATTTAGCTTAATTTAGAGTAATTAGTAAAAAGGACTAAATTAAATAAGGGGTAAAAGTTTAATTCTAAAGTAATAGAAAATAAAAAGGATTAAAATGGTAATTAAACCATTTACAAAAGTTGAGGCGGCATATATGTATTAAAATCTAAGATTTTATTTAGGTTATATTTAAATATTATATATAATTATTATAATTATTAATTAACATTAGGGTTTTATATTAGATTATTATTAGTATTATTATTAAATAAATTAAATAGTAGATAATTGTATGGTAGTAAAAATATACATGTGTAAAAATTATATTGGTACATTTGTAATTTAAATACTCAAATTACTTATAATTTAAGTATAAAAATATTTTACAATAATTAATTGTATTAATTATGTAATAAATAAATTAAAGTTATGACACATGTATGAGGATGATAGGGCACAAATGTAATAATATGTATGTGTACAAATGTAATATATGTAATTGATAATAAAATAGATATTTATTAATTATTATTATTATGTTAAAGATATTTATTAAATTAAATAAATAAATTATGATATTTTTGTTTGATAAACAAATTCAAAATGACAATTTTAATAAAATTATTGGTACAAAGGTAGAAATATAAGTGTGACCAAATGTAATACTAATAATTATTTTTTAAAATAGATATTTATTAAGCTAATTAAATAAAAATTAAAGAAAATATATAAAAAAGAAACAAAAGAAATGAGAAAGAGAACAAAAGCCATTTCGAAACAGAACCAAAGAAAGAAGAAAAAGAGAAAATAGGGTTTTTGAACCTTGAAGTTAATTTGGTAAGTCAATTAAGTCCTTTTTAGTTAATTTTGATGTTTTAGAAGTTTTAAAGCAAGGTTTTATTGAAATTAAGTTGCTATTTCAAGAGTTTATAGTGTTCAAGTAGGGTTTATGTTGAAGAAATTATGGAATTAGGGATTAAATTGAATGAATTCTAAGTTAGAATTGAATAAGGGATTAAATTGAATGAAATTTTATAGTTAAATATGAGTTCAGACAAAATTTGAATAAAAAAAAAGAGTGAATTGGATTAAGAAAGTAAGTAAGTTTAGTTAGGATTAAATTGGGAATAAGGTAGAAATTGTTTAGAAATTTAATTATTTATTATAATTAATGTTGTAACTAATAATGTAAATTATTAATATTTCCGTAGCCAACAAAGAACTCGAGGCATCGGCATCGAAAGGAAAGGAGAAAGTCATCGAGGACTAAAACGGAAGAATTATGGTTTGTATTACTATAATTCGAATTTTAATTATTATTAATTGCTGAATTTTAATTGTTATGTAAAATAGGTAAGAATTGAGGTAAGTACTTGAAATTGATATGAATATTGAGTAAAAATGAAAGTGATTCAAATTAAATCAAATTGAATTAAATAAGTGAATTATGGAATATGTGATTATTGGAAAAGTATATAGATTGAGAAATGAATGACGATTTGAATTTGATTGAAAGTGAAAGTGAATTGAGAAAGTGAAATTGAATTGAGAAAGTAAATCGAATACCCTATTAACTAGTCGGATTGAGTTAGATATAGTTGGCATGCCATAGGATTGGAAGTGTTCAGGGATACTTCGACCTCGAGTCGATGAGACACTGGGTGTCACTATATTTCTTCAGATAGATTCGATGAGGTACTGGGTACCAACTTTACTTCGGCTAGGCCGATGAGACACTGGGTGTCAACTATTGCTTCGAACTATCCGATGAGGCACTGGGTGCCATATTGGTGTGTTTGGTTGGATTTGTGTATCCGCCAAAGTCCGAGTTATGTTAATGGGGTGAAAAATTGAAATGTGAATTTGAGGCATTGAAATGAGAAAAAGAAATTGAATTATGAATTGGAATTGGAATTAGAATTGGAATTGGAATTGGAATTGTAATAGAAAGACAAAAGTATGAACTACATGTTCATAAGTGATTTAAATTCAAGTTTGTGAAAAATACATTGATGGATGAATAATTAAATTGAATTGTTATTATGAAATGATGAAAAAAAATAAAGTATGAATTAGTATATAAGAAATTAATTGTTATGTATTTAATATTTATGCTTTTATTATTGTTGATATAATTTGAATTATGGTAATACCACTGAGTATATCCATACTCAGCGTACGGTTGTTTCCGTGCGCAGGTTAGTAGAAGTCAAGTGTCCTGGTTCAACATTCAGAATATTCCCGACTCCAACACAAAACTTGGTGATGTATTCTTCTTTTGACTAAAAGTGGCATGTACTTAGGAGTTGTTTAAGTCACTTGAATATGTTTTATATTTTGGTTATAAAGAATGACTTATAATGTTAGATGATTCAATGAAATGGTATGAAAAGTTTATGACATTTTGATGTTTTGTTACTAAGTTGAAATGAAATGAATTAACTTATCAATTATTTTTAAATGATGTTGTTATAACTATTTAATTAAATAATAAGTTAAGGTTTTAGGTATAATTTAGGTGTATGTATACGTGAAATGAATTGGTTGAAATGCTGGAATTGGTTTGGTTGCGATTTGAAATTGCAGGGAAGGTTAGAAATTTATAAAGGGGTTATATTAAATTTTTATAAAAAAAATGAAGTAACTTAGTAACAGTTTATATAAATTTATGCTTATTCTATAACATGTTTGTTATTTATTTAAGAATTATTTGTAAATTATCCGATATGTCCGGTAATGCCTTGTAACCCTGTTCTGGCGACGGTTTAGGGTTAAGGGGTGTTACACAAAAAATATTTTTTTATATTACTGAGAGGTCTACAGCATGTTAGAAATATGGTATAAAAATTTCGGTAAGAAATTTTATCGTTTGATTCCTCAATTTGTGAAAAAGAACTAAATTGCATAAAGTGCAAAAGTTGTGTTCTATTAGGTAAATGTGTTAAATAGCTATAGAACTTAAAGTTGAGGTCCTTATTGAGCAATTAGACCATTATTGGAGATAATGTATGTGCATGGAGTGTAATCATTATGTTTGTTGGTGGGGAGTTGAATTATTATGGTTAATAATGGTTAATAAGTGAAGAAAAAAAAAAAGAGATCATTTTCTATTTCTCTTCTTCCACTGTGAAACACAAAGAAAAGAAGCCATGGAAGCTTGAACATTTGGCCATCTTCATGCCTTCATTTAGATCAAGCAAAGCCACGTTCGGAACTAAATCGGGGAAGATAAAGTCGTAGGCTAATATATCGTACTCTCTGTTTGAGTTAAGGCAAAGGTCAAGATTTGGCTGAGGTTTCAGCAACGGTTTGAAAGGCTCGGGTGTGGTTCGACATCGAAATCATATCAAGTGTGTACCTGTAACACAGAACACGAGGTTTCAGCAAAAGCCGAAAAAGGCCACTGTCGACGCCACACAGCCGTGTAGTGGCTCGAGTGTGGTCCTGTGGGCCATAAGAGCATATGGGCCCCATACGAGCATACAGGCCCCATAAGAGCATACGGGCCCCACACAAGCATATGGGTCCCACATGAACACATGGGTCCCACACGAGCACATGGGTCCTACACGAGTACATGGGCCCCACACAGGCATATGGGCCTCACATAGACATATGGACCCCATATGGGCATATGGACCACACACGGGCATATGGGCCCCACACAGAAATATGGACCCCACACGAGTATATGGGCCCTACACGAGCATGTGGGCCCCACACGGACATGTGAGTCCAATTATCTGAATTTTTCCTTAAGGTTGCACGGGTCGTCCTAAACGACTGTGGGCCTATGGTAAGACTTTGTTTACTGATTAATGTATATCTAATACTGATACTGAGACTGTGATGGATTTAGGCCCTAATACTTTTCTGATACTGAAACTGAAATGGGCTAAGACCCGAAGTGTTAGTGAAACTGAGATGGGCTTAGGCTCAGACTGTATTTGACTGTTTGTTGTGATTGATTGTTATTCTATACTGAGCATGCTTGATTACTGATCTGTATAACTGATATTCATGTATCAACATGTCATATTGTAACGCCCCGAATTTAGGCCTAGAAGTATTGGGCCTTGAGTATGGGTCCGTAAGGAGTTGTACATAAGTATTTAATTGTGCAAGGAAATGACACAATTAAATGGATGCTTTAGTGGTTCATGGCCTTGAGAGGTGTTGGAGAAATCTTGGGTTCAAACTTGGGCTTGAGCAGAATTTTAAATTTTAAGTGAATAAAACCCTGGATGCTTAGAAGTAGGCCTTTTAAATTATTGTGGTAAATAAATGACACAAGCATGTGGTCTAGTGGTTGTAGTGTCATTGAGGTTGTAAGGGAGCCTGGGTTCAAGTCTTAGCCCTTGCAATTTATTTTGGTTTTTCTTTTAAAGGAACCTGGACTTTGGCCTTTAAACCTTATAATTAATTGAGGATAAAATGTGACACAAAGGAGCCTGTAGTGTGGTGGCAAGGTGGCGTGTAGAATATCCTTGAGGTCTGAGGTTCGAGTGCTGGCGCAGCATAAAATAAGTATTTATTTTGCTACATGGGGTGGCTAGTAAGTGGGTTAGATGGGGACTCTAAGTTTGAATTGGTCATAAGAATTTGAATTGAATTTGAATGGGAAGTTGGAGTGATTTGTGGAGGAAATCAAGGAGGGGATTATGGAGGGATTTTAGGAGGAAAAAGAGGAGTTTGAGGGTGTGTAGGTTGTGTGCCATTTTTGCTAGGGGGAGACTGATAATTTTGGCTTTGGGAGGGGTGTAGTTTATTTTCGGTAGTTGAGAACATTTTGGGGCTTTCGGGATTTGTTCTATTCTTTTCTTTTTCTTACCATGTTTTTCCTTTTGGGTGCTTTCGGGTTTGTATTTTGGGTTTTCTCCTGTGCTGATCCCTCTATTCTTTTCTCTCAAGGCATTCGGTTCTTGCTCTGAGGCCTAATCGATTCCCCTCTCTTCTACTTCTCTAAACCTTAGTTGTATAACCCTTTTCTCTTCTCCCCTCCACTCCTTCAATTTTTACCAAGTTTCCCCTCTCTATTTGTTTAAACCGAATATTCTTACCCCTCACTTTTACTTTTCGGTGCTCTTCTCCTTCCATAATTTTGTGAGTATCTGAATATTTCCCTTCTATGCTTCTATTGTATTTCGGTTAGTAAGGCTTCTCTAACGAATTGGTAAGCGCTTCTGTTTCCTCCTATTTTTTCTCTATCTTTGTGACCTCTCTCTTCTAAACAACTGATGATCTGCCAAATCTTTTAAGGAAGTGTGGATTCTTTTGTGGAGGTTTAGGACGTTTACTCCTCTCTTTACAAGTGGTCCATCCATTGTTGGGGTAAGTTGGCTTGTTGGCCGAATGCTGCTTTGGATTTTAGTGTTGGGGTTTCAAGTTATATTTTGGTAAACAATCTTGTTTAATAAGTTTCCTTGCTAAAGCAGATAACCGGTAAGGACGTGAGATCGATTCTCAATCAGCGATCTAAGGGCAATAGGCTATTAGCGTACGCTCAAGGTAAGTAGTGAGTGATGGTTTGGGGTTTTTGTATCAAGAACTCTAACGGTTGGAAAACTGATGGTAGATTTTGTTTGGATATAGGCTTTGGCGTGGTAGGCTGTTCACACGATTTCGCAATCAGGTGTGTACATACACCACCTTAACTCTAGATCAGCAAATCTCGAAATGCTGAAAAGCCGAAAATACGACGTTTGATGCCACACGAGCGTGCGATCGCACGTGTGGTGACTCGAGCCTACAAATCTTGGGCGTCGGACTGTATAGGCTGTTATGAGCCTCGATAGGCCGAAATGGGCTACGTGGGCCCAACGAGCTCGTAGGCCCCACATAGATAAAATATGTAATTTATGGTAAATGTTGGGTTGGGCTCCATTGTTCGCATAGCCATGCCTGAATTTGGGCTAAATAGGCCACACGGGTGTGTGGGCCCACTTGGGTCGAGTAATGGGCCTTAGGCCTATTTACACCGATATGACTGTTTAGATTACCTTAGTCGCTCGAGGCGACGATGGACCTTCGGTTGGGTCGTTAAGACATTGATTTGTGAAATTACCGAAACACCCCTAATTTGTGAAATTATCGAAATACCCCTGACTTGTGAAATTATCGAAATACCCTTGATTTGTGAAATTACAGAAATACCCCTGATTTGTGAAATTACTGAAATACTCTTGACTTGTGAAATTACTGAAATACCCCTGATTTGTAAAATTACCGAAATACCTCTGACTTGTGAAATTACCGAAATACCTCCGTTTTCAAAAATTATCGTAATATCCCTATATGGTACCTTAGGTTCCGTATGACTGATGTGCTTATGATTTACATATATGATTGTACTGAGTATGACTTTGCATACATGTATGATTTATACCATGACATACTGCATGGGGTTGGGATTTCCAGATGGAGGAAGTACTGTACTGGTGACTCTGTCACATCCACTGATATTGGTGGCTATGCCACAATTACTGATATTGGTGGCTTTGCCACATTTAATATTTCTTGCAGCTATGCTGTATTATTATTACTGGCAGCTTTGCTGCGATATTGGTGTGCTGGCTGGGTGGGTTGATTTATATCCTCACATGGTGTGTTGGTTGGTACGGGTGGTGTGCTGGCTAGATTTGGGTGGGATGCATAATTACGTTACACTGTACTAATACTGTGTTGAGCTTAGGCCCACTCTGCTACTGTATAGGGCTAAAGCCCAGACTACTCTGTTACTGAATAAGGCTACGACCTAGACTGTTTTGCATATTCTGATTTCTGTTGTCTGTTAGGGGATTACACACTGAGTTTTCGTAAACTCACCCTTTCTTTTTATCTGTACAGGTAATCCCCAACCTTAGACGATTTGGAGCTGCGAGGGACTTGGAGGTGGCCACACGACTGCTGTGTCTTGCATTTGACTTTATTTAATTTAAATTTTACTTTTGGGTTTTTAATTTTGTAATATGGCCATTTGTGGGTTTTAACTTTTAATTGGGCTTTGGATTATGTATTTTTAAACTGCTAGTATAGGTAAAGACGAGTTTTTAAAACAATTATTGTTTTTTAAAACACACGTTTTAAACTTCATCGACTTATAAAGCTTCCTCGTTTTTAAATCAATTTAATATAACACTGATGGTTAATAAGGTAAACGTTTTGTCGAGAATTTTTGTTAAATAATAATAAAAAGATTTAAATTCAGTAACGAATTTTTACTAAAAAGATCAATTTTCAAAAAAACACTTCGATGTGACATGTCAGATTCGGCCATAACGTCTAGGCCAGGTTTGGGGTGTTACAGATATACTGTATATACATTTATATTATGTTGCATTGTATGCGTTGGGATTGATATTTTGGAGGAAGTGTACTGTACTGATATGGTCGCACGGGTCGCACAAGATGACTGTGGACCTACTGATGGCTTTAAGCCATCCATATTACTGGCAGCTTTGCTGCAATACTGTTTAGTGCCGTAACCGGTGCTAATTTTGGAGTGTAGGGATGGGTGGGTCGATTTTATCCCCACATGGTGTGCAGGGTTGGTACGAAGATGGTGTGTAGAGGCTAGATGGGTAGGACCTGCATACTATTTACTGTTACTGCACTGTTTTCTGTTATTGTAATGGGCCAAGGCCCGAGTATATGACTGCTTCTATATTAAGATGGGCTAAAGCCCAAACTGATATTGCCACTCTACTGAAATGGCCTAAGGCCCTAACTGAAACTGAAAGGGGCTTAGGCCCAAATTGTGTTTACTCTGATTGATTGCTATTATGGGGGTTACACACTAAGTTTACGTAAACTCACCCCTTTCTATTTTATTTGTACAGGAAATCCCCAGACTTAGACGGATCGGTGCAGCGGAGCCTCTCGGTGACCACATGTTTGAACTGATTGTGATTTTGGGTTTTATATTATGTAATGCGGACTTTACGGACTGTTTTGTTTTAATTCGGTTAAGACTGTGATTTTATGATTACATAATTGAAAAAAAAACTTAGATTTTATCAGAAGTAAGGATTTTCTAAAAACTTGTACACTTTTCTAAACATGAATGATTTATTTATAAACTTCTGCTAAAATGATTTGTTTTGAGGCAAGTTGATTAATTGAATATATGTTTTGAATTGAACGAAAGTAATAAAGGGTTATGAGTTTAAGGTTTTTATCGAGATAGTTCCGTTTTCGAAATTCCTTCCTTCTGACACCGCCAGATTCGGCCATAACGGCTAGGCCGGGTTTGGGGTGTTACAGTTTTTAGGTCTACAAAAATCCAGAAATAGGTTCGGGAATCGGTTATGTACGAGGAAGGGTTAGCAGCCAGGGGCGAAGCCAAGGGGCTGGCATAGGCCCCGGCCCCCCTAAAATGTAAATTTGCTCTTTAGGCCCTTAATTTTTTTAAAAAATTTCAAATTAGTAAAGGTAAAATTGCACTTTGGCCCCTTAAAATTATAAAAATTTGATTTAATCCCTTACAAATTATAAAGATATAAACTATAAAAAATTAAAATTTTATCCGGCCCCCCTAAAAATTATCCTGGCTTCGCCCCTGTTAGCACCCTCGTAATGCCCTAAATTGGTACCTAATTGATTAGTTAATGTCTTAAGGTCGAAAGTTGAAAATGTGAAAAGGATTTAAAATACGATCCCTCTTTGTATTATGTTATTTTAGTAAAGTCCCTTAAATAAATCAAAACGTATGAAAAGGTTTTCTTATCTCGAGGTAACAAAAGATCATATCCTGTAAATTAGGACACGACATCTCGAATTCTCAAAAATAAGTTGGCTTATTATTTTTTTTAAATCATGCGTATTTTAAAAGGATATGCGGTCATTTAGGCTCAACGAGAAAATTGAAATCCCGTAAGTTAGGGTACAACTTCTCGAAGCTCCAAACACGTAATATTGCTTTTATTTTCAAAATTTTCTTTTTTGAATAATAGCGAGTACAATACTTAAATGATGTGCATTTGTTTTATTTGGAGTAAAATAAAATGGCCTATTATGGATATAAAAAAACGTGACTTTTGAAGTGATTTTAATGAAACGAGATGGAATGATAATATTGAACATGACATAATGATTTATGAATAAAATGTTACATTAATGAATGACAATAATATGAAAATACGAATAAACGAAATATAGTACACATAATGGCAATAATCACACAACATACATCATTTTAAGTACCAACATTAATAATCAAATAAAAATGAAATAAAATAATATATAAAATAAATTTAGAGTAAATAATATATAAAAGTTTAAAATAAATAATATATGAAAAAAATTTAAAATAAATAATGCATATGACAATATAAATAATATATAAAAAGGTTTAAAATAAATAATATGTAAAAAGAAATTTAAAATAGATAATACACAAAACAATTTAAAAGTAAATGATATATATATAATCAAAATAAATAATACATATAACAGTTTAAAATAAATAATATATAAAAATTTTAAAATGGATTTGAAATAGTTTAAAATACATAATATGTGAAAAACTTAAAGTAAATTATAATAAAACAATTTAAAATAAATAATGTATGAGAAAAAAGGTGTAAAATAAATAAATAAATAAATTTGCAAAAATAGATTGAAATCAAACAGATTTTGTACTAAATCAAGAAAAAAAATGAAATTGCAGGTAAAAACTATGATAAAATAAACAAACGAGGACTAAAATTAAAAGGCGTGAAACGCCGAGGACCAAATGGGGTAAAAAGCCCGATCCCTGGACACGTGTCCATTTTCCAGCGCGTCAGTGGGTCAGGGACTCGATTGAAAACCAAATAAAATTCTATGGTCAAATTAAAAAAAACAAAAAACAAAAGGACTACATTAAAAAGAATAGAAATGTGGAAGGACCAGAGTTGTAAATAACCCATTGAATGAAAACAAGTGGATCCCCCTGGAGCGGGTCGGGTCACGCGCGAGTCACCTTAAACTGCGCCGTTTTGGCACTAATGACCTTGGTGCAAAACGGCACTATTTCATGCCTCCTTTTAAATCAAAATTTTCTTTCATTTTTTACCATCTTTTTAAAAAAAAACTTAAAGAGCCCCCTATTTTCTTTTCTCTGCTAGGGTTTTAAACCCAAGCTTTGTGCCGTCCGATCCGCCACTCCTCCACCGAGGATGGTGGTCAGAGTTGGGCAAAGCAAGCTTTTTAGCCCTCGTTTAAGACTCGTTTGAAGGCTAGGCATTCTTAGCCGAAACAATCAAAAGAAGAAAGTTCCCCCCGTTCCCTTTTGGGTTCGATTTCGTCAACGGAGAAGGGAACTCTGGCGACGCGACCACGGGGTGATTCAGGTAGGTTTTCCTCTCTTCTTCCTTTTATTAATTTTGTATATATATAAAATAAAAAAAATGAAAAACTTAAAAGTAAAATAAAAAAATCACATTCTTTTTAACTCTTGAATTATTATTTTTTATATATTCTGTGTAATCTTACATTGGTTTGGTCTGGAGCTTTTATAGCCGAAAATATAATATATTTATGCTTCTTTTTGACTGTTTCTTTTTCTATTTTGTTTCTACTTTTGCTTGTTTGCAGGTTAGGGATGAGGTCAATGAGTAGAAGGACTTTGCTATTTTGGTGCAAAGGATGCCACCTCGGGCGGTGGACGTGCTGACGAGTCACATGGGGGTGCGGCGCAAAATGCTCGCATAGAAACCCTGGGGTTTCTTTCTTTTCTGATAAATTTGGGCTATGGATTGGGCTTGTAAAATTGGGTAGTTCATTGGGCCAAACATATTTTATATCTGGGCCGTTCTTGTAATTGGACTAAACTTGGACATTTTTATTTATTTTTTGTGTTTTTGGTTTTCGTTGGTTTGGGCCCAGGCAAATTTGGGCATTTACAACCCTTATGATGGATCAATTCTTATGTTACATGAATCTATTTTAAATATAATCAAATCTCAATATATATTAGTGATTTAAATGTTAATTAGTTACTATGATCTCTTTTTTTTGCTACATATCAAATCAAATAAAAACATTAAAAAAAGTTATGAAAATGTCATGATCAACTAAATGAGATGTCATTATTCATAGCTTTCTATGCTTAGCCATTCACCTTTTTCAGATCATGGTTGTGTCTTTTCTGCACTTTAACAATCTCCTTATGTTGTGTAGGATTCTTGATGTCATTGGGATGAACTCCTAATCCACTTTAGATCTTCCTAAAATAATATTAGTCTATTTCTTACCCTTGGTTAGGAGTTTGCATTTGCTAATTCCCTATACCCATATATATAGGAGAATTAATCTGTAAAGAAGAACTCTTACTTGGAGTTATGAATTTGTACAATGTCTTCTACAATAGAAATGTAACAGCCCGTTTTCAGTGAAATCGGAACAGTGGTTTTGGGACCACAAATTCGAGGTTGGAAGAAAAATTATTTTAATATTATTTTATAGTCTACAATATGATAGAGATATCATATGAAAATTTCGTTAAGAAATTTTACCGATTACATGTTTAACCTGATAAAGAGGACTAAATTGCATAAAATACAAAAGTTGAATTCTAGTAGCTAAAGGTACCAAATAGCTATGGAATTCAAAATTGGAGGTCCTTATATGGCAAATAGAAAATTTAGAGGAGTTCGTAGATAAGGATGATTATTCATCATTGGAAATTTAATAAAGTAAAAGGGTTAAATTAAAAAGATGATAAAATAATGATGATAAAAGAAATAAATAATTAAATTAATGTTAATTTCATCATCTTTCCTAAAATAAGACATGGAAACCCTGGCCATGAGAGTTGAACTCAAGCAAGTTTATTTTTCTTAAATAGGTAAGTATTTTGGTCCCTTTTTTAATGATTTTTATGTTTCTGAGATCGTAATAGCTTAATTTAGCTATCTCGGGGATTAATTTGCAAAAATATTAAAGTGTTAGGGTTTTTCCATGGATGAGTATGTATGAATTTTAAAGTTTTATGGTAGAAAATGAAAAGTTGTTGATAGATAAACAACTTTTGTAAAGAGAATTTTGATGAAATTGTGATTTAGGGGGCTAAATTGAAAATATGGAAAATTCATGAAAAATTCTGAATTTTATGAAATACATGGGCTGCTATTGTTATATATGAAAATCATGTAGGCTTGGAATAATGATTAAATTGTATGAATTTCATTTTTCGAGCTTAGGGACAAAATCGTAATTAATTAAAAATATAGGGGCAAAATAGTGAGTTTTCCAATGATGTGTATTGGACTGAATTAAATATGAATTGTATTAAATTGAGCTAAATTCATTTGTATAAATCCGAATAGACTTGGTACGAAATTGGATAGAGGAAAAGAAAAAAGTATTGGATTAGTAGCTTACAAATCCATAAACACTTGTCGAGGTAAGTTTGTGTAACTAAATTTTGTATTTAAATGTCTTAAATTGAACATTGTTGTGTGTGATTTGTATAATTTGCCATGTATAGTTGCCATGAATAAGTATTGATCACATATTCGAACATATCTAACAAGTACTAAGTCCCGTTTGAACCTAAGGAATTCGATGGATACAAATGACATTGTCATTAAGGGTTCCCGATTGGTTGTGGTGCTACATGTGTTGCGAACACACCACAGCTCGCAAGAGTGTCCCGTTATTTAGCTCTTATGAGCATCCCATTATGTGGCTCTCACGAACTTCCTGATTACAGCTCTTATAAGCTTCCCGTTACATGGCTTACATGAGCTTCCCGTTATATGGCTCGAAAGAGCTTCCTGATTGCATGTTTGTATTTGCATCCCTGTATATGAATTGACGGATTACATATTTGTACACTTCGTGTGTACTACTCATGTATCCAACGATGTCTAAATGGTTCAATGGGTAAAGTTCTGATATGAGACAATCTAGATTCGAGACGAATTATTACAGAAATAAAATATACTTGAAATACATGGATATGATTGTACATGTTATATGGACACATGATGAGGAAAGTGTATGTATATAGAAATTTGATTGTTGTTGAGCTTATACATTTTCCTTGATATTCATATTAAATACATGTCTAACATGGTTGATGATGATATGTGCTAGGGCTTTTGGCCAATTTGTTTTGAGTATGCCCGGAATGTTTACTTTAATGTGATTAAATGGTAAGTTAAATTCGATGTTATACGAACTTACAAAGCATTAAATGCTTAATCTGTTTTATTTCCTTTATTTTATAGTAACTCAGAAGCTCGTTAAGGTTGGAAGCTGGTCGGAGCCACATCACACTATCCATCGGCCCATTTCAGTATATATGGTAGATTAATTTTGGTTATAATGGCATGTATAGGTTAACTTGGCCAAATGTTGGCTTGCAAATGTTTTGCTGTGATTAGCCATTTGAATGGCTTGTGTTGGATATATTTTGATATATATATGGCTTTAACATGATGATGTGTGTTTCAAGTGGTTGAATGATAGGAATCATATAGGCATATTGATGACTGACTTGAGATGGTATAATTGGTATAAATATGCTTATTTATGAATTTGATAAATTTGATAAGTATGGATATTTGGTCATATGTCATGTATAAGACTTGGTTTTGGCTTGATTTTAATGTCTTGTTATGGCTTGTGAATGTGCAAATTGACATGTTTAGGTTGAGGCCAAAATGGGTGAGAAATGTGGCTTGAAAATGGCTTATTTTTGTCCACACTGGCAAAGACACGGGCGTGTGTCTCTGTAACAACCCATTTTTAGTCAAATCAAAATAATGGTTTTGGGACAACAAATCCGGGGTTAAAATATTTATTTTAATATTACTTTAATATTTACAGCATGTTAGAATTATGATATAAAAATTTCGTGAAGAAATTTTATTATTTGAGAGCTTAATTTGTGAAAAAGGACTAAATCGCATAAAGTGCAAAAGTTGAGTTCTAATAGCTAAAGGTATTAAATAGCTATAGAACTTTAATGTAGATAGTCCATTAAAGAGATAGTGGGTTTTGATGGCTTTGCATTAGTGTAATTATTAAATATTTTAAAGGTTAATTCGGTTAAAAAGTGATAAATGATAAAATAAATAAAACTAAAGTAAGTTTCATCTTTATTTTTCTTTCCTCCACCGAAATTTCAAACAAAATGGCAGCCATGGATGAAGCTTCTTTGGGCTATCTCTATCTTGCTTGCATGTGAGTATTTTTCGTCCCGTTTTTAATGATTTTTATATTTTTAGGATCATTGTAGCTTAATCTAGCTAACCCAAGGACTAATTTGCAAAACTATTGAAGTATTTGAGTTTTTCCATTGATGAATATGTTAGGGTTTTGAAGTATAATGGTAGAAAAATAATGATTGTTGTTTAGATAAACAAATTTTGTTAAGTAATTTTTGATAAAATTATCAATTAGGGGTTAAATTGAAAAATGTGAAAATTGTGTGATATATGTGTGAAATTGTGTAATGTATGGGCTGTTGTGAGCATGTTTAATTTTCGACTAGGCTTGGGTGTAGTGAAATTTCATGAATTTCATTTTACAAGACTATGGACTAAATTGTAAAGAAGTCAAATGTTTAGGGGCAAAATGGTAATTTTTCTATAACATGAAATTGGATTGAATTGAATATGAGTTAAATTTGATTATATAGATCAAGAAAAATGACGTATAGAATTGGATCGAGGGAAAGACAAGTTATCGATTAAATGATCGTTTTCCGTTGTACGAGTTTGAGGTAAGTTTGTATGTTAATAAGCATTGTTATAATTGTGTTTTAAATGCTTTATTATTGAATTGATTGTGGATACAACCTTATGGAAATATTCGATGAAGATTAGACAGTTGAGAAATCTTGGTTGAACCTTAGGAATAGATTAGGATATGAATGAGATGTCATTAGGGTTACATTAAGTTGGCTTCGGGCCATGATATTGGCACTTAGTGTGGGAGATCGAGGTAGCTTCGGCTATGTATTGGCACTTAGTGTACGAGATTCCTGAGTATCCGATATTATTCCAAATGGTTCAACGGGTATATCGAAGATATGAAATGGTGAGAGATAGTCACGTATTGGTACAAGTATGTACGGAAATTCAATTGAATATTGAATCCATGAAATTGAAAGTTCATGATCATTGTAAGAATGATTTTCTGTTAATCTTGTGATTAATGATATATATTTATGATGTATAAATACATGGTAAACTTGGTCGATGATTATGTGTTAGGCTTCTGGGCCAAATTGAGTTGTGATATAGTATGTTTTATTCATTTAAATTATGGTTCAACGGATATGAGAATAAGGAAAAATTGGCATAATTGTCAATTAAAATTGTTATGAAAATATGGAAAGATAAGAGTTTTAGACAATTGAAATATGTTTAGCTATATGCTTGAAAATATGAAAACGCATAAGTAATGTGTACTTATATTATGACGTTTTGAAATGATTTGCTAATTTTTGTAATATTTTACAATGGAGAGGTTATGGTTGTTAGGCTAAGGCCAAGACATGTTAGATTAACTTAAATGGATTATGCTATAAATTGAAGTGGTAAGCTTTATTTTTGAATTACGAACTTACTAAGCATTTCATGCTTGCTTGGTGTTAATTTCTTTGTGTGCTTAAATATCGGAATCTCGTTCGGGTTGGATGTAACACCCCTAACCTGTATCCGTCATCAGAGCTAGGTTTCGGAGCATCATCGGAATTCACAAAACATTCATAGATAACTCATGTTAAAATACTATTCATATGCAACATCAATCATATTTTCCCTTAAATGGGCCCTCGAGGCCAATTATGAACAGTAGAAATTGTTCGAGACCAAATTAGAATATCATAGAATTTTTCACAAAATTTTAAAATTTTCCATATGAACAGTACCACACGCCCATGGTCTAGGGACACGCCCATGTGGTTAGGCCGTGTGGCTCACAAGGCTATGACATGCCCATGTTTTAGGCCGTGTGGCTACATACGTCCGTGTCCCTAACCTGTGTAACTCTCTGACTTGCAAAGCATGAAGAAATTGAAGTCAAACGGCCAAGTCACACGCCCGTGTGCAAGGCTGTGTCCCTTACACGGCTAAGACACACGCCCGTGCCTCTTCCCGTGTGCTCAATATTGAGCATTCTGTTTTGCAAATTTAAGAAACAGGGGACACACGGCTAGACCACATGCCCATGTACTAGGCAGTGTGTCACACACAGTCTAGACACACGCCCATGTGCCTACCCGTGTGGACGAAATAAGACCATTTCCTAGCCTCATTTCTTACCCAAACTTTACCATTTTCCTACACCAAAACTCATAAGTATTTGCAACCAATTCAAACATATATTTAGGCCAAATTCTACCATTTATCTTGATAAAATACATCACATATATATGTTAAAAACTCACCAACTTAATAACATTATAATTCATCCATACCACAAACCAAAACATATGATTATTAACCATACCAATGGCTAAGTTTCATACAACATTTACAAACCATCATTTGATTAAGTTAGCCTATACATGTCATTATCAAAACTAGTTTAATATTAATACCAAAACGTCAGATGGGTAGTCTGGTGATAGCTCCGACCAATCTCCGTCCCTCACGAGCTTTGAGCACTATAAAAGAGGGAAAATAAACCTAGTAAGCATTATATGCTCAGTAAGCTTGTATAACAGGAATTATACTTACCAATCAAGTTTAACATTTAAATCACACAAAACATACTTTCCATCAATTTGACAATTTTGCCTAAACACATACATTCAATCAACATGTTAGTCACAATATATATAAATATGCATAGATGAGCTCATCATGCCTTTCCAAATTCCATCTCATTTTTCCAATGTCACTTATGTACTTTTTCTGTTGAAACATTGGATTTCTGATGGATATTTCAAGTAGTACACTCAAGGTGTACAATTCCGTTATCCGTCAATTTATATCCAGTAGTACCTTTTAGGTACACTCTCGAGTCACATATCATACAGTAGAATTACCAGTCCAGGCTAAACTCTAGCTGTAGCACATATACTCTAGGGGCTTTGTCGGATTAGCAGTCCAGGCTAAATCCTTATATGACAAAGAATTCCCTATAGAGTCAAATCTGGATTACCAGTCCAAGCTAAATCCAGTCAAGTAGGATTACCAGTCCAAGCTAAATCCTAACTCAAAATACATATACTCGAGAGTCTCATTTCGGATTACCCGTCTGAGCTAAATCCATTCTTTAACACATGCAGTTTCATCAGGGAAATCCCCTTCTATCCAACGGAATTCAATATTCACAAAATTCATTCTTTTTCAATAATTTCCCAACATGTACCATTTTTATCATTTCCATTTTTCATATATTTCATCAGTGTAATTTCATATAACACCATCAATACAATATAACATCCAAATAAACACATTTTTCACGCTCATTTAAGTTATATGAACTTGCCTCAATAGTAGTTCATACTTGATAATCTACTAATCTAAAAATTTTCTTTTCCACGATCCACTTCTTTGTTCGACTTTTTTGGATCTATATAATTGAATTTAATCATCAATTCAATACATTTCATATTCAATAAGGTTCAATTTACATTCTAGGCAAAATTACCATTTTTCCCCCATATTCAATTGGGCTCAATTTACATTCTCGGCAAAATTACCATTTTCCCCCATACTTTTTATAAATTCTAATTTCGTCCCTAGGCTCGAAAAATGAAACTTTTGTAATTTACTCCCTATTCCAAGCCTAATCAAAATCCCATTAAAAAATTTACAGCACATGTATTCATAAAAAATTTAGAATTTTCCATCAAGTTTCACAACTTTACATTTTAGTCCCTAAATCAAGTTTCCATGAAAAATCACTTTGTAAAAGTTGTTTATCTATCAACTATCTTTCATTTTCTACCACAAGTTTCATAAATTCAGCATATTCATCCATGGAAAATTTTCTACACATTAATACCTTTTCAAATTAACCCCTCAAATAGAGAAATTAAGCTTTCCCAATCTCAAAAATATCAAAATTACTAAAAACGGGACATAGAAGTTTACCAATTTATGCTTGGAAAGCTTACCCTGATTTCAACACCCTCTATCGCCTCATTCACTACTCGCCGTCCAGATGCTGGCAAGCCTTAGTCCCTACCTCAACCACCTATGATCCTAGCCGCTCTAAGGCATCGACCCTCGCTCCATCCCTGAGGTATCTACACGCCATTTTGGCCCATACTCTGATAGGGAGATGAGAAAGCACTGGGGTCGTCAACACTTACGACGCTTACTTTCTATGGTGTATGGCACACAGGCATGTCATCGACCTCGCCTATTTCATTGCCCTCTCCATTTGCCATCAGACGGAGCTGCATAGGAGAGGAGCCATCTCTTTCGGCCCATATGTGACTCGATTAGCTCGGTACGTCGGCCTGCTCAAGACAGCGGCCCAATCATCCTCCCTCACTCTCATTGGCCAGATGTCTCGCCAAGGCATCTCGAGCATGCTACATATGAGGATGATTGAGCGACGACGTGGTTTTGACCCTCCTCGATACCGCCTTGTCCAGTTAGCCGAGCAGGAGGACCTAGAGGACATTCCTGATGATGTCCCCCTACCTCACGACGAGCCCCCCTCTCAGCCACCGCCCATTCACCGCCAAGTTCATGCGGTAGCTTCACTGGCAGATCTCTCGACTCAACTCACGTGCCTCGAGGACTATTGCACTCAACAATTCAACATCTCCACTCAACAATTCAACATCTCCGCTCAACGCTTTGATTGTCTCGAGGCGACTCTTCAGTAGATCTGCCAGCACTTTCACATCTCATCGCCACCCCCACCTTGCGAACCATCCGGCGATGATGATTTTTAAAGACTTATTTACTATTTTTATTTTTCTTTTCTTTTACGTTTATTTATTCTGTTTAAGTTCTTTGCCTTTTATTTTCTCTTCAATTTTATTTCATCTTTTAGGTTTTACAATTTTTAAGTAATTTTTATTTTCGGTTATTTCTTTATGAGTAATCCTGCTTCTCTATAATTCCTAAAGAGTTATTAATTTTATCGTAGTTATAAAGAGCTCCGAAGCTCACTATTACTTAAGAATTTGCAACTCCACTGGGAAAGGTCCTCCACGACTGCCATGTCCTGCCCGACCACCACAATAACCTTTTCGCCGCACACTGTGGTTGTGGAACCCAACCTCTACTTCCAATTCTCTCTCTATCACATACACTTGCACTGTACCTAAACTTCTTTTCGCTCCTTCAAGGATTCTATTTCACATTCAGAAAGTTTCACTTCTCTCCCTATCTTATGATCTTATATATATATAATCTTCAAAAAATATATCTTTGTACATTGAGGGCAATGTACATCTTAAATGTGGGGGGTTATTTATATGATTATCAGAAAATCCCTAAATTGTGTCTTATGTTTAGGTAATATTCTCATATCACTATTAGAATAAATTTTTCAACAACTTGTGATATTTATTGATATGTTTTAGATTAAATTCATAAATAATTATGTATTGATGGTTTAAACTTTAAGGCCTTAGAGGATCAAGCATGATAAGTTGATTTTTAGAATTGAGAATTTTAGATTATTTCTCTAAATTGAGGTATTACTCTTAAATTTAAAATTTGCAAGACTGATATCAAAAGCCATAATTTTTGTGAGATTTTGAGCCTTCAAGAGCATATGTTTTTCTTGCTCACTTTATTATTGGTTATGAGTGTGTCAATATTGAATTGTTATTCTAGAACTTGCATCGATTATACATATCAAGACCATACCTTTGATTTGATATACTGAGATGATAAAGGCACCTAGGTTTTAACCCACTTATTCCATAAAAGCCTACCTCCACAATTAACCCCTAGTGAACCCCTTTTGAACCTAATAAGCCATTCATTGATTTACCCCAATTAGTAACCCATAATCCATTATTGTTGAAATCCCCTCAGTTAATTTCATCCCTATTTTGTCGAGATTTGATTTGAATAAATTGCTTAGCTATGTTTTATTTTGAATAATTAGCAAAAATTCTATGTATTTGACTTGTTTGAAAATAAAAATTAGTATCTACATTCATAAGTATTGTTATTATTCTAAAGTTATGTTTAGCGAGCTTAAATGGGTTATATACATATGTTGAGAAAAAGTTCGTAGTAGAATTTTTAATTGGTGTAATTCAGCATGTTTTTAGTATTTTTCTAGTTAAGTAATTTTTCGATTCAATCTCGATTCTAACCCTCTCTTTCAGCCTGTGACCACACCCACTAACCGCAGCCACGTTACAACCCTTTAAAGACCTTTTGATTAGTGTATCATCTCAATTTACAGTGGTGGAGATTTGATTTTTATGCAAGCCTATGGCAATAACATTTCATGTTGACTATTGAGTGCTTATTTTCTGAACCTTAAACACTTTGAGTGATTTGAGTGAATCTTTAGTGAGGAAATCAACCCTTGTGAATTTTTAATTGAAGGTAATGACTTAGATAAAGGGAAATACATATATTTTCATATTCTGGTATTTTGACTTGGATTGCTTGTGCGTCTAGTGTCCTTTCAGTTGAATTATCAAGATATGATTATTTATGAACTATAACGAAACATCATTGATGAAAATTATAAGTTGAGAAAAGTTGATTTTAATAGGGAGTTGAGGATTTTGCTTGAGGACAAACAAACGCTTAACTGTGGGGGTATTTGATAAACCATAAAAGTAACACATTTTAATCCCATGCTTACCATGTTTTTGGATGATTTCTCCTTGATTTTATTGAATTCGATGCTTCTAATCCTCTAAATTCATATTTTATACTTAGATGAGCATGGGAGAGTGAAAAGAACAAGAAACGGGCCAAAAACGGAAAAAATGGGCTGACGTGGGAAATCAACACGGCCTGGACTTCCTCACACGAGTAGACCACACGCCCGTGTCATTTTGGCAGGCTTGAACACGGCCCAAAGTCACCTCCACATGGGTGTGTCTATTTCACAGCTCTGACCACGGCCTAAACCTATCGCACACGGGCGTGTCCCACTGGCGTGTCTCTATTAGGCTCAAGTCTAGTTCTACTCGGATTAGGGCAATCTTAAGGGTTTTTAGGCATTCCAAAGCCTATAAATACACCCTAAAAGAGGAGAAGAGGGGACACATAGAGTGGGAAGCAAGGAATTACTCAAGGAAAGTTGATTGATCCATCTTAGAAGCCAGATTCTACTCCAAGACTAAAGATCTCCCTTCAATTTCCCTTCAGGAGTTTTGGGTTTTCTTTATGTTTTGTATTTATTCTTTTGAGATGTTTTATTTCATAACAATGAACTAAAACCCCTAAATAACTAAGGGGAATGAAACCTAAGACGGACCTTGTTATTATTTTCTGAATTATATGATAAATATTTGACTTGTTCTTAATTATGAATTCTTCTTGTCTTGATATTCCAGGATATTGATTCAAGTTTTGATGTGCTTATTCAGAGGAGGAATAGACCCTGTTTAAGAGTAGATCACATATAATTAAGCGGAGTTGATTGCACGCCTAGAGATAGGGTGACAAGATTTTACCGAATTAGGGTGAAACCTAATAAAGGAATCCATAGATCGAGTTAACGCAACACTAGGGTGTTAATTAGAAAGAGATTTCAATTAATCAACCTAGGGTTAGATGTTATTAGTCTCGAGAGAGATAATAATATAACTTAGGGATTTCTACAGATCAAGTCAAATGAATAAATCATCTAATTTAGAGCCAGATAACAAGTGAAGTCTAGGTGGATTTACCCTTAAGTACTGTCTCAATCAATCAGTCTTTCCCAAAAGTTTTCCCCAATTTACTTTCTGTGCAAATTTTAGTAATTAGTTAGATAGAACAAAACCCCTTTATTTTTAGGCTAGATAATAAAAAGAGAGTTAATACTAGTACTTTTAGTTCCTTTGGGTTCGACAATCTAGTCTTGCCTAAACTATACTACTGTTCGATAGGTGCGCTTGCCTTCGTCGTGATAGTTAGTTTTCAAGAATGATTAATTATAAATTTATAAAACTTATCACGAATAAACATCACGGATCAGTAAGGCATTATGTGACTTAGGTGAAGTACTAACTTGATGTCTATGTCAATGTTGAGGAAGTTGGGGATAGGAGAAGTTAGACCAGCTACGATTACATTTCAATTAGCGGATCGATCCTTAGCACATCCAGTAGGAAAAATTGAGGATGTATTGGTAAATGTAGACAAATTCATCTTTTCTGCTGACTTTGTGATTCTAGATTTTGAAGCAGACAAAGAAGTACCAATTATCCTAGAAAGACCGTTCTTAGCAACCGAAAAGACACTTATTGATGTGCAGAAGGGCGATTTCCTAACGCGATTGATGATTGTTCTGCAGTATCCGACTTAGAGGATTTAATAGTGGAAAAGGAACTCAACTTTGTTGAGGATCCACTGGAAAGAATTCTGACATCAGACCTTCCGAATGATGAAGATGAGGATGAATACTTAGCTTTGTTGGAAGCTAATCAAAGGGGATTAGATCCGCAATCCCACTTTGAATCTTTAGACTAAGAGAAAAAGGGATTATGTCCAACCAAAAGCGTCAATCGAGGAACCAATTAAATTAGAACTCAAGGTATTACCTTCACATTTAAAATACATTTATTTAGGTAACTCTTCTACTCTGCCTGTGATTGTTTCACCAGAATTGACTATTGAGCAAGAAGAGAAACTTATCTTAGTCTTGAAACAATTCAAGAAGGCTATCGGATGGACCATAGCTGATATTCGCGGTATTAGTCCATCTGTATGCATGCACAAGATTATCCTGGAAGATGGCAAAAAAGGGACGATTGATGGACTACGAAGACTGAACTCAATCATGAAGGACGTGGTGAAAAAAGAGATTATCAAGTGGTTAGATGCGGGTATCATTTATCCCATCTTAGACAATTCGTGGGTAAGTCCGGTCCAGTGCGTGCCAAAGAAGAGGGGTATCACAGTCGTAGAGAACGAGAATAACGAGCTGATACCAACTAGAACAGTTACGAAATGGAGGATTTGCATCATTTACCGGAAGCTGAACAAAGCGACTAGGAAAGATCAATTTCCTTTGTCGTTTATAGACCAAATGCTGGATAGACTCGCAGTGCAAGACTATTATTGTTTCCTCGATGGATACTCGGGGTACAACCAGATTACAGTAGCACTAGAATATCAACACAAGACAACATTCACCTGCCCGTATGGTACATTTGCATTTAGACGCATGCCATTTGGTTTATGTAATGCACCTGCTACATTTCAAAGATGTATGATGTCTATTTTTACTGACATGGTTGAGAAGTACTTGGAAGTTTTTATGGATGAATTTTCAGAATTTGGAGATACTTACGATGATTGCTTAGCCAATCTAGAGAAGGTACTTAGGCGATGCGAAGAAACGAACCTCGTACTTAATTGGGAGAAGTGCCATTTCATAGTATGGAAAGGGAGTGTTCTAGGGCATCGGATAACGAGATATGGGATCGAAGTAGATAAAGCGAAGGTAGATGTTATTGAGAAGCTTCCACCTCCAACATCTTTAAAGGTTGTTAGGAGCTTTTTGGGCCACGCTAGTTTCTATCGAAGATTTATTAAGGACTTCTCCAAAATTGCTAAACCCTTATGCAAATTATTGGAGAAGGACACGACGTTCAAGTTCGATGATGAATGCTTAAGAGCTTTCAAGGATTTGAAAAGTCGATTAGTTACAGCACCTATAATCATCACACCAGACTGGGATTTGCCATTTGAATTGGTGTGTGACGCAAGCGACTTCGCAATAGGAGCTGTCATGGGCCAGCGAAGGAACAAAGTTTTTCATCCCATCTACTATGCAAGTCAGACTCTTACAGGAGCTCAATTGAACTATACGGTAACAGAAAAAGAGTTACTTGCTATTGTATTTGCTTTTGACAAGTTCTGATCTTATCTTATAGGTACCAAAGTAACTATCTATACGAACCACTCGGCAATTATGTACTTACTTGCTAAGAAAGATGCTAAGCCGAGACTGATCCAGTGGGTGCTTCTACTTCAAAAATTCGATCTAAAAATTCAAGATCGAAAGGGAGTAGAAAACCAAGTAGCAGATCACTTGTCCAGATTGGAGCCACAAGAAGGGAATTCTCCTATTATACCAATTCAAGAAAAGTTTCCAGATGAACACATACTGAAGGTAAGTCATTCCCATAATACCCCTTGGTTTGCTGATATTGCTAACTATTTAGCTTGTGGTTTGATGCCAATTGATAAGATGTATCAACAAAGGAGAAAGTTTCTTCACGATGTGAAGTACTATTTTTGGAAAGAGCCATATTTGTTCAAAAAGTGTGCAGATCAGATGATTAGGAGATGCATGGCAGAGGATGAAGTACAAAAGATTTTATACCATTGTCACTCAGCTTCGAGTGGAAGACACTTCGGAGGTACTCGTACGTTGGCCAAAGTATTGCAAGTTGGATTCTTTTGGCCAACACTATTGAAGGATGCATATGCGTACATAAAGAGCTGTAACCGATGTCAAAGGGTCAGAAATGTCACCAATAGAAATGAGATGCCTCGAACAAACATCATTGAGGTAGAATTGTTAGATGTATGGGATATTGACTTTCTTGGTCCTTTCCCTCTGTCTTTTGGTCACAAGTATATATTGGTAGTAGTGGACTATGTGTCCAAGTAGGTCGAGGCTGAAGCTTATCCGACAAATGATTTGAAGGTTGTAATTAAGTTCTTGCAGAAACATGTGTTCACAAGGTTTGGAACCCCAAGAGCTATCATTAGTGATGAAACGCGACATTTCTGATTTTGTATTCAGATGTTTGATTTGTCAACAATCAAAGCCGAACATCAAAATGCTTTCAGGACTTTTACAGCCAGTGATGATACCGGAGTAGAAAGAGGATAAAGTTACGATAGACTTTGTATCGGGGTTATCTTTATCTCCGAAAAAGAAAAAAATGTTATCGAGTTGGTGTTGATCGTTTGACGAAATCTACATATTTATTCCAGTCTATACAGATTTCTCACATACAGATTGGCTGAGTTATATGTTTCAGAGATTGTCAGATTATGCAGAGTGTTAATCTCTATTTTTTGAATAGAGATCTGAGGTTCATATCACGATTTTGGAAAAAGTTACAGGAGGTTCTGAGTACGCAGATGCACTTTTAACAGTAAATTTCATACTCAGACCGATGGTAAGTCTTAGAGAGTGATTCAGATTCTTGATGATATACTTCATGACTGTGTTTTAGAGTTCGAAGGTAACTGGGAAAAATATTTACCGTTGGTCAAATTCACGTATAATAAAATTTTTAAGTCGAGTATAAGATGGCACCGTATAAAGTTTTATATGTTCATAATTAAAGAACTCTGTTATATTGGACTGAGCTCAGTGAGAAAAAGATACATGGGGTTGATGTGATCAAAGAGACTGTAGAGAAAGAGAAAGTAATCCGTGACAGTTTGAAAACAACTTTAGATCGACAGAAGTCGTACGCGGATTTGAAACGTAAAGATATCGAATTTCAAAGAGGCGAAAGGGTGTTTTTGAAAGTATTTCCGTAGAAGAAGATTATTCTTTTTGTTCGTAAAGGAAAAATTAAGTTTGCAATTTATCGGACCGTATGAGATTATCGAGAGAATAGGGCTTGTGGCATATCAGGTAGTTTTACTGTCAAAATTTTAAAAGATCCATAATGTGTTCCTTATATTGATGTTACGACGATATCGGTCAGACCCATCGCATATAATTTCTCCGGCAGAGATTGAAATTCAGCCTAATATGTCGTATAGTGAAGAGCTTATTAGAATTTTTGCTCAAGAGATTAAAGAGTTGAGAATTAAAAGCATAGCTTTAGTGAAATTTCAGTGGCAACGTCACTGTGTGGAAGAGGCTATGTGGGAGCTTGAGGAAGTTATAAGGGAACAATACCCTAACTTATTTTCTGGTAAGATTTTCGGGGACGAAAATTCCCGAGGGAGGGAGAGTTGTAACAACCCGTTTTTAGTCAAATCGGAATAGTGATTTTGGGACCACAAATTCAGGGTCAAAATATTTATTTTAATATTACTTTAATATTTACAGCATATTAAAATTATGGTATAAACATTTCGTGAAGAAATTTTATTATTTGAGTGCTTAATTTGTGAAAAAGGATTAAATCGCATAAAGTGCGAAAGTTGAGTTCTAATAGCTAAAGGTATTAAATAGCTATAGAAATTTAATGTAAAAGTCCTTATTTGGTGAATAGTCCATTAAAGAGAGAGTGGATTTTGATGGCTTGGCATTAGTGTAATTATTAAATGTTTTAAAAGTTAATTTGGTAAAAAAATAAATGATAAAATAAATAAAACTAAAGTAAGTTTCATCTTTATTTTTCCTTCCTCCACCGAAATTTCAAACAAAATGGCAGCCATAGATGAAGCTTCTTTGGGCTATCTCTATCTTGCTTGCATGTGAGCATTTTTCGTCTCGTTTTTAATTATTTTTATGTTTTCAGGATCGTTGTAGCTTAATATAGCTAACCCGATAACTAATTTGCAAAACTATTGAAGTATTTGAGTTTTTCCATTGATGAATATGTTAGGGTTTTTGAATTAGATAAACAAATTTTGTTAAGTAATTTTTGATAAAATTATCAATTAGGGTTAAATATGTGAAAATTGTATGATAAATATGTGAAATTGTGTAATGTATGGGCTGTTGTGAGCATGTTTAATTTTTGGCTAGGCTTGGGTATAGTGAAATTTCATGAATTTCATTTTACGAGCCTATGGACTAAATTGTAAAGAAGTCAAATGTTTAGGGGCAAAATGGTAATTTTGCCATAATATGAAATTGGATTGAATTGAATAGAATAATGATTAAATGAGTTAAATTTGATTATATAGATCAAGAAAAATGACGTACAGAATTGGATCAAGGGAAAGACAAGTTATCAATTAAATGATCGTTTTTCGTCGTACGAGTTCGAGGTACGTTCGTATGTTAATAAGCATTATTATAATTGTGTTTTAAATGCTTTATTATTGAATTGATTATGGATACAACCTTACGAAAATATTCTACGAAGATTCGACAGATGAGAAATTTCGGTTGAACCTTAGGAATAGATTAGGATACGAATGACATGTCATTAGGGGTTACATTGAGTTGGCTTCGAGCGATGATATTGGCACTTAGTGTGCGAGATCGAGTTGGCTTCAGGCCATGATATTGGCACTTAGTGTGCGAGATCGAGTTGGCTTCGGGCCATGATATTGGCACTTAGTGTGGGAGATCGAGCTAGCTTTGGGCTATGATATTGGCACTTAGTGTGCGAGATCGAGGTAGCTTAGGCTATATATTGGCAATTAGTGAGCGAGATTCCTGAGTATCTGATATTATTTCAAATGGTTCAATGAGTATATCGAAGATATGAAATGGTGAGAGATAGTCACGTATCGGTACAGGTATGTACGAAAATTCAATTGAATATTGAATCCATTAAGTTGAAAGTTCATGATCATTGTGGGAATGATTTTATGTTAATCTTGTGATTAATGGTATATATTTATAAGGTATAAATACATGGTAAACTTGGTCGATGATTATGTGTTAGGCTTTTGGGCCAAATTGAGTTGTGATATAGTATGTTTTATTCATTTAAATTATGGTCCAACAGATATGAGAAGAAGGAAAAATCGGCATAATTGTCGATTAAAATTGTTATGAAAATATGGAAAGATAAGAGTTTTAGACAATTGAAATATGTTTAGCTATATGCTTGAAAATATGAATGCACATAAGTAATGCGTACTTATATTATGACGTTTTGAAATGATTTGCTAATTTTTGTAATATTTTAAAATGGAGAGGTTATGGTTGTTAGGCTAAGGCCAAGACATGTTGGATTGACTTAAATGGATTATGCTATAAAATTGAATTGGTAAGCTTTATTTTTGAATTACGAACTTACTAAGCATTTCATGCTTACTTGGTGTTAATTTCTTTGTGTGCTTAGATATCGGAAGCTCGTTCGGGTTGGAAGTTGGTGAAGATCTCATCACACTATCTATCGACTATTTTGGCACCCACGATTTGTTAATTTTGGTTATAATGGCATGTATAGGTCATTTTGGCTAATGAAAGCTTACATGTATTTGTTATGTTTTTAGCCAATTAATTTGGCTTATTTGGTGATGTATATATATATGTGCAATGGCTTTTGATATGTGATTTATAGTTGCTTGGTAAATGGCTTATTGATATTTAGTATTGAAGGTAATAAATGGTTGAGATTTGAAATTGGTATGTTTGTGAATTTTGGTAAAATAATGCATGTTTGAAAATGACCATATTGATGAATTGAGATTATGAGTTTTGGTATGAGATTAAATGGTATATTGTGGTATTTGTGTGCCTTGTTTTGTTGATATTGAAATGGTATGAAATGTGCTTGGTTGGAGTTGATGTTAAATGCCTATTTATGCCATGTTTGTGTGCTGATTGGGTTGGAGTTGATATATGCAAATTTGGGTGGCAACTTGGCTTGGTAAATGGCCTATTTTTGTTCATACAGCTTAGCACACGGGCGTGTGGCTTGGCCGTGTGGCACCCAGTTTTCACATGGGCTAGTCACACGGACGTATGGTTGGCCGTGTGGCACAAGTCAGAGAGTTACACTGGGTCAGACACGGGCTGGGACATGGCCATATGATCCCATTTCGAATGTCCACATGGCCTAGGACACGAACGTGTCTCTTGGCCGTACGAGACACATGGCCAGGGCACACGGGCGTGTGGCCCCTTTAGATTGAAATTTTTTTAAAGTTTTCCTAAAATTTCATGAGTTCTCGGTTTAGTCCCGAACCACTTCAAATGCATGTTTTAGGCCTCGTAGGCTCGTAATAGGGACGTTATGATTGAATGCAAATGGTCTTAATTTGGTTGAGGATTTATGATTTGAATTGTATGATTGATTGTGTTGAAAGTTCGATGATGCCTCGTAACCCTGTTCAGGTGTCAGATACAGGTTAGGAGTGTTACAGTCTCAGCCGTGTGTCATGTGACACGGTCGTGTATCCCCTGTATCTTAAAAATTTGCACAAGTCAGTATACTTAAATTTTTCACACGGCCTAGCACACAGGTGTGTGCTTTGGCTGTGTGTCCCCTGCATCTTATAAATTGCAAAACAGAATGCTCAAATTATTCACACGGCCTAGCACACGGGCGTGTGGCTTGGCCGTGTGACCCCTGCACGTTATTAATGCAAGTTAGTATGCTCACATGGCCTAACATACAGGCATGTGGCTTGGCTGTGTGGCCTAAGTCAAAGACATAATAAGTTTGGACACAAGTTGGGACACGGTCGTGTGTCCCTATTTCGAATGTCCATACAGCTTGAGACACGGACGTGTCTACTGACCGTGTGAGCCACACGGCCTGGCCACATGGATGTGTATCTCCTGCACCTTGGAAAAATTTTGATGCTTTTCGAAAAATTTTCTGAGTTTCTAGTTTAGTCCCGAACTATTTCTAATGTGTATTTGGGGCCTCGAGGGCTCATATAAGGGACTTTATGTTTGATTTATGATATGAATACTATATGATGTGAAATATCTGTTTACTTGATCTGTAAATTCTGGTAATGCTCCGTAACTCTGTTCTGGTGATGGATACGGGTTAGGGGTGTTATAAGAAAATCACATAATTATTAATATCTTTCACCATAGTTACACCCTCAAAGCTACCTTGTTATCTTATGTTTTTTTTAATATTTTAATGGATATCATTATCATTTTCTTCCAGAGGTTCTTTAATTATACTAGTGTTACCACATGCATCATTCCTTATCCTTGTTGTATATTCTCTCGCAAACATATTTATTATAGAATTGTAGTAGAATCTAATAAAACAAAGAGTACCCACTAGGTTGGGTTAAGATGAACCCTATTGATCATATGTTAACAGTCTCAGCCCAGAACTTATGAGTAATTCCTTTACTGTTGAGTATCACTCTAGCCATCTCTTGTACTGTTCTGCTATTGCGTTCAACAACTCCATTCTATTGTGGAGTTTTTGGAGCAAAAAACTCAAGCTTAATCCCTTCATCTTCATAGTAATATGCAAAATTCTTATTCTCAAACTCCCTTTCAAGGTCACTCCTAATCCTTCTGATCATGTCAATCACATGACCTTTTTCATTCATCAGCGTTCCACATAGCTTCTTGAAATTTTCAAAGGTGTCACCCTTGTCTCTAAGGAATCTCGCCCAAGTGTATCTAGAGTAGTCATCCACACACATTAGTACAGAGCGCTTGCCACCAATACTCTCTATCTTCATAGGACTTATCAAATCCATTGAAGTAACTCTAGTAGCTTGTAACACCCCTAACTCGTATTCATCGTCGAAATAGGATTTCAGAGCATTACCGAGTAATTGTAATCTAATCATCCACTTCAAACATTTCAAAAATCATAAAATGATATCATCATTCACATGCATAGAATCCCTTATTAAAGTCTTTGAAAGTTTAAAAAACATTTTAGAAATGGTTTGAGACTAAATCCGACACATTTGAAAATTTTTGAAAAAAAATTAGAAAAATTTTAACTGCAGGGTTCACACGGCCAAGTCACACGCTTGTGTGTCCGGCCGTGTGGGCATTCGGAGTAGGGACACACGACCGTGTCCAAGCTCGTGTCTCTGCTCGTGTAATTCTCTGACTTCGGTCACATGGCCAAGCCACACGCCTGTGTGCCAGGCCGTGTACCCTTACGAAATGGCCTCGCACACTCGTGTGCTAGCCGTGTGTCTCACACGGCCGAGTCACACGCCTGTGTGTTTGGCTGCGTGGACCAAAAATGTGCCTTAAACAACAAATTTACCATTTCCTACAAGCTTGGAAATTAAACAACTCGAAAACCATTAGCTTAACTAGTTCAAAACACGATCAAATACATTCAAAACGTGTCAAAACAATCATCCTAGGTGCCTAACCAGTGTACCCTCATTGGTACCGCATTTATATCATCAAAACATATCATCAATGCATCATTCAAATGAAGATTATAAACATGCCAAAATCCATCAATTTGACCTAGCTCATATCTACCAAAAATATTAGCTTAAATTCACATGCACATACCAAGCTTTGGTTCAATTTAACATGCCATACTATGGCTTCAAACACAAACACATGTTTATATATATATAATTATATATAGATACACCATACCAATATTACATTTATAACTTCACTTACAATCCATCCACAAAATAACTATCATTTAGACATACTAGGTACAAGCTGACACAAAAGATAAACATCACCACATTTGAGTTCGGGATCGTTGTTAGATGCTGAATCGGCGATCAAAAGAGAAGTGCTTAACCTGCGCATGAAAAAACAAAACCCTACGCTAAGTAAAACTCAATGGTATTTCTATAATCTAAATATTTAAAGACAAGATAATATAATATGCACAATTTCTATATAAATAGTTATTCACGTGTCAAACCACATTTATTCGTACAATGACACTAGTCATCCAATACTTAATTCATGAATACATCATTTCATACCATACTCAATTCTCATCACTTGCTATATAATAGCTATTCACAATTTGATCCACATATCATTTAAACAATAACATTATCTATTCCATATCCAATTCATGAGTACATAACTCATGTATCACATTTTCATGTTTCAAATTACTATCCCATTTTCAATTCACATATAATATCAATCATAGTACCGTTTTATTTAATTACCCCTATTAACACGACTCGGACTCGGACGGATACACGGATCCAACCAACACACCAGTTTGGCACCCAAAGCCTCATCGGATAAATTCAAAGTAATATGTGCCTAATGCTATATACATTTGACACCCAGCGTCTCATCGGTTAAACGAAGCGAATTGACACTCAGTGCCTCATCGACTCGAAGTCAAAGAAATCCCTGAACTTTTCCTATCCTATGGCATGCCATTTATATCCGACTCAGCCTGATACAATTAATACGGTTTAATTTCACATTTCAGATATAACCAATATCCAATACTAATTTTTCATATAATCACACATATACACATGAATTAAATTCAATCTATAATAATCAATATCCAACTTTGACATTAACATATATTTGCATATTATCACATTTACACATATATATTCATTTCAATTCAATAATAAATACATTCAATATGTATCTACCAATTCAATCCATTTCAATCAATTATCAAAATGTCAATTACACCACCTCAACACTTACCATATACATTAAATTGAATTATAACAATTAACAACCAAGACCGAATTATAGAAATACAAACTAGGAATTTCGAGCTATTCGACATCGATTTTATCCTTTCCTTTTTGGTCAAAGATTCCGGTACGACGTTAGCTACGGAATTAAAACAATTAAAATTCATCAATATAACAAAACTCAATTTCATATTGAATATTTCAATTTTTACTCAATATTTGCCTAAAATTTAATTTATCCCTAAACCGAGACTCATTTTTATTCTTTACAATTAATTCTATATTTTTATACAAATTTCACCTTAAACTAAATTTAACTCCCTATTTTCACTTAAACCCCTAAATTTTGAATTTTTCATAATTTAGTCCCTATTACTCAAAATTTACAATTTATTCTACAATTTAATCCTTTTTCATTTCTAACTTAAAAATATATCAATTTGATCCCTAATAATAAAATTATTCAACATTAACAACATTTAAAAAATCAATCAACACTAAAATTTCAACATGGGTCGAGTAACCCTAGGTACCGAGATTCCAAAAACATAAAAATTAGAAGAAAAGGGGACTAAATTGACTAACCAATTGAAATTTGAAAAATTGGAGCCCTTGGTCGTGCGTTCTCTCCTATCTTCTTTCTCTTTCCCTTTTTATTTTTCTTTATTTTCTTTCTAATTTATTTGTATGTTTTTATCTCTTTTTCTTTTACTTGTTTATTGATCCGTGATGTTTCGTGATAAGTTTTATAAATTTATAATTAATCGCTCTTGAAAACTAACTATCACGACGAAGGCAAGTGCACCTTATTGAACAGTTGTATAGTTTAGGCAAGACCGGATTGTCTAACCCAAAGGAACTAAAAGTACTAGTATTAACTCTCTTTCTATTATTTAGCCTTAAAAAAATAAAAGGGGTTTGTTTTATCTAACTAATTACTAAAAAGTGCACAAAGAATGAATTGGGGAAAACTTTTGGGAAAGACTGATTGATGGAGACAATACCTAAGGGTAAATCCACCTAGACTTCACTTGTTATCTGACTCTGAATTAGACGATTTATTCATTTGACTTGATCCGTAGAAATACCTAAGTTATATTATTATCCCTATTCAAGACTAATAACGTCTAACCCTACGTTGATTAATCGAAATCTCTTTCTAATTAGCACCCTAGTGTTGCATTAACTCGATCTATGGATTCCCTTATTAGGTTTCACCCTAATTCGGCAAAATCTTGTCACCCTATCTTTAGGCGTGGCAATCAACTCCGCTTAATTATGAGTGATCTACTCTTAAACAGGGTCTATTCCTCCTCTGAATAAGCACATCAACACTTGAATCAATATCCTGGAATATTAAGACAAGAAGAATTCATAATTAAGAACAAGAAAAATATTTATCATATAATTCAGAAAATAATAACAAGATCCGTCTTAGGTTTCATCCCCCTTAGGTATTTAGGGATTTTAGTTCATAATTATGAAATAAAACATCTCAGAAGAATAAATACAGAACATAAAGAAAACCCAAAACTCCTGAAGGGAAATTGAGGAGAGATCTTCAGTCTTGAAAGAGAATCCGACTTCTGAGATGGATCAATCGGCTTCCCTTGAGTAATTCCCTGCCTCCTACTCTGTGTCTCCCCCAAGTATCTCCTCTCACGTGTTTAAATGGGCTTTAGAATGCCTAAAAACCCTTAACATTGCCCTTTTCCGAGTAGAACTAGACTTGGGCCCGATAGGCACACGGCCATGTGACACACCCATGTGCAATTGCTTCAGGCCGTGGTGGAGGCTGTTAAAGGGGCACGGACATGTGGTCTACCCATGTGACGAAGTCTAGGCCGTGTTGATTTCCCATGTCGGCCCATTTTCTCCATTTTCAGCCCGTTTCTCATTCTTTTCACTCTCCCATGCTCACCTAAGTATAAAATATGAATTTAGAGGATTAAGAGCATCAAATTCAATAAAATCAAGGAGAAATCATCCAAAAACATGCTAAGCATGGGATTAAAATATGTTACTTTTATGGTTTATCATTTATATATATATTTACTTAATAATTAAGATAACATATTATAATATATTTTAACTTTAATTATTATAATGTATAAAATAAATTTACATGTAAATTATCTAAATAATTCACTAATGTCATCCACTTAATGGAATAAGGCATAATTGCTTCTTTAGTCCCTTTAATTATTCTTTAATCTATAATTCAACTTTCACCATATATGCAATTTAACCCTTATATCTAATTACTTTTAATTCATGCAAATTCGCTTAACCTGAACCTAATTAACTACACAACTAGCTTTGTAAATATTTATTAAAAATATTTACGAGTCTGATTTACGGGAATAGAGTCCCAAAAATGCACTTTCTGACACCCCTGACTATCGGGTCGTTACAATTCTCCCCCTAATTAAATTTCATCCCTGAAATTTACCTGAAAAGAGGTAAGGATACTGAGATCTCATCATCTCTTCTGGTTCCCAAGTTGCTTCCTCAACACAATGATCGCGCCATAGTACTTTCACTAACGGGACTCGTTTATTACGCAACTCTTTCACCTCACGCGCTAAAATATCAATCGGTTCTTCTACGTACGACAAATCAGATTGAATCTCAATATCTTTCGTCAAAATAATATGAGATGGATCCGATCGATATCTTCTAAGCATTGAAATTTGAAAAATGTCATGCATTTTCTGTAGTTCCGCAGAAAAAGGTAAACAATATGCAACTGGTCCCACTCTTTTTATTATCTCATACAGTCTGATAAAACAAGGACTCAACTTCCCTTTTCGACCAAATCTCAAAATTTTCTTCCAATATGATACTTTAAGAACTTTATCGCCAACAGAATATTCAATATCTTGACATTTCAAATCTACATATTATTTCTTTCTATTGGAAGTTGTCTTCAATCTATCTTAAATTTTCTTAACAATGTTTTTCATTTCTTGAATTAATTCTGGCCCAATCATTATTCTGTCACTCAATTCCATCCAACAAATAGACATTCGACACTTACGACCGTATAAGGCTTCATACAGAGCCATTTGAATACTCGATTTAAAGTAATTGATCTATACAAATTCGGCCAAAGGTAAGAAATTTAAAATTAATAACACAAGTATGATGCATGCCTTCCAAAATTTGAATAACAGGCTTAGATTGTCCTTCCTTCTGAGGGTGAAAAGTTGTGCTAAAATTAAGTCGCATACCAAGAGATTCGTGCAACTATTTCCAAAATATTGAAGTGAACCGCGAATCTCAATAAGAGATCATTGACATAGGGACACCGTGCAATATCAGGATTTCTTGAATATAAACTTCAGCAAGATTTTGAAGTGACCAATCAGTCCTGACCGTAATGAAATGAGCCAATTTCGTAAGTCGATAACAATCACCCATACAATATTTTTCTTACTTGCCGGTAAAGGTAACCCCGTTACAAAATCCATTGTGCTACGATTCCATTTGCATTTAGGAATAGAAATAGGCTGAAGTAATCCAGTGGGAACCTGATGTTCTACCATAACTCGCTGACAAGTTAAACATTTAGCCACATACTCGATCACATCTCTTTTCATTCCTCGCCACCAATAAGATTCTCGCAGATAGCGATACATTTTCGTTCCACCAAGATACGAAGTAAAAGGACTATCATGAGTTTCGTGAAGTATCAACTCTTTTAATTTAGAAACTTCCGCAATACAGATTTGATTATGAAATCTTAAGCAACCACAATCATCAATGCTGAAATTTTCTAATATACTATGCTGAATTATTTCTCTTTTCTTCGTCAACTTGTCATCTTCTAATTGCGCTGACTTTATCTGATCAAACATCATCGGTTTGATCTTTAATTCAGACAATAGGCTTCCATCATTATTAATACTGAGTTGAGTAAACATTGCCACAATTCAACTGTTGATTTTCTACTCAACGCATCAGCTACAACGTTAGCTTTACCAGGGTGGTAATCAATAACGCAATCAAAATCCTTCAGAAGTTTGACCCAATGACGTTGTCTCAAATTCAACTCCTTTTTAGATAGAAGGTACTTGAGACTCTTATGATCAATATAGATATGACACTTTTCGCCGTACAGGCAATGTCTCCAGATCTTTAGAGTAAAAACCACAGCAGCTAGCACTAAATCATGAATCGGATAATTGCATTCATGCTTTTTTAGCTGACGAGACGTATAAGCAATCACTTTCCCGTCTTGCATCAAAACACAACCAATACCGCTCAAGTAAGCATCACTATAAACGACAAAATCCTTTCCCGATTCTGGTAAAGTTCAAACTGGCGCTTCAGTCAACATCTACTTCAATTTTTCAAAACTTTCTTGACACTGATCGTCTCAGACGAATTGAACATTCTTATGCAATAATTTTGTCATTAGAAAACCTATTTTCAAAAATCCATTTACAAATATTCAGTAATAACCAGCTAATCCAAGAAAACTACAAATCTATGACACATTCCTCGGTGCTTTTCACTGAACAATTGCCTCGATCCTTTTCGAATCAACTCTAATTCCATCTGCTGAGATAACATAACCCAAAAATACAACCGCTGATAACTAGAATTCACACTTACTAAGCTTTCTGTATAACTGTTTCTCTCGTAACACTTGCAGAACAATTCTGAGGTGTTGCTCATGCTCGGATTAAGATTTCGAATAGATCAAAATATCATCAATAAAAACTACCACAAATTGATTCAGATACAGTCGGAAAATACAGTTCATAAGACACATAAATGCTACCAGAGCGTTCGTCAATTGAAAAGGCATTACTAAGAATTCATAATGGCCATAATGCGTACGAAATGCCATCTTCGGTACATCACTATCTTTCACTTTCAACTGATAGTAACCCGATCTCAAATCAATCTTTTAAAAGACATAAGCTCCTTTTATTTGATCGAATAAGTCATCAATACGGGGTAGAGGGCATTAATTCTTAATTGTCAACTTATTCAGTTGTCGATAGTTAATACAAAGTCATATCGAACCATCTTTCTTTTTGATGAAAAGCATTGGAGCTCCCCAAGGTGATATACTATGACGTATAAAGCTACGATCCAATAAATCTTGCAATTGTACCTTTAATTCTTTCAACTCCGTGGGTGACATACGATTGGGGGATATTGACACCAGAGGCGTACCAGGAAACACTTCAATTGTGAACTTAAACTCCCTATCTGGTGGTAATCCATGTAATTTCTCAGGAAACACATCAGGGAATTCGCAAATAATTCGAATTTTACTGCACTGACTATCACCAGAATTCGAGTTAATAACATAGGCTAGAAAAGCGTCACAACCTTGATTAAAAAGTTTATCAGTTCGAATTGCTAAAATGATACGAATTGAACCACTCATTCAACATGTAAACTGAGAAATATATAGGATTTTTCCTATATAATTTATCACCTTTTTACTTAAATTTGTTGTTAAAACCAAGTCATTGTTTAATAAATTAATGAAATATATGAAAATATGAAATTGGGACATAGAAATTATTAAAATGTGATTTTATGCTTTATTATATAATTTTCATGCAGAAAATGGCTTCTTTTATATTAATTTGAGCATATTATATTTTCAAGCTATAAAGTGGGCCATGCATGATTAAATTAAATAATAAAATATAATGTTATATTTAATAATTTATTTTAATATATTTAATTAATAAATTGGGTTTTAATTAATTAAGTAAATTGATTAATTAAAGTGGTTAAATTATATTCTTTGGTCCTCTAAATTATCTAATATTTTTGGACAGGTCTGTGAGCTTTATTTTGATTACAAAACCGTCCAAATGGAGGACCAAGTCAACCGAGAATTCGGCTGCATATGGTTGTTCATAAATCAAATTTTGGTTTAATTACACAAGGTCCTTGAAGAGTTGAAAAAATCAGAGATTTACCTGAGGATTTGCAATTGACCGAGTCTTGATCCTGATGATGTTGTGGCACTTAAATCAAGCAAAAATCAGCCACACTTTCACAAATCATGGTCGGTCACCCTTGGAAGAAGTTTTAAAAGATGGACACTCCTATTTTTAGCAAACTAGCTCCCTTGCCTCACCTATAAATAAGAACTCATTTCTCAATTTTTTAATCATCCCTCACTCGTTCATCATTCTTTCCTCTCTCAACTCTCATAGCTTTCTTTCCCTTTCACGCCTATCATCATCTTTTTAGCAAATTAGCCTCTTAAAGAGCCTTTGTCGGCCAACTCGGAGAGCCATTAGCAAAGGAGCAAAGCGAAGGAACGAAGGAGCCCTCGTCAGTCAGAGTCTTGGGTGACAGCCACTTTGATTTGGGTTTAATATTTCTTTTCTTAATTTAACTCAAGAATGTTTGCTATGTGTTCAATGTTCTTGTTTACAACAATGATAGCTTAAGTTTATTTAAGTTAGGATAATTAATTTGATTAAATAATAATTATTTGATTCATGCTTATAATATTTGTGCCTCAATCGATCATGTTTTCAATTAGAATTAAGTTTGGACTTCATTCATACATGATTGAAATGCTCCTGAATTAGCTGAGCGATCCTAAACAGACGATGGCTAATGGACGCATAATTGAAATGTGCATGCTCAATTTAGATCTTAACCCGATTAAATTGTAGGTTGCATAACAACCCTAACCAGGCTCTGTTATCTGCATAATTTTTAGATTTGTGTGATTAAACTGTTTCAAACCTAACACGTCCTTGTTACCTCGCATGAATACTAAGAAACCCTTAGTAAATAAGGATCAGTAAAATGTGTATTTACTAAGTAAAGGATTCTGAAAGGACCTATTGTGGTTTCCAAACTCATGAAAGATCGAGTTGCCATGGAATGTTTTTCCAAATATTGATAAGCATGTTGATAATAATTTGAGTTTAATTAAAGTAATTGTCCTAGCTTATTTATGTTATAATTGTTATTTATTGTGTTAATTCTGCTAAAATCTATTTCATTCATATAGTTGCATGTTAGGATACATCAAATTAAAGATAATTGCATCTAGATTAATTTTACATATTTTTAATCAACACTTCCAAATCAATTTGTGTTTCTATTTACCAAGTTGTTAATAATATTTTTATAATTAACAGACTTAGCACAAGTACAATCCCTGTGGAGACAATAACTCGATACTTACTTATTACTTGATAACGACTATGTACACTTGTACAAACCTGAGCATTACAGAACACCATTCACCTCAATCATACTACCACTTTCACTCTGAACAACAAACTTCTTTTTACAACAATCTAGAATCACCCAGTGCTCTGTTAGCCAATCCATACCCAAAATCATATCAAAATTGCCAAACGGCATTATTAACAAATCAACAGGGAAGGTTATATTCTGTATCACTAACGAACATATCCTACACACCGAATCCACTAATACAGATTGTCCCAATAGACTAGACACCACTATCGATACTCTAGACGTCTCATATTTTAAACTTTCCAACTTGACCAATTCAGTATTAACATACGAATACGAATATCCTAGATCTATCAAAGCATGAATAGGTTCTGATGTAATAAAAAGATACCTGTCACAATGTCATTAGCATCGCCATCCTCACGAGTCTGCACAGCATAAGCTTGGGCTGGCGCTCTAGCTTTCGACTGATGAGTAACATCATCATTTCCCTTTCTAGCACCCCTCTCGAAAATGAACCACTTCGACTTGACCCACAACCCCTAGGAGATGGCATAGATCTCTAAGAAGTAACAGGTGTAGCATTCTCATTCTTCAGACACTCCTTAACAAAATGCTCTGTAGATCCACAATGAAAACAACCTCGGGTTAACTTCCAGCATTCACCACCAGTGCTCACAGTTTGAAATATCAGTATCCCTGGATGATCCTTGCACACTACCTGTAGACACAGTCGATTGTTTATCACGATTTCTAGTAGCTCTATCTGACTTAAAATTTGACCTCCAGCTACCACAAAATTCTTTTGATCTCTTTGATTGTGGATTTGAACTAGTAGCTCCAGAATGTTTTCCAATAGTATGGGTATTTTTAGTCTTTTTATCAAAACCCAGAACATGTTCTACCATTCTCGCCCGTTTAATTAAATCCATAAATTCAGTAATTCTGTGTGATACTAACTGAACTCGTAACTCATCACGTAAACCAAGTAAAAATCGCTTGCACTTATCAATTTCAGTTGGCACAAACTCAACAGCATACTACTAAGTCACGAAAACTCTCGTTCATAATCAACCACAGACATCCCACCTTGTTTCAGCATAAAAAACTCTTGTCTTCTATCTTCGATATATATATCGCCAACATACTTCTTTAGGAATTCCTTTTGAAAGAATTCCCAATTCACCTGATACGTGGATACATAGCGTGTCACTGACTGCCACCAAGTATATACTTCTTCTTGCAATAGAGAAACAACACATATTACGCTTTTCACGCGGGTTGCATTCAAGTTGTTGTAAGATGCGTTTAGTGGATTCAATCCAATCCTAAGAATTCAGTCACACTGTATCTACGTAACTCTTTAATCGGAGCTCGATGAACAATAGGTGCTGATGCCTTAGCGGATGTGGTTCCTGCCACATGCTGAAGAGCATTAACGATAGCTCTAAGTAATTGTGAATCATCTCTTTCCTCAATGTTACCTCGCTTAATGTTAGGTTGTTGGGTACTAACTGGATTAACAGTTGGTGTTATCGATTCGGTTCCATCTAACTCATTAAGGACATCATCTCCGGTATACATCTCTTGATCAACATCGTCATTATAATCATTCGACATTTTCAAATATAAAAAATATATATCAGTATCCAAATCCTGACTTAATTCGACTCAATTATGGCATGTACCTCTAGACTTAATTCCGAGCTCAATTTAATCCTAGAATCGGCTACACTTGTAAGCTCTGATACCACTAAGTGTAATACCCTTAACCCGTATCCGTCGCCAGAATAGGGTTTTAAAGCATTACCGAGTAATCATAATCTAATCATTCATTTCAAACATTTCAAAAATCATAAAATGATTCATCATTAACATGCATAGAGTCATTTATTAAAGTCTTTGAAAGTTTAAAAAATACTTTAGAAACGGTTTGAGACTAAATTGGGAACATTTGAAAATTTTTGGAAAAAAATTTAAAAAATTTTAATTGTAGGGTTACATACGGCCGTGTGGTCAGACTATGTAAGTCACGTCACATGCCCATGTGCCAGGCTGTGTACCCTTATGAAATGGCCTCGCACGTCCGTGTGCTAGCCGTGTGTCTCACATGGTTGAGTCACACGCTCGTGTGTCTGGCTGCGTGGACCAAAAATGTGCCTTAAACAACAAATTTACCATTTCCTACAAGCTTTGACATTAAACAACTCAAAAACCATTTGTTTAACTAGTTCAAAACACGATCAAATACATTCAAAACATGTCAAAACAATCATCCTAGGTGCCTAACCAATGTACCTTCATTGGTACCACATTTATATCATCAAAACATATCATTAATGCATCATTCAAATGAAGATTATAAACATGCCAAAATCCATCAGTTTGACCTAGCTCATATTGACCTAAAATATTAACTTAAATTCACATGCACATACCAAGCTTTGGTTCAATTTACCATGCCATACTATGGCTTTAAACACAAACACATGTTTATATATATATATACCAAACCAACATTACACTTATAACTTCACTTACAATCCATCCACAAAATAACTATCATTTAGACATACTAGGTACATGCCAACAAAAAAGATAAACATCACCACATTTGAGTTCGGGATCGTTATTGGATACTGAATCACGATCAAAAGAGAAGTGCTTAACCTGCGTACGAAAAAACAAAATCGTACGCTGAGTAAAACTCAATGGTATTTCTATAATTAGAATATTTAAAGACAAGATAATATCATATGCACAATTCCTATATAAATAGTTATTCACATATCAAATCACATTTATTCGTACAATGACAATAGCTATCCAATACTCAATTCATGAATACATCATTTCATACCATACTCAATTCTCATCACTTACTATATAATAGCTTTTCACAATTTGATCCACATATCATTTAAACAATAACATTATCCATTCCATATCCAATTCATGAGTACATAAGTTATGTATCTCATTTTCATGTTCCAAATCACTATCACATTTTCAATTCACATACAATATCAATCATAGTTCCGTTTTATTAAATTACCTCTATTAACACGACTCGGACTTGAACGGATACACGGATCCAACCAACACACCAGTTTGGCACCCAAAGCCTCATCGGATAAATTCAAAGTAATCTGTGCCCAGCGCTATATACATTTGACACCCAGTGTCTCATCAATTAAACCGATTCGAATTGACACCCAGTGCCTCATCGACTCGAAGTCGAAGAAATCCTTGAACTCTTCTTATCCTATGGCATGCCATTTATATCCGACTCAGCCTGATACAGTTAATACGGTTTAATTTCACTTTTCAAATATAACCAATATCCAATACAAATTTTTCATATAATCACATATATACACATGAATTAAATTCAATATATAATAATCAATATCCAACTTTCACATTAACATATATTTGCATATTATCACATTTACACATATATATTCATTTCAATTCAATAATCAATACATTCAATATGTATCTACCAATTCAATCCATTTCAATCAATTATCAAAATGTCAATTACTCACCTCAACACTTACCGAATGCATTAAATTGAATTATAATAATTACCAACCAAGATCGGATTATAGAAATACAAACTAGGAATTCCGAGCTATTCGACATCGATTTTATCCTTTCCCTTTTTAGTCGAAAATTTCGGTACGACGTTAGCTACGGAATTAAAACAATTAAAATTCATCAATATAACAAAACTCAATTTCATATTGAATATTTCAATTTTTACTCAATATTTGCCTAAATTTTAATTTAGTCCCTAAACAGAGACTAATTTTTATTCTTTACAATTAACTCTATATTTTTATACAAATTTCACTTTAAACTAAATTTAACTCCATATTTTCACTTAAACCCCTAAATTTTGAATTTTTCATAATTTAGTCTCTATTACTCAAATTTTACAATTTATTCTACAATTTAATCCTTTTTCATTTCTAACTTTAAAATATATCAATTTAATCCCTAATAATAAAATTATTCAACATTAACAACATTTAAAAACTCAATCTATACTAAAATTTCAACATGGGTCGGGTAACCCTAGGTACTGAGATTCCAAAAACATAAAAATTAGAAGAAAAAGGGACTAAATTGACTAACCAATTGAAATTTGAAAAATTGGAGCCCTTGGCCTTGCGTTCTCTACTATCTTCTTTCTCTTTCTCTTTTTATTTTTCTTTCTTTTCTTTCTAACTTATTTGTATGTCTTTATCTCTTTTTCTTTTACTTGTTTATATATATTTACTTAATAATTAAAATAACATATTATAATATATTTTAACTTTAATTATTGTAATATATAAAATAAATTTCCACGTAAATTATCTAAATAATTCACTAATGCCGTCCAATTAATGGAATAAGGCATAATTGCTTCTTTAGTCCCTTTAATTATTCTTTAATCTTTAATTCAACTTTCACACTGTATGCAATTTAGCCTTTATAACCAAAACCTAATTAACTACACAACTAGCTTTGTAAATATTTATTAAAAATATTTACGAGTCTGATTTAAGGGAATAGAGTCCCAAAAATGCACTTTCTGACACCCCTGACTATCAGGTCCCTAATTTATAGCTAATTACTTTTAATTCATGCAAATTTGCTTAACCGAAACCTAATTAACTACACAACTAGTTTTGTAAATATTTATTAAAAATATTTACGAGTCTGATTTACAGGAACGGAGTCTCGGAATGTACTTTTCGGCACCCCTGACTATCGGTTCGTTACACGGCTCAAGTTGCTGGATTTGTGAAACTCTATAATGTTTCTCCCTATGTTGTTTACCCATTAGACAACTTCTACGGGCTTTAGAAACATTTCCTCTTAGCTTAGGTATACCTTTGACAGCTTCAAACTAAATCAGACTTTGAAGTCCTTTGTAGTGCATATGCCCAAGCTTCTCATGCCATAGTTCTAATTTATAAACAATTGCTTTGTTACACTTCACAGTCTGAATAACCTTGTAGAAATTGTCAAAGATATGGACTTCTTCCATAATCTTCTCTTTTGTCTTGGCAGAAAATTCACATCCATCTTTGGTGAAGTTGACCAACATTCCTTGATCACACAACTAGCTTATATTTACCGGATTATCTTTTAAACCTTTCACCAATAGTACATTCTTCAGTCTAGGCAAACCAGAAGCATCAAGAGTACCTTTCTAAAGAATATTATCTTTCTTTCCATCACCAAATGCAGCCCAACCACTAGGGTAGTCTTCAAAATCAACAAGGAAGTTTTGACTCCCAGTCATGTGTCTGGAGCATAATACCAATCATCTTTATGAGAAACCTTTAAAGATCTATGAGCTACAAGCAAACACTATGGTTACTTCTTCCACTAGACCTATTTATGCTTTTTGGCATTTGAGTGGTTGTGTGTAGTGGGCACTTCAACTGGCACTAAACATTTCCACCTCAAATCATGTAACATTTTGAAACACTTTGGTTTGATATGCCCCAGTGTACTACAGTAATAAAAATTATTCTAGAATGAATATGCACCTTCTTGTCAATCTTAATCATCATATCCTTGGTTAAACTGTCACCTATTTTACCTTGTTTGGTTCCTTTCAGAAACACTGCAAGGCTTTCTATGATTGGTTTCCTTTTGTCAACAAATCCAAGTTCATTCCTTCCTAGATCCCTTCTACTAATACAATTATTTCATCGAGTTCGCTACTCCTAGTATTAAACTTTTCCAGAGGCAATTTAGTTTCAACCAACTCTTTTTTAGTGTTAACAAGATTGTTCAACTATTTGGTCAACAAAGACTCCTTAGCCTCAACTTGCTTGATCAACTTTCTATTTTCTTCTTTCAATTAAGAATTCTCTTGTCCAAATTCAAGTTTAACTTACATACATGTAACACCCTATACTCGATCCAGTCGCCGAAACCAAGCTACAGGATGCTACCACAGAAAACTGAAACATTCACAAGTAAATTAGTCAATAACATCCAATAAATCCATATATACAAAGTTCAAGTTAAACATACATTATAATCAAAATTGAGTCCCAATCGGGCTTATGAAAGCCCTTAAGCAAGCTCGAAACTAAATTGGGACCATTTTAAAACTTTTACAAAAAGATAGGTAAAATATTGAAATAGAGGTCAAACGGTCGTGTGATATGGTTGAGGTCGTGTGGTGCTATCGTACAGCCGTGTCCCCAAGGCATTTAACTGCTTATTGCCATGTAATCCATGGTCACACGACCATGTTGCTAGCCTATGTAACGCACTGTGACTGTGTGAATCATCCTGCACTTAAATTAAACAAACCACACGGTCGTGCCCTACACTTGTGTACGGCACACAACCGTGTAGCAGGTCATGTAACAAATTGTATGTACCTAAAATGCCTTCCACAATAAGCAAATATAACCTAGGTTCTTTTAAGCCTCAAGTCATGCAATAGAGACACAAAAAATATACCAAATTATAACATATTTCATTCCATCTAAATGTCTAACTAATATGCCACATTTGGCACCACAATTCAACCATTAAATAACAACTATTCCTTACTATTCATGCCACGTTATTCATACCTAAACATATATATACAACCATCATTTCTATAACTAAAATATCAATGGGCAAAGTTCATCAAATGGTCTAAAAATAAGTATCTATTTCGTCTGGCAAAACAAATCATATTTACCAATACTTTTAACCATTTCAAACCACAATTCAATCACACCAAATATAACATTTGCCTAACACAACCAAAGTCCTTTTCCATTATCATCAATCTACTAAGTATCAATTTGGTTCCAATCACTTAACATCACAAGGTTACATATATAGTTTATACATAACCAAAGTGCCAAAACATTATCACTATTTGCAAAGACTATCCATCCTATATAAATGCTGCAAGTGACCAACTTCAAAGCATCAAAAGTTTACCAAAATGAGAGACGGTAGGTGTGAGCTTCTCGAAAATCTGATCAACAAGTTCTGAACGTCTAAATCTACATAAAAGTAGTAAGACGGGTAAGTATATAAAATACTTAGTAAGTTCATAGAATTAAACATTTACTTACCTCAATCATTTAATACATACACAATTCATTTTTTATATAAAATTTACCTATCAATATTCAAACAACATCAACTTATAAGATTTTGAGCTCAATTAGATATATACCCTCAAATGTTCTTATTTTCTTTTCAATTTAACTTGATTCTAATAACCAAAACATATTCATTACTTACCCAACCTCAAATAACATATCTCCAAAACTTCATTCACAATTCTACCTGATGAAACTTCGTAAAAGAACTCTGTACATAGGTGAAGATTATAGTGCCCGATTACCCATTAGGGTTGAACCAACACGATAAATAGTCTGGCCAGGGCTTAATATTCATGTATTCTCGAGTTCGTAACATATGCAGGAGCTCAAAACCTAAACATGTATTCTCAAGTCCGCAAAATATCCAGAACTCAGAACCCTGGCAAAAACTCATAATCTCATATACGAGACTTTTACTAATTTCACTAGGATTTATCTCACATTATACACAATTCCAATTCACCAACAACCAATATTAACAAATCAAATATAACACATTACCATAAGCAATTTAAATTACATCGTATGAACTTACCTGATTTCACCGTAGTAGTTTAGCTGACAAGGACTAGTCGATAATTTTCCATTTTCCTCGTACGTCCTCTAGTTGTTGTAATTCTTGATCTAAAGCATGATTTAACTCAATTAACTACTCCAATCAATATTTAACAACATATTGCAATCATACCTTAGCTCAATTTCATTTATACAATAATTCTCTAAGTTTTGCATTTATTTTAATTCAGTCCCTAAAACTGAAAATGCTATAATTTACACATTTGAGCTTTGATTTCGAAATTGATCTCAATTTCATCATCCAATAGTCCAATAGAACACAAAAATTTAGAATATTCATACACATTTTGAACTTTTTGCATTTTAGTTTATAAACTAACAACTTTTACTTTACAAACTAGTTTATTTACATATCTAAGCTTCAAAACTAACCAAATAGCCACAAAAGCTTCAAGAAAACATCAATGGAAACTTAAAAAAAAAACTTTAACAGTCTTGCGAAATAGTCCATGGGTTAGCTAAATCAAGCTCTTAGTATTTCAAAAACATAAAAATTACAAGAATTGGACTAGAGTTGACTTACCAATCAAGGATCAAAGGTTTGAAACCAAGCCCTAGCTCCCCCTTTTGTTTCGTGAGAAGAACATGAACCAAAAATAAAAACGAAAATGTTCTTAGCTATTGTTTTTCTTATTTTAACTATTATACATTATAATAATATTTTATATTATAAAAAATCATATTTTAACTACCTAAACATACTAATCGTCCAACCAAAAATAAAATTGATATAGTTACCATTTAAAAACATTAAAAAACTTTAATCAATCATTTTAGTTAATAGAAATCAATAGAGATGAAGTTTTGCGTATTTTACAATTTAGTCTTTTTCCTTAATTAACTAGCCAAACAACAAAATTACCAGACCAAACTTTAATATGATACATATATAACTTAGTAAATATTAAATAAATAAAATTTACTAACTCACACATTGGGATTGTGATTCTGAAACCACTTTTTCGACACCCCTAAATCGGGTTGTTACAATACATGTTCACATTTTCCTAGCATTTGTATATGTGTTTAGAAACTCTCTTTCAGAACCATCATAAGATTTATCATCTATCTTAGCTTCTGAACCACATACCACACTCAAAGAAAATAGTACATAATTGTTCACTTGGTCCTCATTAGATCCAAAATTGCTAGAGGTGTCTCTATCACTCTATGTAGGACATAAAACTTTCTTTATCTTCTTAAAAGTGTTAATACACTTAGCCTGAATATGACCATAGCCAAGGTATTCATGACATTGAGAATTGTTGCCACCTACAGTTGTTGTTTGCTTAATATGAAAATAGTTCGTGGAAGTACTTGATTGCAATAACCACTACAGCTTGGCACTACTGAAAAACTGTGCAAACGAAACAAAATAACACCAAGGATTTCTTTATGCAATTGGTTTTCTTACGTTTGTGGAGCTTAGCTCAGTGATTAATTCCACTATCTTTAATCATAAATACAACAATGATTTACACTCTATCACTCCCCAAGCATAGAGATCATATTTTTGTACCTATAAACTAGAACACTCGCCCCCCAAATCCTCTCTTAAGAACTTGGACAATAAATACTCAATGTTTACAATTCAGATTGCACTCTTTCAAAAAATCAATTCTTCAATGAATAGATTCAACTGCTCTCAATAAACTCTTAAACATAACCTAAATAAGCCTTAATGCATATATCAAATTTGGCTCATTAATATAGAAACTAAGTGAATACAAAGTAACTCCTTGAAAATAACTATTACAACATACACATTCAAAGCACAATCAATCAAAAATAGGCTATCCAAATTCAGTAACACAATCTCAATCAAATCTCTACATTCTAAGGGTTAAATTGATTCACTCAAATCCAATCCAATCTTCAATCTTCAATGAATGGTTCCATAGACAAACCACAATATCTTCAATATAACAACCCATTAATAGGTCCAAATAATTTTTTCATGAAATTACCAACTTAAATATGGCAAGTATTTTCACTGCCTTAGTGGCAGTTTGCAATAGGCATTATCGAGTGCCATTCAACTCATTCAACAGACCTAGCCTCAACAATTTTTTATTAAATTTTTATTAAAATATAAAAAGACAAAAACATATTCATAATAGTATTTGTTTCCTTCTAAATATTATTTTTTAGTCATTTTTTAATTGAATTGGTGTTTAATTGACTGGTGACACTAACTTTGTCAAAAACTTAAATATAATAGACTTATATGTGAAAAAAAAAGCTCTTAAGAAATTACGAAAAAAATCGATAAAGTCCTTTCATTATCGGTTCTGTCATTGACCATGTTGATCGTTAAAAAATTAACGGACTAACCAGATGGTGACATATGGCAACTTCTAGTTTAATCTAATATTTTCTCATAGAAAATTATTAAAAGATCATAAAAAATAAAAACCATAAAAAATTATAAAAAAATATTGAAACTATTAAATATTAAAAACTTATAAAAACTTATAAAAACTTATAAATATTATAAAAATAAATTTTAATATAGTTTAAAAAAATTAATAGAATATATTTAAAATTTTATGAAAACATATAAAAAATCATAAAATTTATTGAAATTTATAAAATTTATAAAAATTGATATAAAATTATAAAAAATCATAAAAACATGAATTAGACAGAATCAATTGGTCGGACCAGTTAAATCGAAATTGACAAGGCTACCAGTCTAAAGAAAACCATTAGATTAATTGACCATGGAGTCGAGCGTTTAAACCAATTTTTTTATTTATTTTTAATATTCTATTTAATTAAACCGTATAGGCTAGTCGAGTTGACAAACTGGTGGCTTGATCGGTTTGACCATCGATTTGATTCTAAAAACCTTGGTCAAAATATTTCATATTAATATATGCTAATATTTGGATAATGAAAAATTATAAAATTAATAAAAAATATTCAAAGTCGAGTATTTTTTTATAGTTAGACCAATGGTTGAGCCGATCAGGCCACTGGTTTGCTAGTTCGATAGGTCAATCTAGTCTAATTAAATAAAACATAAAAAAAAATTAAAAAGTTGGTTCAACCGCCCGGCTCCTAGGTCAATCAATCTAATGGTTTTCTGTGGACTAATACCCTTGTTGATTTCGATCTAACTAGCCCGACCGACTGATTCGGTTCAGTTTAAGTTTTTACGATTTTTTATAAATTTATGTCAATTTAAATTTTTTTTATAAGTTTTTAAGAATTTTTATACATTTTTATAAAATTTTAAATAATTTTTTTGTTAATTTTATAAAATTTTTATAATTTTTAAATTTTGTTATATTTATAAGTTTATATTACTTTTTAATAAATTATAAATTATTTTTAATTTTTAATAATTTTTATTATTTTATGAAATTTTAATATTTTGTATGGGAAAATATTGAATTAAACTAGAAGCTGCCAAGTGCTACTTTTGGACAGAAACCATTAACGGAGGGGTTTTTTTCTATTAACGATAGGAACTTAATTGAGTGTGAATTTAATATAAAAGTTCAATTGATTTTTTAGTATTCTTTTAAAAGCTTTTTTGACTTATAAACAAATATAAATAGATTGATAGATTTTCAAACACAATGATGAATAATAATACAAAACAGTGTTTTATTTCCATATCTAAATAATTTTAGAACTTCTGTCAACTAGTTTATATAATCATTTTTTAGTTATGGGGATTCAACATAATTATGATCTTCTTTATGAATTTTTCCAACCACAAGATAAATAATTTCTCTTCTAAAATAAAAACCAAATGAGAATGGTAGTTCTAATAGGTTTCCAGATGCAATTTGTGACAATTGTACTTATTGCACTCATCTTGTAATCATTCATCTCTTTTCTCACTTAATACCTACAGGAATGGTTAAATGATCACAAACAAACAAAACTTTGATGAAGAAAAAAGTTGGTGATAGCTTCTTGTTTCAACTCACTAACCCTAAACAGAATCATTCTCATCTTCATCCTCACCAATATATCTATCTTCTTTAGCTATTTTCTATCAACGGGTAACAGATTGCAAATGAGGACTACTAATTTTATCTACATTTTGATACAAATAATCATATCTTGAAATTGTTCAAAATAAGAATTTATATTTTAATAAAAATAAATTTAAAACTAATATCAGAATCAATCATTACAAGTATTGATCAAATAAATTCGATCTCACCCACTCATGATTTACACTGGTGGGAGCTAGGGACGATATTGAAAAAAGGTTTTGCTCACCTTAATCCAATCCAATTTTTATACCTTCTGCTAAGACATTTTCTTAAATATATCGAGATAGTCCAAAAGAAATTTTACTTAAACCTAACCTCAACCTAACACCAACAATTAAAAAACCAACTCGTCTTACCTCGAAATCTGATTTTAAAAAAAAATCCCCTTATAATGAGTAGGCGAACCATTTAGTTTGGGAAATTTTATCATTCTTAAATGGGACTCAATTTTGAACACTCAAAATTTTCAAAACATCAACTTTACCTGTAAATCAAAACTCCATTTACCTAACAAAAAATTATGTTTAAAACAAATTAATTAACATATATTTTCATCTAAATTCTTATATCTTCTAACCCTCCATAATATATAAATATTGCAGCCATCTTTCATGAATATTATATATTTTAAAACCCTAGTCTCGGATAAGAGTGGCAAGAAAAATAAAAAAGGGAAAGAGAAGAGAATTGGCACCATTAGAGGGTACAAGAAAGAAGAATAAAATAGGTTTCACATTGATTATTATATCTTAAATCAGGTATTAAAGTACAGGTTAAAGGAGCAAGCTTTTGCTTTTAAAGCAGAAACATAGGCTAATTGGGAAATAGACCAAATAAATGATCCTTAAAAACACATTAAAAAAAAAGGACAAGAAATCTATGCACGTTTAAGATATTAGGGACTGAAAGAGTGGGGAAATAAGATCATTGCACACAAACAGAAGCATAGAGCTACGCCATTGGACAGTTGGATATGAGATAGCCCACCTCTAAAGATTAAAAAAGAATCTTAAAGTTTTTTGGGGGGCTTTTTTTTTTTAATTTTAACAATGAGTTATAAGGTTTGGTGGTGAAAAGGGTGGCCACTAGGTGAAAGGGGGAACCCATGGTTGAAGAGGAGTTGGAATCCACTTGAAGTGGCTTGAGTTGAAGACATGGGACTTGGATTTTTAATGGGGACATCCAACACATGCTTTCAAGCCATGAAATCTCTCTCTATATCTCTGGCTCTTTCATATGTGTAAAGAAAGGTACCACTAGATTCAACCCATCATTAGGTCCTTAAACTCAATTAAACTAAGTAGCCGAAGCGTCCAATTATTGGAGGAAAAGAAACCACTTCCCTTCCACAATCGAGCCTCACTTAATGGTCCCATTTGATTAAACAGCTCTCACTTGGAACAGTTCAGGACAATAGTTACATACGTCTCATAAATAAAAACATGTTGAATTTCTTATAAAAGTATGTTTTCAAGTATAAACGTTGGCACATTTTGTTTGTTCAAATGATTTTATCTAAATTTCAATGACAATTATTTCGGCATTAGTTCAATGGACTATTAAAAATTATTATGCTCAAATGATTTGATCTTGTTGATGTTTCTCTGTGGTGCGTTGGGTTGAGCAACGGATCGGGTTGTGTAGTTAGGTTGCCTACAAGACAAAAGAAATTAAGAGGTGCCGAAGCTTGTGTACACTCTGAAGCTCAAGTCAATGTTTCAGCAGGGTGTGAGGTTGAAGATGATCATGGATCAAATATAAAACGGAGAGAAATCATACCGGAAATGAGGTCAATGTTTGGTATTTGTAGTTGATTCTTGAGCTTGTATGTTTGTTGCCTCGATCTATCAATTGGTTAACGTGATGTCTCCTATTTGTTTAGGTACGTTATTAGCTCATTCCTTATGCAAGTATGCTGAGTTGTATAGATGCTTCTTCTGTTATAGGGAGATGAATCCTTTTTGCGCCATGTGACCTTACTTCGCTAGTTGGTGATCTTGTGAGCCTTAAGGGGTTTGAGTTCATATCGGCATTATGCATATTTGAGCCAAAGCTCTCCTAAGCTTCTTCTTGGGTCATATTTAAATGACAATTATTTCAGGATAAGTTCATTGGATGGTTAAATAATGATTATGTCTTTAATGACTCAAAATTCACGGGTATCAGAAAAGTGCAGTATCGAGCCTCTGTCCTAGTAAACCGAATTGGTAAATATTTATTAGGAATATTTATGAGTCTAGTAGTGTGCTTAATTAGATTTTTACTAAGTAAATTTAACTTAATTTAGAGTAATTAGGAAAAAGGACTAAATTGAATAAAGGGTAAAAATTAAATTATAAATTAATAGAAAGTAAAAGGACCAAAATGGAAAATATGCCTTTTAGCAAAAGTTGAGGCGGCATATGAAGTAAAAATCTAAGATTTTTACTTAGATTTTAATTATAATATATATTAGTAATAAATTATATTAAATTAATTTAAAATAATTATATTATAAGATATTTATATGATAACTAAATTAAATTCATGACAATGTCTATTCAAGATATATAATAATTGAAAGTGCTGATGTGTTTATTTAAGTAGTTTTCTTGTTACATTACACTTCAATAAATATATTATTTAATATTTTTATATAATAATTTACAATCATACCAATAATTATGATTATAATTGTGGACTAGAATTAGTTGCTAAATTTACAAGAAGTAAAATATGAGAAGAAGTGATAGTGGAAGTGGTCATATATACCATGGCTGTGATAACCACAATAAAATAGGAGACAATAAATTGTTTACGTAGTTCGGTTTATTTATGTTTGCGGAGTCTAATTCAGTGGGATAAATCTATTGTCTTTGAAACAAATGTAACAAGTGAACTTAGTTCTAACACACTCCAGTGAAGAGTCCTCACCATAGTACTCAAAGACTAAATCTCTCACCACAAAATCCTCTCCTCAAGAACTTAGCTCGTAAAACTAAGAACAAAAGATTTTACTTTCTCAAATGCACTCTCAAAAATAATGTTCTTCAATGAACTAATAAGTGCTCTCAATATTCAGTACATCAACCTACACGAATCTTTCCAATATATATTTACGAGACTTGCTAGCATACTAAAAGATCAATCACAATCTCTTTTAAACAGTAGTTAAAATAACTAAATATAACTTAAAAAAAAATTCTCAATCCAACATCCTTGATTCAAAGGAGTTAATATAATTTATTTAATCCGTTTCAATCCTTAAAATATGGCCTTTTCAAGTGAATTAATCTTTATTAATGAGCTTCAATCATTCTACAACTACAATATTAACGTAGCACACAGATTTATTTCTATAAATCCTGTAAAAGAGACAGTTGATCATTTACACATTCAACAAACTTCAAATATTTCAAAACCATTATATTTAGCCTTTTTTTTTTCGAATTGTTTAAACCAGCCAAGGGGCCTGCCTGGTTTCCCACGATTTCCTTATTGACCTAATATATATATAGACCGTGAAAAGGTTCCCACTTCTATTTAAAAAGTTTTATCTTTTCTATTAATTAAATACAAAACATAGGGGCACCTGGACTTAGATAAAGTGAGATAATTGGTACATGAAAATCCAGATGGTTCTGTCTTAAGTCTTGCAGTGTATCTTTTGTAGTGCTTCCTTATTATCTTGTACCTAAAAAACAGGTCACAGAGAGAGAGAGAGAGATGGACATATTTACAAAAAGGAAGTAATATTAATATAATTAGACAGGGAAGCACACACCAAACAGGCTGAGATTGCTCTGCCCGTACAATTTTTTTACGAAGGTTGGGGCTATAAGTGATGAGGAGCTGTGGAGATAAGAGGAGGACGGTGGTATTTTACGATCAATAGAGTAATAATCGAGGTGGCAGTGACTTTGCATGCATGGAAAGGTGGTGCATGCAGCTCATGAATTGCGTGCATTAGACAATAATAATAATTATAATAATGGAGGAATTTGTGTCATCGTTTTTGTTGATTGAAATACCATTAGTCACTAAATTATGGATAAGTTTTCGTTTTGGTCATTTAACTAAAAAAAGTTACAATCCGGTTACTGAATTATTCAAAAGTTTTCATTTAAGTCACTAAGTTGTTAAAATCGATGGTATATGGCTTTTTCTTCGCACTACCTTTACCAATCGAAAGCTCTCTTTCCCCTCTCTACTACAGTTCAGTTTTTTTCATGAACCAGCTTTAAACATCACAAATCTACGAATCAAAATTCAAGCAGCTTTTTATTCAATCTTCAACACTGACCGTCAGATTGAGTTGGATCTAAGGTATATTCTTCTACTTGTCGATGGTATAATTAATCCACTGTATCAATTGCAGAATTGTCGTTTGGAGCTTGCTAACAGAACCTTCTTTTTAAATAAAAAAAAAACCATAATAGCCTAGTGACTTAAATAAAAACTTTTGAATAGTTCAATGACTTAAATGAGAATTTTAAATAGTTCAATGACCAACTTCTAACTTTTTTTAGTTAAGTGACCAAAACGAAAACTTACCTATTTAGTGACTAATGGTGTAATTTACCCATATGAAAATAGGTTTTTACGGTAACATTATACGCGAACATATAAATCATTTAAATATGAAGATGTATAGAATTTTGTTTAGAAGTTTTAAATACAAATATTGCAAAATACCAAGTAACAACAATATATAGTCAAATAAATACAAAATACAAACATATAAAGTGGGCAAAATAAGCCCAAGATTGAAAGTTCGCTCTTCCAATCTGAGCTCGTAACGATCCAGTCCGAGAAAATCCAAGCCCATAACATATCTGAACTCAAGAAAATCTGAGTTCGACATAACCTGAGCTTGAAAAAGCCCAAGTTCATAAAAATTTAAGTTTGACTATTTGGCCCGAGCCCGAGATAAATCTAACGCACAACCCAAATTTATAATTGAACAATCATAATCGACATTAATAATTAATTTAATTTTATGATATTACTTGAAATAAAAATAAATAAAAATGATTTATTTTATGAAGTTGGGGTTCATAAGCATTACATTTTTATATTAAATTTTTATTAATAGTAAAAATAATCAATAATAAATTTTGATGTTAAATATAAAGTAAATTTTTAAAAACATTAATTGAATAAAAATGTTTTAATTCTATAACTATATATGTACAATAAATAGATGAAATTAATAATTATTAAAATCTATAAAATTTAAATTTAACGATAATATAAAAATATATAATAACATAATACATTAATTTAATAATACAATAACTTGTATTATATTTATCACAAATGATAGAACATGATTTATTATGCAATATTAATAACATTACTAATAAATTTAATTTTAATTATTTTTTATTAATATTTAATTTTTATTAATATTATTATCTTTATATTATATTTTAATTTGGAACGAGTTTATTTTTATTTAGGTTGGGTTTTAAATAAAGTTTAAATTGGGCTTAGGCTTAGGTTTATGTCTGGATTTGGGTTTGGTTGGTATTGGGTTTAAATATATATTACATGTACAAAGTTGATTAATTTGGTTTAACCGAATCAACAACATTAAATCAATCGGTTACCTAACCCAACCATAGTGCATATACATAAAGTATTAATATATTAACTAATTATATTTAATCATTAATGCATATATATAAATTGTAATTAATATATTATATATTATATTATATGATATTGCATTATATAATATAGTAGGAGGGCTAATTTTCAAATGTACAAGGTGTATATGGAGAGACTTAAAGCATATTTCAACCAATATAATAATAAACAAGAATATATAATAATTACTATATTATGTACTACTATTATAGTATGTAATATTATAGTATTACATAAAGTTTTTTTAAAACTATTAATACATATATATAACTATTAATTGGTCTAAAATCAAATTTACCAATCAAGTTGTTTGAATTGCCTTAATTTGGTCGGTTAAATCGGTTTTAATAGCTAACCATAATAGATGATATATTATTACATAATATAATAATATAGTATATAATTATGACTAAAACTATTAATACATATAGATAACAAACATCACATTATAGATTATAAGAAAAGAAATTTAGAATTTTCGGTAATGTGATAAACAAGTACAATTTGATAAATTAGATATTACAATACATGTCTATAACTAGTAATAGATAAAAATATTATTAAAAATTAATATCTTAATAAAATAGTATTTTTATTAAATTAGATTTTGAATTGAATGTTAACTTTTACAAATTGTATTTGGGTATTGAATTTAATTTTTTATTTTGGACTTGAGATCTTAGCTATAATTAGCGTCGAGACCATTTTTTAAAGGGAGATTTGAAAAACGGGAATCGACTTTTGAAAAACGAAAACGGGAGTCGCCACCAATCTTTTAAAGTGTGATTGGATCGCTATATAAAACATTTTGGTCTACGAAATTATGAGAAAATAGGTTCAGGAGTCGGTTACGTACGAGGAAGGATTAGCACCCTCGTAACGCCCAAAATTGGTACCAAATTGAATAATTTTGTCTTAATGTCAGAAATTTGAAAGAATTTAAAAATGATATTTCCTTAAAGTCGTGATGTTTTGAGAAAAGAATCAAGATTCATTTGTTTTAAAAGAGTACAAGCATCACATCCAGCATGATTGGACACGATATCTTTAATCTTTCATAACTAAAATCATCTCGTGATTTGTAAAATTCGTTTAAAAGGATATTTTAGATATTTAGACAAATGAGAAATCGCAACCCAGCATGTTAGGGCACTATTTCCCGAATTTCTAAATATCCAAAACATTGCCTTATTTTTTAAAAGAAATTCCTTTTTTTTAAATTAAATGAGATATGACTTTTGGTTTTAAAAGTAATGGTATGTTTTACATATTGCAAGAAATTAGATAAACCTAATTACAATATATATGCTTTATCATTTCATGCTAATATAGTAAAGGTGACGAACAAGGATCTAAATTACGTATTATATTGTTATTTCATGCATGGTCATAAATAGCATTATTACATACAAAATACAACATGGAATATAATGAATTCAATAGTATAAATTGTATAACATATATAACAACATTTTATGCAAATATATATCTAAATTATCATAATTAACTAATTTTATGTGAATATATAAAAACAAGAATAAAATAATATGTGAATTTTAACCTATTAGACAATATCACAATAAAAGAGAATCTAAAAATAAATAAGAAAATTTAGTGTATAAAATATAAAAATAAGCTATTTAGAAATATATTAAATGATATAAGAATAATAAAAGATAACCCTTTTTTTTTAAATGACGTATACATATAGGTTATACTATACCATATATAACTTAATATATAAGAAAAATAATGTACTAGATATTGCTATTTTTTTAAAAAAATAAAGAATGTATATAATTAGTAAGTAATAATGTATACTTTGTAATAAAATAAAGGTAATATAAGGAAATATGATAGAATATAATGTATAATATAATTTACAAATAAAAATATATAATAATATAAATCATATAGCAATAAAAATATATGTAATAAAATATATATAATATAATATAAAGAATATATAAAATAATAATAATCTAATAAGTATAAAATATAGTAAATTAGTTTAATACATATAGGAAAATACATAACATATACTAAATTTATAAATAAAATGTATAATAATATGAATAATATAATTAGTAATATATAAAATAATATATACTAAAATATATAATATAAATAATATATATAATAAATATATGATAAAAATATTTAAAATGTATAACAATAATATAATAGATAAAATATAGTACAATAAATAATATATAATAAAAATATATATAACATATAATAAAATACAAATATAACAAAATAAATAATATATATAATAAATAAGTCTCCTTTTTTAAAAAAATAATATATTGGATAATAAAAATAATATATACTATTTTATAACTAATGTTAAAATATATATAAAATATTTAAAAATATAAAAAAAAACTAAAATTGAATTTAATTGAAGAATCTGGGGTTAATTTTAAACTAACAAAAAAGAATTAGGCCTAATTTGAAAGAGTTCGAAACTACCAGGGATTCACTAGGCAATTTACCCTAATCTTAAAACGACGCCGTTTCCCGAATGCCGTTTTAAAATTACTAAGAGGACTAAATTGAAACATAATTAAAACATTAGAGCTAAATTAAAAATAAATAAAATGGAATTATAAATATTAAAATTGCTAGAGGACCAATTGGGCAATTAACCCATTTTACAAAAACATGCGGATCCTCCCCGGGTAATCGAGTCCACACGCGAATCCTCAGGTCTTAAAACGAGGTCATTTTTAAGCTTATTGACTTAAGCCAAAACGGCACTGTTTCTTTTAGGCTATCCTAAAAAATCATTTTGAAACCAGTTTTTTAAAAAAAAAACTAAGAAATTCTCTGAGAGAGGGGAGAGGAAAGGCCCTCCGGGCTCTGGCCTCCATCAGCCCAAGCTCCGGTCATCGGGCACATGCACCCATGCGCCCACGCGCCACCGTCTGAACCGCCGTGCCCGGTGGTTAAGGTTTTCAAATTTTCATTTTTTCGCAGCGAATCGAAAGGGTAACCTTTTTACTATCTTTATAATGTAGTTCTACTATATGCTGTATAAAAAAATAATAATAAGAAAATTAAATGTATCACCTCCGTTCTTCAGTAAACTTTTGAGCTCTTTTTTTGTATATTCTGTATCCAAAAAAAAACCTCCTCCCCTTTTTACAAATCGGAAGAATGGCTTTATAGCCTTTAGATTATACATGTTTAAGAAAGAAATCTTTGATTTCTTACCTTATTGGTTTTAGTTTATCTGCTACTGTTTAGTTTCCTTTTCTGCTCCGTGTTTGTGGGTTTCTGTTGTTCTGTCTTGCAGGTATTCGCGAGGAGATCTTGATAGACGGGCCCTTTCGACAGAACCGGCGTTGATTTGGCTTTAACAACGGCCTGATTTGAGGCCTGGAATCATGGAGTCGATAGTGGACAACTAAAATGACTCGACTAGGATGATACGCTGAAAGGCCGCTGGAGAGACGTTGATGGGGGCACGATCGGTGGCTGAGGAGTCGTTAAGACGGTGAGGCACTGATGGGGCATTGAAAGACCCTGAGACAGTGCATTGAATAGTGGCCTCGATTCAGGAGCTGGACAGACGCTCCCCGAACTTTCCAGAAATAGTGGCGGCTCGAGGAGAAATAAGGCAGAAACCCTAGGGTTTCCTGCCTTGGTGTAATAATTTGGATCAATTGGGCCACTTAAATTTTGTAATTGGTCAGGGGTTTTATGGGCTGATAGGTTTATTGAGTTTGGTGTATGTGTTGGGCTTCGGGTGTATTTGGGTCACACGGGTATTGGATTTTAGGCCTACGAGCTTATTGGTATTTGGGATTTGTATATGGACTGTAATAAATAAATATTTATTTATTTTTATTTTTGGGTTTTAAAGCCCTGGCAAGAATGGGCTACTACAATTAGTTTATTTTGACGCTAGGCAAAAATGAGTATATTATTTTGTTTGAGCATAGTATAACATATTTGAGTTTTAGAATAAGTATTTTAGAATATGAGTATTAAGTTTATAAATTTAATAGGAAAGATAAAAGTTATTCAATTGTCAATATATTATAATAATAAACAATAAAAGATATTTTCGTCAATTAGTATAGGTATATTATAATATAATAAAGTTTTAATACAATAAGCAATTTAATTATTATATATAAAAGAACTCTATTAATTATATATAATTTATATTTTTTATAAGACACATTTGAATGTGTTTTCATTGTATAAAAGTAAAATGAGTTATTACATTGAAATTAAAATATTTATAACTTAGAAAATTCAAAATTATTTGAATTTGTCAAATCCCGTCCAACTTGATCTGAGCTCAAATTTAAAAAATTGAACCCAAAAAATCTAATTTTAAATGGGCACGAGCTCAAGAAACTCTAAGTCCAAGTTGATCTGAGTTCGAGAAAATCCAAATATGAATAAAGCCCAATCTAAGCCTGTCCATTTTCCATCTCTACAATTAACTAAGAATTGAAATATAATTGAACATATTCCACAAATGACAACTACGAATAGTAGGACTAGAGACAAGGAGAGTATACAAAGGGGTAGGCATTGGTCTCCCCTCCCCCAAAGTGTAAATCTATCATTTAGCACATTTAAATTTTATAAAATTATAAGTTAATATAATGATAAAATTACACTTTAATTCTTCATAAATTTGATTCATTTAAGACTCCTAAAATGTATTTTCTTTTTTTCTTTTTTTTTTAGCTTCCTCTCTCCTAAAGATACTGAATGGCAATTACCTATGATAATCAAAACCGAATACTGAAGGACTCAACCTCACTCTCTTCTAGCAATGCTAAGGTCTCGATGGAAATGATCTAATATATATGAATAAAAGTAATGTAGTTTGAATAAAAAAAATAATCCTTTTCATCAAATAATTCCTTTGCATTAAAAAAAATTAAAATCAGTGGACCATGCATTAGAACTGCAAAAACTAGAACAATCTGACACCACCAAGAAATAAACGGTAATATATAAAAATAGTACTTTTGTTTGCTTCAGATTACATTTTCATCACTTATGTTTGAAATGTTACATTTTAGTCACTTATGTTATTATTTTGTTACGAAGTGATCACTCTACCATTAAGTTCCATTATCTCTCTAACGGTAATCCTACGTGACAGCCAACTAGATTTTAGGTGCCAACTTGGATTTGTAAATGGGATGAAAATAGGTTTTTAATTAAAAAAATTATTTAATTAAAATTTTTAAACCTAAACTTTAATTAAAAAAACTGTTCATCTCCTCTGAACCAAAACTTACCCAAGACCAGCAAAAAAAAAGATTGCAAGGTAATTCAACACAAAATCAGCAGTAAGAAAGAATAATCTGGAATACCCACAAAGAGATTGTGAACATACAAGTTGATTCAGATCAGAAAAAATTTGATTGAGAAACCAATTATTCAAGAACTGTGAAAGAACTAGAAAATATAATGATTAGAAACAAGAACAGTGAAAGTAACAACACTTTTCTAAAAAATTTACAATTAGCTTGAATGAAACAGGTTCATGAAAACATGTTTTTGGTTGCATTTTATGGGATGTCTATCGACCCAAAATAAAATACATATTCACAAACAATTTCAAAAAGTAGAAGAAAATATCAAGAATTTTAATTTAGGGTTTTCATTAAACAATAAAAAATCAAAACTTTTGTTTTTCAGTATTGAATAAAAGAGATAGAGGAATGCAAAGAAGACGTACCTGAACCCTCTATTGAATCCATCTTTATGAAACAGTCAATTTGATTTCAACTATTTTGATCTTAATAATAGTTTTTTCCAGTCAAATGAAAAAAAACATTGAAAAAAAGAAGAGACGAAGAAAAATAAAGAGGAGATGAAAAGTTTTTTTAGTTAAGGTTAAGGTTTAAAATTTTTAATTAATTAAAAAATTTTAATTAAAAATTTATTTTCATCCCATTTAGAAATTCAAGTTGGCACCTAAAATCTAGTTGGACTACCACGTAAGATTATCGTTAGAGAGATAATGGAATTTAACGGTAGAGTGATCACTTCGTAATAAAAAGATAACATAAGTGACTAAAACGTAACATTTCAAACATAAGTGATTAAAATGTAACCTGAAGCAAACAAAAGTGACTATTTTAATAGATTACCCAAAAACAAATGCTTGGTGGTAGGCAATTTCCAAGGCCTACTAAATCAGATTTGGTGGCTAAATTAGCACAATTGGTTCTTTCCACTATGCCTTTAATGATTAGGTGTTGTGATTTACCACGAAATTAGATAATAATAAAAAAGGACCCCAGTCAACTGCCTGCGCATTAATTAGACCCAATTTATCTTTCTTTATTAGATTAGTAACTAATGGGCTTAATTTGGAGAGATGAGGCCGAGGTGGTCATCTAGAGTTATTCGAGCAATCATATTGATTCATTAGTAAAGGTGGACAACAGGACCAATATTCGGTTTACGGGTTTTTACGGCCATGCAGATTCAAACTTTAGAGACCAATCATGGGAAATTCTCAAGAGAATTGGAAGAGCAGTCAAAGAAGAATGGATAGTTGGGGGAGACTTTAATACCATTTTGGATGATGCGGAGGAGGAGGGAGAGAAAAGGAAGCCGAGAGCACAAATGGAGGCCTTCAAAGAAGTGTTAGAGGAGCTAACATTAGTCGATATCAAACCCACGAGGGGTTGGTTCACATGGATTAATAATAGGGACGGTAATGCTTTAGTAAAAGAGCGTCTAGATCGACTTGTGATGTCGTCTAATTCTGCTTCTATTTTCCCGTTTATAGATGCTGTTGTAGTCAGACAGACTAAATCGGATCATGACACGGTGCTGCTGGACACGTTAGGGAAAAAGCCTAAAGAGAAACGCAGAGATCCTAGGCTTGCCTTTCGTTACAACGTGTGTTGGGCAAAGGATAAAAGAGAAAAGGAGATCATAAAGAATAAGTGGTGTAGAAAGGACGAAAATACTCTAGAAAAAATCGATGGAATGCATGAGATTTTGGGGCCTTGGCAATTTAAAAAGTATAATAAAATGAAAGCTCAGATTAGTGTGTTGGCTGAGCATATTGATAGAATCATCGACGGGCCCACCACTTTATTTGATATGAACAACCGTAGGGAAGCGCGCATCAAGTTAGGCAACCTTTACTCTGAGGAGGAAAGCTACTGGGCACAAAGGTCCAGAATCAAATGGTTGAGGGAAGGGGATAGGAACACTAAGTTCTTCCATGTAAGAGCCACTAGCAGACACAAGAAAAATAATATTGAGAGACTTCAAGACCATGGTGAACGGTGGGTGTATGACACCGAAGGTATTTTTCAGATCGCTGGAGATTATTTCCAAAATCTGTTTACATCGAGCATAGATTATAATGACGAGGTGGAAATGAACTATATCTCTATGTGTGTTGACCAAGGTATTAATAATATGCTCGTGAAGGATTTCACGGATGAGGAGATTTTAGCTGCTTTCAACCGGATGGATCCTCGCAAGGCACCAGGTATTGACGGCCTCTCGGGTGTTTTCTTTCGAGAAAACTGGAAGGTCGTGGGTAAGGATATCCTAAACTTTTGCCATGATTTTTTAAAAGGCTGAAAAGATTTTGCTTGTATAAATGAAACGATAATTGTTCTCATCCCAAAAATTAAAGAACCAACTACTATGTCTAATTTTCGACCTATCAGCTTATGCAGAGTTATTTACAAAATTATTGGGAAAACTTTGGAGTATCGGCAGAAGAAGGTTCTGCCATCTTGCATAAGCCAGAATCAAAGCATGAACTAGTACACTACATTCAGAGCTCAAATAGCGGTCCTAAAAAAGGGTTTGTGGTTAAACTTGACATGAGTAAGGCGTATGATCGGGTTGAGTGAAAATTCCTTAAAACTGTGATGAAGAATATGGGTTTTGTTGATGCATGGATCAATTTAATTTTGAAGTGTGTTTATTCGGTTAAGTATGTGGTAAAATGTAATGGAGTTTTAAGGAATACTTTTTCCCCTGAAAAGGGCCTTTGCCAAGGGGACCCTCTATCCCCTTATGTTTTCCTATTTTGTATGGAGGCATTTTCAAGAATGCTCAACCGTGCTTAACAGGATGGGATTATCCGAGGTGTTCGGGCAAGCATTAATGGGCCAAAAATTAACCATTTATTTTTTGTTGATGATACTCTCCTATTTATTAGAAATAAAAAAGAGGAAGTTGAAGCTTTATCTAAAATCCTAAATGATTTTGAGCAGGCCTCTGGCCAACAAATAAATTTTGAAAAATCAATGGTTTATTTCAGCCCAAAAACCCCTATGCCTTAAAGGGATCTTTTGAGTAATTTGCTTCAAATGCAGGTTGTAGATAAGTTGGATAATTAGCTTGGGCTCCCTCTTTATATTGGCAAGAACAAATCTTTACCTTTTAAAGATATTATTAACCGTTTCTCCTGCAGAATTAATAGCTGGTCCAAGAGGCTGTTATCTTATGGTGGCAGAGAAGTCTTTATTAAATCTATTCTTCAGGCTTTACCCACTTATGCGTTTTCTGTTTTTCTTGCCCCTAGAGTTGTTATTGAAGATATGAATTCAAAGATACATAGGATGTGGTGAGCTAGCAAAAATAAGGATCGTGGTTGGGCTATGCTCGCGGAGGATCATGTTTGTGCACCGAAAGGTATGGGAGGCCTCGGGTTTAGAGACTTTCACCTTTTTAACCTCGGTAGACAAGTTTGGAGGCTCCTCACAAAGACGGACACACTCTGTTATAAAGTTCTTAGCTCTAAATATTTTCCTAATGGAAAGCTTTTCTATCCCAAAAAAGTGGATAAACCATCGTTCACTTAGAGAAGTATCTTTACAGCGGCAAGGAGATTAAAAGAAGGATTTGGGTGGTTGGTGGGTGATGGAAAAAGTGTGGATATTCATGAAGACAACTGGGGGTTTGAGGGGCTGAATGGACTCTTTTACCTGCCAAAGGAAGTATGTGGGTGAGAGGAAGGTAAATGAATTATGGATTCAAAATATCATGCGGTGGGACAAGAATTGTAACAGCCTGTTTTTGGGGTTAATCGAAATAGTGGTTTTGGAACCACAATCCGAAGTTAAAATATTTATTTTATTATTTTAATAAAGTCTACTGCATGATATATTAATTATGTGAAAGTTTCGTACAGAAATTTTACCGTTTAAATGCTTAATTATGAAAAAGGACCAAATCGCATAAAATGCAAAAGTTGCACACTATTAGTAAAAGGTGTTATTTGCTATGGTTTATTAAAGTGAAGGTCCTTATAATGATATTAGACCACTCATGTGATAATGGATGGTAGTGGAGGGGTAGTTGGAGTAGTTTTAAATGTTTTTAAAGGCTAAATTAGTAAATAGTCCACAAATGTTATAATAAATAAAAACAAAATGAAAATTTGGCTTCATTATCATCTCTTGGCCGAATAAAGAAGAAGAATAAAGCAAATGGTTGTGTTTTAGGGTTTAACATCTTCATGGCTCAATTTGTAAGTGTTTTGAGCTTGGTTTTTGATGATTTATATGTTTTTGTGATCGTTGCTTTGTGTTCTAGCTAGCCCGTACCCTAATTTCTAAATTTTTTGATGAATATGTGAGTTGCCATTGATGATAGCTTGATTTTTTTGAGTGTTGATGATGGAAAATAAATCATTGTTGTTAGATTAACAAGTTTTATAAAGTGATTTTTTGACAAAAATATTAATTAGGTATTAAATTGAGAAAATGTGAAATGTTGTGGTTAAGTGTGAAATAAATGAAAATATGGGCTGCTATGAAGTTGTATTAAATTTGGCTAGGCTTGGGTTTGGCCAAAATTGAATGAATTTCATTTTACGAGCTTAGGGACTAAATTATAAAAGTGTGAAACTTTAGGGGCAAATTCATAATTTTTCAAAATGTGTAAATTATGTTAAATTGAATGAATTATTGATTAAATAAGTAAATTTTTTTATTATATAGATTTAGAAAAAAATGAGATTCGGATCTAGAACGGAGGAAAACAAAGTATTGGACTAGTCGATCCGTTCCGTCGTTTTAACGATCGAGGTAAGTTCGTATGTAATAAGCATTTTTAAAGTTATGCTTTTAATTATTTGACATTGTATAAATTGTATATACATGACTCTTGTTATGTTTAACGACATATCGGCTAAGAATGACACTTAGTGTGCGGTTTGAAATAGCTTCGGCTAAATGTGGCACTTGGTGTGTGATTTAAGATAGCTTCGGCTATATATATATACATATATGTGGCACTTAGTGTGTGAAATATTGAGAATGACATTTGGTGTGCAAGATATTGAGTATGGCACTTAGTGTGCGAGACATCGAAGATGCAACGGCATTATGTGTATGTATGAAATGGTAAGGATCGGTACAGGTATGTATGCAAAACTCATGAGAAATGATTTTGGTTTATGATGCATCTTTGTAATGAAGTAAATAAGTAAGTCATGCTTATGAGAATGATCTTGTGACGACCTTGTGATTATGGGTCCATGCTTGTGTTGTATAAATATGTATTTATACCATGATGGTTGAAATGATTTGTAAAGGTGTTATTAAAGTAATTATCATTATTTTACACTAAAACAGTTTTGGATAGCAGTAGCAGTCCAAATTTGAAAATTCACCAAAAATGGTAAAAATTGAATTAGTGGTTGCATAAGATATGAAATTAAAGATTATCAAGTCTAGTTTCTTATAAAGGAAACAGTGTAAGTAAAAGAATTTTATATTATGAGATATTTGAATTTGTGTAAAACAGAGTCAGAACGATTTCGAAATCCCCTATTCTGATTTGAGAAAATCATTAAAAACTGTAAAAAATAATTATGGGTTATTATTTATATGCTTAAAATCCTTAATGAGTCTATTTTCAAAAGAATATTTTCAAAAGAAATAAACAGGAACATCATCCAAATCCCGTATGAGGAGATAAATAATTTTTAGTAAAGAAAGGTCAAAGCTATCAAATAGCAGAACAGGGGTAAATTTGAAGAATAAACTGTACTTATTGGCTAATCCATAAATTCTAAAAATTTTATGGTAGAAAGATATATGAGTCTAGTTTCAAGGAAAATTAACAGATCTTAATTTATTAATCTGTAGCTCAAGTTATAAATAATTTAGTGACTGTTACTCGAGTAGACAGCTTGACTGAATTATGTGCAATTATGATTGTGCTACCTTGAAAACATGTTGTTAGAATTTAGCAAAAGCATGTTAATAAGTTGCTTATTATTTTCATACGGACTTACTAAGCTATATAGCTTACTGCCCTTCCTTTCCCATCTCTTATAGGTTTATTTAGCTAGCTCAGGTTGGAGATCGCCGGAGATTCAATCACACTATCAAGCTACCATTTGAGGTATAAGTATTCAAGCACTTGAGTTTATGGCATGTATAGGGGCTTAATCAATTGTGTATGTGTCATTTTATTTGGCCAAATGTATTGCTTATGATGATATTTTGATTCATTTTGTATATATAGCCATGAGATGTGGCTTATATTGACTATTTGGGTTGTAATGTCTAATTATATGTACTTGCATGTGCCAAAGGTCATGTGGTGTGACAATGTTGTTTAATATGGATGGGTGTGTGGATATGGTTTAGGTGATTGATAATTAGTTGATGACATAATTGGCATAAGTATGAAATAAGAGAATGGGTTAATGATAGTCATGGCATGAAAGTTTGATAAGTTTAAACTAGGCAAAGTATGGTACCTTATGCATGAATAAATTGATATGAAATTGCCATGATCATGACTTGTTTGATGATGTTTAAATGTTAAATTATGCCATGAAAAGTGCCATTAAAGTTATGTTTATGTATGTGCAAATGAGGGTGCCAAATGGCTTGGTAAATAGCCACTTTCTTGGCCACACGGGCGTGTGACCCTGTTTCATAATGAAATTTTCTAAGTTTTCCCAAAAGTTTTCAAAGTTTTTGGTTTAGTCCCGAGTCATCTCCGATGCGTGTTTAGGGCCTTATAAGCCCATTTAAGGGACGTTATACATATGTATAAATGTTTTTTTATTTGAATGAAATTTTATGGCCCGATTTTATGTGATCATGTATGTTTAAGTCCGGTAATGCCTCGTATCCTGTCCTGACCTCGGACACGGTTAAGGGGTATTAAATTTAGTGGTATCAGAGTTATGATTTAGTCAATTTTTGGACTAACCTAGCATATGTGAATCTAGCTACACATGCCATATTACTACTCCTGATAGTGTGACATCTCCCGGCTCTAATGAAATTGTTTTGTAAGACAGAGATGACCTCCAACCGAGCTATTTTTCGATAATGCTAAAAATGATATTGAGATGATTGAAATGTGCCTATGGTGTGCCGAAATTTGGAAAGGTATGAATAGAAGTTTATGATATGTAGGTGTTAATATATGAAATGAGATAACTATAATTTGAGAAAAGTGGAACCGTAGAATGAAATAAAAATTTATGTTGTGATAAGCTTATCCATGTGTGTTAGTATTCGTATGATGTTATGTGCCCAACCTATCTGATTAAGTGAATATGATAAGCTAATTTACTCAAGTTGACGGAATGTGTGTTTATGTACACTTATCAAATAATGTATAATCAATGTGTCCATATGGTTGAATCTCATGCTCAATTGTTAAATTAGAGAATATATAATGTTTCGTTTTATGACTTTGTTATGAAATCATAAATATTATGATAGTATGAAAATTGAATTGGAAGATCAAATTGAGCAGAACGCAGAAAATGAGTACGATGTTTCGATGATAAATTGACGGATAAGACCATGGTTGACCATGGCAATATATGTGTGCTAGTGTAAGACCATGTTTGGGACATGGCATCGACCACATTATGAGAGCCAGTATAAGACCATGTCTGGGACATGGCATCGGCATTGATATGTGTGCTAGTGTAAGACCATGTCTGGGACATGGCATCGGCCACATTATAAGAGCCAGTGTAAGACCATGTCTAGGACATGGCATCGGCATTGAGACGAGAGCTAGTGTAAGACCATATCTGGGATATGGCATCGGTATCGATATATGATCCCATGTAAGACCATATCTGGGATATGGCATTGGCATCTTATTATGTGTATGAGACTTTGTGTAAGACCATAGTTGGACTATGGCATCAAGTGAACAATGTACTCAAACCCATAATACGTTCTCTAATTTGACAAATGATGGTAAGCAAAATTAAAGCTAAGTGTTGGAACTTAATTAGACGTTAATTTGTAGTTCGAGTAAATGAATTTGTTGTATGAAATTGTGGATGACAGAAACATTTTTAAAATAAATCAGTATGTTAATTTGCTTGGAGTGAACTATGTGATTGTGATGATATTATATTGACGATGAATGTTAAGTCATATGTGTGTATTTATGAAAGCTAAGTTAGAGGCTTTACAACTCCCCCTTACCAGTGTTGCTTTTGTGACGAAGTTTATGAGAATTATGTTGAATAAGTTCACAAGTATGAGACTAAAGAGTTCAATGGTGGGATAATTAGTAATGCAAACAGAGTAGAGTACAGGGTAACAAATGAACTCAGTTTTAGAAGAAGTATCAGATTGTTTTAAAGATTATACAGATTATGTAATGTCATGGTTAAAGAAGAAAATTAGTCTCAGCTATTCGACTCAATCGGGTATGAAGTCTAGAGATATGCTTACTGAAATTTCTTCCGAAATGGTTTTTGTTAATGATTGGAATACTACGGTGTTCATGATAATAGAATTAGTCAGAGAACTGATGATTGAGTTGTAAAGATTTCTGTGTATAACAATTATGATTGAATAGATTATGATGACTTCTTCTGGGTGTTCCATATATTCAATTGTCCCCAAGGGTTTATATGATCATTCTCTTTTTGATGAAAATCTTATTGTATGAATACTGGCTGACTTTGATAGTAGATGAAATTACAATTATTCTGGTTGGGTTATCATCAGTATTATCTGATTGATCATTTTATGAACACTAAACTAGACTACGATCACGATAAAGGTAAGCGCACCTATCGAATGGTAGTATAGCTATGGCGAGTCCAAAGTATCGTATCCACAAGGACTAAAAGTACTAGTAATAACTCTTTTTCTATTATTTAGCCAAAAAAATAAGGGATTTGTTTTTAACCTAAAATTTTACTAAACTAATTAATTAATGAACACGACAGAGACAAAAACTGGAAAATACTTTGGGAAAACCGATGGAGAAAACAATATCCAAGGAAGAATCCACCTAGACTTCACTTATTACTTCTGAATTAGACGATTTATTCACTTGACTAATTCCGTAGAAATCCCTAATTTATGTTAATATCTCCATCGAGACTAAAAACAACTGACTCTAGGTTGATTAATTGAAATCTCTTTCTAATTAAAACCCCTATTGTCGCATTAACTCGATATATGGATTCCCTTATTAGATTTGACTCTAATCAGGCAAATTTACGTCGTCCTATGTCTAGGATTACATTCAACTCCGCTTAATTATGCTAGACCTACTCTTAAATAGGGACTTTTGCTCTACTGAATAAGCACATCAAACTTGGATTAATATTCTGAGATATTAAAGGAAGAATTAAGAACACATAATTAAGAATAAGAACAAGTATTTATCATATAATTCAAATAGTAATAAGATCTGTCTTAGATTTCATCTCCCTTAGGTATTTAGGGAGTTTAGTTCATAATTATGGGGGAAAACATCTCAAAATAGGGAAAACAACAAAACATAAAGAAACCCAAGAACTTCGGTAGAAATTGAATAGAGATCTTCAGTCTTGAAGTAATCCTGCTTTCGAGCTGATTCCAATGGCTTTCCTTCGAGTATTTTCTGCATTATGCTCTGCATGCCCCCTTTGATCCTCTTCTAGGGTGTTATATAAACTTTAGAAGGCCCAAAAAACCCAAAATTAGCCTTTTCTACGTAGAATTAGACTTGGGCTCGATAGGGACACAGCCGTGTGGCACGCCCGTATGAAGGTGCCCAGGCCGTGTGCGCTTTTAAGTTGGCTTTAAGTCGACACGGCCAAGACACACGGACGTGTGGCCATCCCGTGTGTGTGTAAATTACCTGTGTGGAAATGGGCCAGGCCGTGTGAAGCACTAAGGTAGCCCGTTTTGTCCGATTTTGGTTTTTTTCTTGAACTTTTTGCCCTTCTATGCTCATCTGGATATAAAACATGAAATTAAAAGATTAGGAGCATCAAATCCACTAAATCTTGTGATAATTCATCCAAAAATACACTAAGCATGGGATTAAAATATGTTACTTTTATGGCTTACCAAATATCCCCACCCTTAAGCCTTTGCTTGTCCTCAAGCAAATCCTCAACTTACCATTAAAATCAACCATTCTCAACTTATAATTTTCATCAATGATGTTTCGTCATAATTCATAAATAGTCGCACTTTGATAATTCAACTAAAAGAACACTAAAGGCACAAGTAATCTAAATCAAAATTTCAAAATGTGAAAACAGAGGTATTTCCCTTTATCTAAGTAATTACCTTTAATTAAAATTTTACAAGAGTTGATATCCTCACTAAAGATTCACTCAAATCACTCAAAGTGTTTAAGGTTCAGAATTTAAGCACTCAATAGTCAACATGAAAAGTCATTACCATAGGCTTGCATGAAAATCAAATATCCACCACTTAAAATGAGATGATACACAAATCAAAAGGTCTTTTAAAAGGTTGTAATGGGGCTTAGGTTAAAGGTGTGGATAAAGGCTGAAAACGAGGGTTAAAATCGAGATAGAGTTGATAAGTTACGAAACTAGATAAAATAAATACATGTGAAAATACATGCAAAATTACATCAATTGCAATAAATCTAACACGATCTTCTTCTCAATTTATGCATATAACTGTTTGAGCTCTCTAAACATAGCTACTGAATAATCGATAAATATAAACATGAGTGTAGATGCTGATTTTTTTTTAAGAGAACAAGTATAAGTATTAACTTAACAAATGAAATAAAAGAACCAAGTTAGGTAATAAACCAAATCTAATCTCGACAAAAAGGGAATTAATAAAATGGGATAAATTCTTAATGAATTAAAAAGGTTGAGATATGGGTTAACATTAATGGAGTAAATCAAGAATGGTGTGCTAGGCTCAAAGGGGTTCACTAGGGGTTAACTGTGGAGGTAAGCTTTTATGGGATAAGTAGGTTAAAACCTAGGTGCCTTTATCATCTCAGTATATCAAATCAAAGGTGTGGTCTCGACATGTATAATCGATGCAAGTTCCAGAATAACAGTTCAATATCGACACACTCATAACCAATAATAAAATGAGGAAGAAGAATGTATGCTCTTAAAGGCTCAAAATCTCACAGAAATTATAGCTTTTGATGTCAATCCTGCAATTTTTAAATTTCAAAGTAATACTTCAATTTAGGGAAACAACCTAAAATTTTCAATTCAAAAATATTTCAACTTATCATGCTTGATTCTCTAATGCCTTAAAGTTTAAACCATCAACGTACAATTCTCTATGAACTTAATCTACAACATATCAATAAATATCACAAGTTATTGAAAGATTCACTCTAATAGTAATATGAGAAAATTACCTAAATACAAGACATAATTCAGGGATTTTCTGATAATCATATAAATAACCTCCCCACATTTAAGATGTACATTGTCCTCAATGTACAAACATTGATAGATAATAACAATATAAGTGTAATATCATAAAAGAGGGGGAGAAGCGAAACTGCCCTAAATTGTTTTGGATGAAGTCCTTGGAATAGTAAAAGGAAAATTGTAAATAGGGCCAATGAAAGGTATGATTCTGAGTTACTAATAAGAAAATAAACACAACTGTGGAAGAGAATGAAGGGGTTAGAACTCGATTAGGAACATATAGTTCAAAATATAAAAGAAAAATAAACATAAAAATAAAAAAATAAAAATATAAATAAATGGACCCAGTTTTCACACGACCTAGGACATGCCCGTATGTCCTGGCTGTGTGGTTCACACGATCGTGTCGCACGACCATGTACTCTTCTTCGCTTCTCCCACGCCTTTGTGGTCTCCAACACACCTGTGTGTCTGAACACACGGTCGTGTGTAACACCTTAAACCCGGCCTAGACGTTACGACCGAATCTAGCGTGTCACATCGAAGCATTTTTCAAAAATTGATCTTATCGGTAAAAATCTATTAACGAAGGTAAATCCTTTAATTGTTGTTTTAAAAGAGTTTGCATCAAAATGTTTAATTTATTGATCATTGGTGTTACTTTTAGATTCGTTAAATAAAAAGGCGGAAGCTCTATAGGTCGATGAAATTTAAATCGCGTGTTTCAGAAAATAATATTTGTTTTGAAAACCCGCCAGTACCTAGTCTAGCAGTTTAAAATATAATCCAAAATCCCAATTAAACTTAAACCCATAAATGGCCTTATTAAATGTTCAAAACCTAAAAAGGAAATTCAATGCAACCGTATGGCCACCTCCGAGTCCCTCGCGGCTCCAAATCGCCTAAAGCTGGGGATTACCTGCGCAGTTAAAAGAAAGGGTGAGTTTACGAAAACTCAGTGTGTAATCTCCTATCAGTAAATTGATAAACAATATGTGCAAAATAGTCTGGGCCTCAGCCCTATTCAGTACCAGTACAGTCTAGGCCTTAGCCCTATACAGCAACAGTGTGGGCCTAAGCCTAATACAGTAACAATATGAAAATATGCAACCTATCCCAAATCTAACTAGCACACCACCCGTACCAACCAGCACACCCATATTGCAGCGAGGCTGCCAGTAATAATAGCACAGCATTGCTGCCAGTAATAAGAAGGGCGGCAAGCCACCAGTAACAGTAAACGTGACATCGTCACCAGTACAGTACTTCCTCCATATCATAATCCCAACCCCATGCGGTATGTAATGTCATAATAATACATGCAATCAAAATCATGCTCAATACAGTCATACCCATATCCTACAGTCAGTCAATCAACCCACCTCTAGGGTTATAAAAATTATTTGCGTTCATCAGGGTAAAATAGTAATTTTACCCCTTGAGGGTACTTTGGTCATTTTATTACTTTTAAAGATTCGGTACAAATAGCAATCTCTTAAAAGGTCTGTCGTCGCCTCGAGCGACTCAGATAACTCAAATGGTCATGACGGTGTAAATGGGCCCAAGTGGGCCCACACGCTCGTGTGGCCCAATTAGCCCAATTCCAGTTGCAAAAATGCGATCATTATCGCCCACTCTATTATTTGACACCTACCGTAACTTTTGTCCGTGTGGGGCCCATGAGCCCATTAGGCCCATACGGACCATATTGGCCCAACGAGGCCCACGACTTGAGCCCACGAGAACACTCGGGGCAGTCTTTATAGTCTGTTGTCCCTGATTTATGTCTCGGTTTACCCCACGTGCTTTCGCACGCTCGTGAGGCCTCAAATGCTGAAGTTTCGACTTTTCAGCTTTTCGGCTTTTGTCGATTCATAGTAACAAAGTGGTGTAAATACACACCTATATCCAACGTTCGATAATAGAAAATTAGGCGAACGATTACATACCTTGATTGCGAAAGTGAAAGAGAATTCCCCTACGAGTCCAAAGCCTACAATCAATCCAACAACCAGTTAAACTCTACTAAAACAATCGCAACAACTAATTCTAACCCAATTCTCCTACTAACCTTGATCGCAAAGAGGGTGACCAACTGTGCCTAAAATAGTTAGGATCTATCTCACGCTTTGACGAGAATCTGAGTTCTAAGCAGATCTAGATAGTCAGTAACAACTACCATCCTATTAACACAAAAGTACAGATTCGGCTAAACCCCAAGCAATGAGATGGTATACTACCTTAGTCGAATACTTGAGGGGAAAGGCTGTGGTTTCTTTAACCCTGCTTGCACACCACTACTCCTTGAAGAACCTTAAACAAAATATGAAAGGAATCATAAATCGATACCCGATGAACAGGAAGAAAACATTCGGCTAAAAAAGAATGGAAGGAAGCATAACCTCAACCCTTACCAAACGTCAGAGAATCCTAGCGCAACATAAGAAGAACAGGGAAGTATTCGACCAATTCCTAAATAGCAGAGTAACCGACGATGGTTAGCTGTAAAGATAAAGGGTATTCGGCCTCAAGAGAAAAGAGTATGTCAAAAGGAAATAGAAGAAAAGAATAAGGCAAGAAGATGAAGAGAAGATTCGGCTAGCAAAGAAATCAAGAGAAAGTCAAATAGCGAGAGAGGAGAAAATGAGGAGAAAATAAGGTCTTAGATGAGGCAATAATCGGTCAAGGGTTGGAAGAAAAGAGAGACTCGGCACTAGGGAAAATATATACCAAAACGCCAAAAGATAAAATCCTGAAAATAGAAGAGGAATAATTCAGCTCCTACCCCCACACCAAATGCTGAAATGCACCAAATGAGTTCCCCTAGCCAAATTTGTACAAAAGAGTTGCCCAATTCGGCCACAACACTACTCCCCTCCAAATCCCTTGAAACTCTCTTCAAAACTCTCCTTGATATCCTCCACAATCTTCTCCTAACAACTAAAGACCAATTCAAACTCCCACCACACAGAATCCTACTTCAGTTCAACCACTTGTCGTCTACAAGTGCAAAATAAATGCCCCTTGTTTGCCATGGGGTTCGAACCCTCTCCCAACAGCTATGTAACGTCACCACCACTAAGCCAGAAGGCTTTTTATGATGCAACACAACCACAATTATTTATAAAGCCTAAGTGCCAGCATCTAGGTTCTTTTAAAGCAAAAATCAAAAATTCTGCAAAAGCTGGAGCTTGAACCCAGGACTTCCTAGACACCCCCAAACACACCCCAAACCACTTAGCTGCTAACGTAACATGAGAATTATGCCAAAACATGCCAAAAAATTACAGACCCTAAATCTCGAGGCGTTACAGTGTGTGCCTTGCCCGTGGAGCTCCCTAACTTGTTTTAAAATAAAAAATTTTAGCTACAGTTTTCACACGGCATAGGACACGCCCATGGGGGCTGGCCGTGCAGTTCACACGGCCGCGTCACACGGCCGTGTGGATTTGTCGATGGTTGGGAAATTTTGGCCCTGTGAAACACGCCCATGTTTCTCGGCCGTGTGGGTCACTGTACTTGTATGAAAACATAAAAAAATAGATAAAATAAATAGTTAATGGTGTTAGTGCTCGGGTTGCCTCCCGAGAAGCACTTATTTAGAGTCTAAGCTCAATTTATCTCTCATTCGCATGGTCATAGTGGTTTGAGGAGTTGAAACTTCTCATTCCTCCTATCAATCTTATCAAAATAAGGTTTTAGACGAGTACTATTTACCTTAAAAGTGTCGAATTTAAAATGAGTTACCTCGACTATACCGTATGGGAAAACATTGAGTACCGTAAAAGGGATTGCTCCATTAGGTTCAGACGTCGCAACACGAGGGTCTGCTTCATCTAACAGTATTTTGTCTCCAACCTTAAGTTGATTCGATAAAACTTTGAGTCCGTCATGACGCGGCTTTAGTTCATCGTGTGACCTCAGTTTTTGTGTCAGCTATTCATCTAGTTCCTCGATCTGTAGCCTTCCTCTTCATAGATGGATCCTTTGTTGTTACTTGAACGTGGCTCATTTATGCTCTTCGAATGTGTTTCCTGTAAAAAAGTTTGCACCACATGGTCAGTATTAGTAGTATGATTTATACAACAACCTTCACTACTTGATGTCTTAATCAAATCACAAGCCTGAAGAGTGATTGTTTCATCACCTACACGAAGTGTGAGTTCACCTGTACCAACATCAATAATAGTTCTAGCAGTTGCTAAAAAGGGTCGTCCTAAAATCAAAGGCACATCACTATCCTCTTCTATATCTAGAACAACAAAATCAATTAGGAATATAAATTTGTCGATTTTAACAAGAACATCTTCAATTATACCCCTAGGAAATCTAATTGTTTTATCAGCCAATTGAATGTTCATCCTAGTTTGTTTGGGTTTCCCAAGACCTAGTTGTTTAAAAATTTTATAAGGCATAACATTAATGCTTGCCCATAAATTAGCCAAAGCATTGCTAACATTTAAACTACCAATTAAGCAAGGAATCGTAAAACTCCTTGGATCTTTTAGCTTGTGGGGTAGTTTGTTCCGTAGAATAGCTGAGCAAACTGCGTTTAATTCCACATGCGAAGAATCGTCTAACTTCTGTTTATTTTCCAGAAGCTCCTTTAAAAATTTAACTGAATTGGGCATCTGCGAAAGAACTTCAATAAACGGTAAGTTAATATGTAATTTTTTTAACAGTTTAAGGAATTTACCGAATTGTTCATTTGTGTGGTCTTTCCTTGTCGCATTCAGGTATGGCACACGAAGTGTATACTCCTTACTTACTGGTTTCGGTTCATTATGGCCCACCTCAACCTTACCTTTACTTACCACAAGTTCTTGCATTGATTCTGGTTCAGGTTCAACTAACCCATCTTCATCTCGAACAGTAATCGCGTGGAGTTACTCTCTTGGGTTAGTTTTGGTATTGCTAGGCAAGCTACCTTCTTTCTGAGATTAGCTTAGCCAACTGACTTATTTGAGTTTCGAGTCCTTGAATTGACGCTTGCTGATTTTTAAGCGTTGTTTCAGTGTTTTGGAAACGTGTTTCTAACACCAAGATAAATTTCGTTAGCATCTCTTCTAGGTTCGACTTCTTTTCCTATTGGTAAGGTGGTTGAAAACCTGGAGGGGGTTGCGGTCTTTGATTTCCTTGGCCTCCCCATGAGAAATTGGGGTGGTTCCTCTAACCTGCATTGTAAGTGTTACTATAAGGATTATTCTGAAGTCTAAAATTGTTACCCATATAGTTGACTTGGTTGCTTTCTGTGCTAAAGTTGTAAGGTGGATATTCTGGGTTATGCATCCCTCCTCCATTTATATCGCACTGCATTACTGGATGTACCTGTGAGGAACCATACAAACCATCAATTTTCTTATTTAAAAGATCTATTTGGTTTGATAGCATGGTGACTGCGTCGAGGTTGAAAACACCAGCTGCTTTTGTTGGCTTTGTTCTCATGACTTGCCACTGATAATTATTCAATGACATCTCCTCTATAAACTCGTAAGCATCCTCGGGTGTTTTATTATTTATGGTGCCACCGGCTACTGCATCGATCATCTGTCTAGTTGAAGGCTTCAAACCGTTGTGAAAAGTTTGAACCTGTAGATATAGCAGTAACCCATGGTAAGGGCACCTTCTCAATAAATCCTTGTATCTCTCCCATGCATCATACAGTGTCTCCAAATCCATTTGCAGAAAAGAAGAGATATCATTCCTCAACTTAACCGTCTTAGCTGGCGGAAAATATTTAAGTAGAAATTTTTCGGTTGTCTGTTCTCATGTAGTGATGGACCCTCGTAGTAACAAGTTCAACCATTGTTTGGCTTTACTCCTCAATAACAAGGGAAATAACCGAAGGCGAATGGCATCATCAAAAATGCCATTTATCTTAAAAGTGTCATAGAATTCCAGAAAATTTGCTAAATGAGTATTTGGATCCTAGTCCTGCAAACCATCAAACAGTCTGTTGTATCATTTGAATCGTGTTAGGTTTCAGTTCAAAATTATTTACAGCAACAGCAGGTCTAACTATACTTGATTCAGTTCCTGTTAAAGTAGGCTTAGCATAATCATACATAGTACGAGGAGTATGATTCTGATTCACTAGATTTGCAGCAACCACAAGAGGTAGCGGATTGTTCTGATTTTCAGCCATATTAGGATCGTCCTCTTGCTCTTCCTCTATATACTGTAGACTACTCCTAATTTCTCTACGATTTCTACGAGCTACGCTTTCAATCTCACTATCAAATAGTAATGGTCCCGACGGGTTCCTTCTAGTCATAAACTATAAAAATCTGCCAGAAGCCTAGAAAAGAAAAATTAGTAATAATAAAAATAAAAATAAATTACAGTAAAAATAAAAATGGCTAAAGTAATAAAAATTAAACGTTCCTAATATCTGAATCCCCAGCAACGGTGCCAAAAACTTGATTGATCATTTTATGAACACTAAACTAGACTACGATCACGATAAAGGCAAGCACACCTATCGAATGGTAGTATAGCTATGGCGAGTCCAGAGTATCGTATCCACAAGGACTAAAAGTACTAGTAATAACTCTTTTTCTATTATTTAGCCTAAAAAATATAAGGGATTTGTTTTTAACCTAAAATTCTACTAACCTAATTAACTAATGAACGCGACAGAGACAAAAACTGGAAAATAGTTTGGGAAAAACGATGGAGAAGACAATACCCAAGGAAGAATCCACCTGGACTTCACTTATTACTTCTGAATTAGACGATTTATTCACTTGACTTATTCCGTAGAAATCCCTGATTTATGTTAATATCTCCATCGAGACTAAAAACAACTGACTCTAGGTTGATTATTTGTAATCTCTTTCTAATTAAAACCCATATTATTGCATTAACTCGATCTATAGATTCTTTTATTAGATTTGACTCTAATCTGACAGATTTACGTCATCCTATATCTAGGATTGCATTCAAATTCGCTTAATTATGCTAGACCTACTCTTAAACAGGGACTTTTGCTCCACTAAATAAGCACATCAAACTTGGATTAATATCCTGAAATATTAAAGCAAGAATTAAGAACACATTATTAAGAAAAAGAACAAGTATTTATCATATAATTCAAATAGTATAAGATCTGTCTTAGATTTCATCTCCCATAGGTATTTAGGGAGTTTAGTTCATAATTATGGAGAAAAACATCTCAAAATAGGGAAAACAACAAAATAAAGAAACCCAAGAACTTCGGTAGAAATTGAATAAAGATCTTCAGTCTTGAAGTAATCCTGCTTCCGAGCTGACTCCAATGGTTTTCCTTCGAGTATTTTCTGTGTTATGCTCTATGTGTCTTCCTTTGATCCTCTTCTAGGGTGTTATATAGACTTTGGAAGGCCCAAAAAAACCCAAAATTAGCTTTTTTCGAGTAGAATTAGACTTGGGCTCGACAGGGACACGGCCGTGTGGCACGCCCATGTGAAGGTGCCCAGGCCGTGTGCGCTTCTGAGTTGGCTTTAAGTCGACACGGCCAAGATACACGAGCGTGTGGCCAACCCGTGTGTCACACACGGACGTGTAAATTACCCGTGTAAAAGTGGGCCAGGCCGTGTGAAGCACTAAGGTAGCCCGTTTTGTCCAATTTTTGTCTTTTTCTTTAACTTTTTGCCCTCCTATGCTCATCTAGATATAAAACATGAAATGAAAATATTAGGAGCATTAAATCCACTAAATCTTGTGATAATTCATCCAAAAATACACTAAACATGGGTTTAAAATATGTTACTTTTATGGCTTATCATTATCTTATCTCTCTCTTCGGGATTCTATTCTAGTATGTTCGGAATAAAGTTGATGGTGAAAATTTATGTGAGACTATTTATCTGTATCTATTGAATGATGTTTCGTCTTAATTGTATATTCGAAAAATATGATACCTCTGTTAAGATGGAATTCCAGAGCCGGTAAGCAATGTTTCTCTTTCAGTTTTCAGTGAGAAATTATTCAGATCTTCATTATTATTTTCTTATGAGTTATGCTCTTGGATTTCTGTTATGAGATCGTATCTAGGGTTTTCTTAGTGTCCCTATTGCGTGGATTATCTGACATGGCTCATCTCTAAAATATGTTCCTTGTTCTATTATGACTGTGCTTATTATGATAATGTTTTGGGATTCGATAATAAAAATGGGGAGATTCTAGCATCTGGATTTCTCTAATTTTCAAGTAAAAAATTGAAATCGGCGAAGGTATGTATGATAGAAGCTCGAACTTGAGTTATATTGTGGTTTTCTTTTCTTAGGTAAGTTTGACTAAGATCCGTGAGTTAATTGGAATATCTTTGTTTCCCTGAGTTAATATGGTTGCAAGATCTATGATTAACAGGTTAAAAGAATTTTAAAAGATTATGTGTTTGAACCGTTTTTCTCAGCATGAAGAAAAGAGTATCCTGACATATTATTTTTCGATAATTGAAAACAACTCAGTGGTTTTTATCAGAGTAAACTAATTTGTTGAGACGTGATTTGAGCTAATTGTATTTGAGCAAGTCTTTTAGTTAAGGGAATAAGTTTGGTGCATTCACGAGTATATATGTAGACGGATAATTTGAATAAAGAAAGTATATTCTAGAAATTTTGATGCAGAGATATGCTTATTCGACTATTCTAATAGAGTGATGTTATTATGAGTTAAACTATTCTAATTGATAAAGCTATCACATTTGTGAAAGCTTGAATAATCTGTGGCATGTTAGCAAAGTTGAAAATGGTTGAGAGTATTACTAACCGAAGTTCTAGTTTCGAGTTTAGTTTGAATTGAGTAAAGAATTTATGAATTTCAGTGATATACTATTGAACAGATTGGGATAAGCTTTAATACGAGAATGTAAAGAAGCAGTTTGTGCTTCCAGACAGTTAAAGTCACAATAAAAGAGAACTTTTCGATTAGCGATTTAAGGACGGCCACTTTTATGTCTGTGTTGTGAATTCGATAATATCATGTGTTCGAGAGAAAATGTTATATGCTTCCTGAATCCTAATGAGTTAAAGTATCTAATGTTACTGAAAAAGATCTGGAATTAAGACAGTGTCAATGATTTGAGATATTGAAAGACTCCAAGTAGTTATTGATTAATCTCTGAGAAAACAGATATAGTTACAGATGCCGAATGGAAAGATCTTTGCTTATTTTGTACGAGTGGTTACTCAATTGATCTTATTTAATGATGGTCTGATGTTAGCTAAATAAAAAGCTAAAGTGATGTTTTCTTTATGAGTTTGAAAAACTCAGAAATGTGTTAGTGAATTGCAAGCTAAACAGGTACAGTGTGAAATGACTTTCGATTTCGAATTTCAGAAGTTTTTGCATGAGGCTCAATAGTAGATTGCCTGTTCATCCGAGAGTAAAAAATGTACAGCTATATGAAGTAGATGTTTTGGTGTACGGGTATGAAACTCAGTATTTCTGATTCTGTGTTCAGATGTTGATTTGTCAATAGGTTAAATCCAAAGATCAAGTGTATTCAGGTCTAATACAGTCAGTGATGGTACGGATGTGATAAAGAGATACAGTCACTATGGACTTCGTATTGGGGTTGTCATTATCACCAATAAAAGAGATGTTATTTGTATTGTGATTGATTGTTTGGCCAAAAATCCGCATGATTGTTTCAATATATACAGAGTTCCTATTTGACAGACCAACTGAGCTATGTGTTCTAAGTTCAAAGGTTATGGGAAAAAGATATGCGAGGCTGAAATCGATTTGTGACCCTGAGAAATTAGTGAAGTGACTCAAGATTTGGAAGAAACTTTTTCTAATAAGATTTTCAGGGACAAAAATCCCTAAAGGGGGGAGAGTTGTAACAGCCCGTTTTTGGGGTTAATCGAAACAGTGGTTTTGAGACCACAATCCGAAGTTAAAATATATATTTTATTATTTTAATAAAGTCTACAACATGATAGATTAATTATGTAAAAGTTTCATAAAGAAATTTTACCATCTAAATGCTTAATTATAAAAAATGACCAAATCACATAAAATGTAAAAGTTACACACTATTAGTAAAAGGTGTTATTTGTTATGGTTTATTAAAGTGAAGGTCCTTATAATGATATTAGACCACTCATGTGATAATGGATGATAGTGGAGGGGTAGTTGGAGTAGTTTTAAATGTTTTTAAAGGCTAAATTAGTAAATAGCCAACAAATGTTATAATAAATAAAAACAAAATGAAAATATGGCTTCATTATCATCTCTTGGCCGAATAAAGAATAAGAAGAAAGCAAATGGTTGTGTTTTAGGGTTCGGCATCTTCATGACTCAATTTGTAAGTGTTTTGAGCTTGGTTTTTGATGATTTATATGTTTTTTGTAATCGTTGCTTCGTGTTCTAGCTAGCCCGTACACTAATTTCTAAATTTTTTGATGAATATGTGAGTTGTCATTGATGATAGCTTGATGTTTTTGAGTGTTGATGATGGAAAATAAATCATTGTTGTTAGATTAACAAGTTTTATAAAGTGATTTTTTGACAAAAATGTTAATTAGGTATTAAATTGAGAAAATGTGAAATGTTGTGGTTAAGTGTGAAATAAATGAAAATATGGGCTGCTATGAAGTTGTATTAAATTCGGCTAGGCTTGGGTTTGGCCAAAATTGAATGAATTTCATTTTTACGAGCTTAGGGACTAAATTATAAAAGTGTGAAACTTTAGGGGAAAATACATAATTTTTCCAAAATGTGTAAATTATGTTAAATTGAATTAATTAATGATTAAATAAGTAATTTTTTTATTATATAGATTGAGAAAAAAATGAGATTCGGATCTAGAACGGAGGAAAACAAAGCATTGGACTAGTCGATCCGTTCCGTCGTTTTAACGATCGAGGTAAGTTCGTATGTAATAAGCATTTTTAAATTTATGCTTTTAATTCTTTGACAATGTATATATTGTATATATGCGACTCTTGTTATGTTTAACAACATATCGGCTATGAATGCACTTGGTGTGCGGTTTGAAATAGCTTCGGCTAAATGTGGCACTTGGTGTGTGATTTAAGATAGCTTCGGCTATATATATGTATACATATATGTAGCACTTAGTGTGCAAAATATTGAGAATGACATTTGGTGTGCAAGATATTGAGTATGGCACTTAGTGTGCGAGACATCGAAGATGCAATGGCATTATGTGTATGTATGAAATGGTAAGGATCGGTACAGGTATGTATGCAAAACTCATGAGAAATGATTTCGGTTTATGATGCATCTTTGTAATGAAGTAAATAAGTAAGTCATGCTTATGAGAATGATCTTGTGATGACCTTGTGATTATGGGTCCATGCTTATGTTGTATAAATATGTATTTATACCATGATAGTTGAAATGATTTGTAAAGGTGTTATTAACTTAGTTATAATTATTTTACACTAAAATAGTTTTGGATAGCAGCAGCAGCAGTCCAAATTTGAAAATTCACCAAAAATGGTGGAAATTGAATTAGTGGTTGCATAAGATATGAAGTTAAATCTTATCAAGTCTAGTTTCTTATAAAGGAAACAGTGTAAGTAAAAGAATTTTATATTATGAGATATTTGAATTTGTGTGAAACAGAGCAGAACGATTTCGAAATCCCCTGTTCTGATTTGAGAAAATCATTCAAAACTGTAAAAAAAATAATTATGAGTTATTATTTATATGCTTAAAATCCTTAATGAGATTATTTTCAAAAGAAACAAACAGGAACATCATCCAAATCCCGTATGAGGAGATAAATAATTTTTAGTAAAGAAAGGTCAAAGCTATCAAACAGCAGAATAGGGGTAAACTTGAAGAATAAACTGTACTTATTGGCTAATCCATAAATTCTGAAAATTTTATGGTAGAAAGATATATGAGTCTAGTTTCAAGAAAAATTAACAGATCTTAATTTAGAAATCTGTAGCTTAAGTTATAAATAATTTAGTGACTGTTACTCGAGTAGACAGCTTGACTGAATTATGTGCAATTATGATTGTGCTACCTTGAAAACATGTTGTTAGAATTTAGCAAAAGCATGTTAATAAGTTGATTATTATTTTCATACGGACTTACTAAGCTATATAGCTTACTGCCCTTCCTTTCCCATCTCTTATAGGTTTATTTAGCTAGCTCAGGTTAGAGATCGCTGGAGATTCAATCACACTATCAAGCTACCATTTGGGGTATAAGTCTTCAAGCACTTGAGTTTATGGCATGTATAGGGGCTTAGTCAATTATGTATGTGTCATTTGATTTGGTCAAATCTATTGCATATGATGATATTTTGATTCATTTTGTATATATAGCCATGAGATGTGGCTTATATTGACTATTTGGGTTGTAATGTCTAATTATATGTACTTGCATGTGCCAAAGGTCATGTGGTGTGATAATGTTGTTTAATATGGATGGTTGTGTGGATATGGTTTAGGTGCTTGATAATGGGTTGATGACATAATTGGCATAAGTATGAAATAAGAGAATGGGTTAATGATAGTCATGGCATGAAAGTTTAATAAGTTTAAACTAGACAAAGTATGGTACCTTATGCATGAATAAATTGATATGAAATTGCCATGATCATGACTTGTTTGATGATGTTTAAATGTTCAATTTTGCCATGAAAAGTTCCATTAAAGTTATGTTTAAGTATGCGCAAATGAGGGTGCCAACTGGCTTGGTAAATAGCCACTTTCCTGGCCACACGGGCGTGTAACCCTGTTTCATGATGAAATTTTCTGAGTTTTCCCAAAAGTTATCATCTCTGATGCATGTTTAGGGCCTCGTAAGCCCATTTAAGGGACGTTATACATATGTATAAATGTTTTTGATTTGAATGAAATTTTTATGGCCCGATTTTATGTGATCATGTATGTTTAAGTCCGGTAATGCCTCGTATCTTGTCCCAGCCTCGGACACGGGTAATAGGTGTTACAGGAATAGGGTGAGGCACATTTATGGGAAAAATATGGTGGACCAAATTTGTGATATTCCCATTTTTAGCCATTCTCCAAAAGATGTCATGGTGTGGTTTCATAGTAAACGCAGCCTTTTTACTACTATTCTTGGCTTATTCTCAAAAAGATGGGTATGGGTCCCCATAGAATGTATTAGAAGATGATTTGGAAGCTGAATATTCTCCTAAAATTCGTGTTTTTGCTTGGAGATTGGGACATGAAATTCTACCTATAAATACAAAAATGGCTTCTATTTGGTCTACGGTGAACTCGGAATGACAGCGATGTGGTGCCGAAAGGAAGACTCCTATTCATGCCATTAAGGAGTGTCCTACAACTAGGGAGACTCTGATATGTGGAGGGATTAACGATAGACTAGTGCGAAATAAGTTCGACTGGTGTATTGATTTGCCGGAAGCTGCTATGAGAATCCTTGATAAAAAAGCTATGGAGTACTTCATCACCATTATCTGGAATTTTTGGAATAATAAAAACAACTTCACCTTCCAAGGCAAAGAGTAGATTACAGCCACGATTGGGAACAGTGCTTTAACCCTTAGAAGCGACGTTCAGTTTTATAACCTTAGAGAAAAGCTGATGATTCCTCCTCAGCCTACTATTGTAAATGGAAGAAGCCTGCACAGGGGGTTGTGAAAATTAACATGGATGCGGCTAGTGAGAAGGAGCGAATGGGACTGGGGGTTATTGTGAGGGACGAAGATGGCTTTGTGTTGGGAGGTTATGGGTGCACAAAAGAGAAGTCCCTAAACAGCGACTAGGCCAAAATCATGGCTATTAAGGAAGGAATTTTTTTAGCAAAGAAGATGAACTTAAAAAAAGTTCTCTTTGAATCACACAATGCCAACATAGTGAACAACATTAATAGCAAGGGGGTAGGATATTACGCTTATTGGGCAACGTGCGAATTACATACACCTGCATTTGAAGTCTTTTGAGGCTGCGCTATCTCGTGGGATCCTAGAAGTAGTAATAGGATTCCTGATTTCATTCGTAAGTTTGTTTTTAAAAACAATTGTAAGTGGTTCTTTGATGTAAACTATCCTAAAGAGATCCATGAGCTTGTTATCCAGGATGTTATTAATAAAAAAAAAACTAATGGGCTTAAATTTTTTTAATTTAACCAAATGCCTATGCTACTTTCTAAGGAAACAAACAACAAACCCCATTTTAATGTTTACACTTTAAAAGGCCCAAACAATAAGAAAGAATGGGAAACAACGAACACTACAGCAAAATTGGTTTTTAGCAGCGTTTTTAGCGGCGCTAGGACCAAAAACGCTGCTATAGATTGAGAATTAGCGGCGCTTTTTGAAAAACATCGAAAAAAATTAAGCACGAGCTTTAGTGGCATTAGCGATGCTTTCTGAAAAACGCCGCTATAGATCGAGCATTAGCGGCGCTTTTTGAAAAACGTCGCAAAAATATTCAGCAAGACGGCAGCATTAGTGGCATTAGCGACGCTTTTTGAAAAACGCCGCTATAGATTGAGCTTTAACGGCGCTTTTTGATAAACGCCGCTATAGATCAAGCAAAATGTCAAGCACTTACTGCGTTTATGATAAAAACGCCACTAAAGGTAAGCAATAGCGGCGCCGCAAAAAATCAATTTAGTTTATGGGTTATGGTTTAGGGTTTATGTTTTAGAGTTTATGACTTAGAGTTTAAGGTTTAGGGTTTATAATCTATGATTTCTAGTTTAGGGTTTAAGGTTTAGGGGTAAATATGGTGACCTATTTAACTTGTGTATATTGGATTTTTTATAATATAAATCTAAATAAGATAAATATAAATTATTATTTTAAAAAATATATTACAAAATGGGTTAAATCCCAAAAGCATACATGAACAATGGTTTAGTGTGCAATGGGTTAAATCCCAAAAGTTTAAATTATGAACAAAATTATTGATATAACATCATTTTATATTTATATATTGCATACATAAATATTTATATTTATTCAATATAAAAATATATTGATTTATTTATTTTTTAAAATGTGTATGATTAAATCAAAATTAAAGTTTCAACTATACATTTAAACCACAATTAGAATTTCACGTCTACAATTACAGATTAAACCGAAATTCATATATAATTCTGAGATGTGTCTCTATCAAAATTTAGGTGTATACATATAATTAAATATTTAATTATGGTTTAAGGGTTGGGGTTAAGGGTTTAGGGTTTATGTTTTATAGTTTAGGGGTATGAGATATGGGTTATGATATAATGTTTATTATTTTGGGGTTTAAGGTTTATGATTTAAGATTTAAGGTTTAATATCCATGGTTTAGGTGTTTAGGGTTTATGATATAATGTTTATTATTTTGGGTTTAAAGTTTTTGGTTTAGGGTTTGTGGTTTTTTGTTTTATAGTTAGGGTTGTAGTACTGTTCATGGTTTTAGGGTTAGGTTATTAAGGTTTAAGGGTTAGGGTTTTTGATAAAATAACAAAAAATCAAATTATTTTAGGGTTTAGGTAAGCAATAAAATTCTTTTTTAATTACTTTGATCCCTTGTAATATATATATTTAGGGTTTAGGATTTATGTTTATGGTTTGGGGTTTAAAGTTTAGGGTTTACTGTTAGAAAATTGAAGCAACATTTGGATTTTACTGAAAACAATTTTGAAAGTAAAAATATAGAAAAATACATGTCAAAAATGAAAAAAATAAAATATTATTAATTTAAATAATTTTAAAGTTTTTTTTGGATATATGACTGATTTTTTTAATTTATATATTAATTAATTTCTTATATAATTGTAAAGAAAATAACATTTATTTTAATATATTAAAATTATCAATATAGTTTAAATTATTTAAGAGATAAAAGATAAAGTTCTAAAATATTAAAACAAAATAAGTGATTTTTAGTAGAGCAAAACGGCGCCATTTTGTGTAAAGAAAAATGACTTTTTTCCGCAAAAAATCTTACAAAAAAAACGGCGCCGTTTTGTTACCCAAAATGCCTTAAAACTTTTTTCCTAAAATCGGTTCCTCCTTCTGCCGAAATCCCAAAATTTGACATGAAATCTCTCCTTTCTTTTCCCCAAAATCGGTTCCCTCCCCCCTCCCCAAAGAAATCCTAAAATTTCTTCTCTATTTTTCCTCATTTTATTTTTCCCAAACCATTTCTCCCCTATCCCAATTCCCTTTATTTTTTCCCCCAATTTCCCCAAATCGGCAGCCCTCTGCATCTCCGTCGGCAGCCCGCTGCTGTATCTCCGTCGACATATGCTGTCAAGTATATTGAAAGAGGACCCAAGGTACGTACTAGGATTTTTTTTTCTTTTCTTTTTCCTTTCATTTCATATTTACAATTCTAATTTCTACGGTTAATGTTCATGATCTTGTATCTGTTTTTGCATTTTCTTTTTATTCATAGGCTAAATTGGGCTCCTTTTTTCTTGTTTAGACTCAATGGATTGATTTCAAGGGTTTCTTTGACTATGCAGATAGATGAACATGTGCAGAGGGAGATTATGAACCATAGGTCTTTGAATTATCCAAATATAATTAGATTCAAAGAGGTATATATCTATATAATACTGCTTTCACATTTTAAATTACTTGCTATAACTCTAAATATCGAATGAATGAACATCCAGAGAAAATCAGAGTTGCTTTGAACTTAACAGGCTTAAAAACGATTCATCTTTTGTTCTTTTTTTTTTTTTTGCAGGTGCTGTTAAACACCAACCCATCTTGCCATAGTCATGGAATATGCAGCTGGAGGAGAACTTTTTAATGACATCCAATAATTTTAAGGTTTGAATTTTAATTTCTTTTAATGAATGCCATTTGTGCTGGGATCAAACCTTTGATGGTCCAGAGACAATGACCTGTCTACATTTTTGGACTGTATATCCTTGACTAAGTTTACAATATTAAACTAAAGAGAAAAATGGAGACTGAAGGGCAGTAAGAAAAATGTAAAATGATGAATGTATACCCTCAAATATTGAATTTGGATCCAAGTAATGTAAAATGGGAGAGAATGAGTTAAAAGGATCGTTCAAAATGGGAACATTTTAACAAAAGTGGAGGCGGCAAGTTGATTTGGATTTTTAATTAATTCCATTAATGTTTTGGGTTAGGTGAGGTGAGAGCTCACATAAGTACCATGTGACACTTGATTATTGGTAGTTATATATATGGTGAATAAGAAAGATAAAAAACAATGTAGTAGTCTGCAATCATGCAAAGCAAAAGGGCAGGAGATGCATGTGATGGATGGACCCATAACGACCTTCAATTTCCCATGCCTTAATTACAGGGGATGATTGATTTCTAAACATGGGAAAAATAACCCTCCATTTCCTCACTAAACCAATAAAACTTTGCCCATTTTTAACAGAATATATTTATACCAGCCCTTCCCACTTCTAAGGTCACTTTCTCAAACCTTAAAATACATATATGTGTCGTATAAATATCTTCAATTTATTTTAATTTTTTTAATGAATTTATATGCTTCTTTTAACTCAAATTTGAACATGATCGTATTACATTTTCTTCTGTGAAAAGGGAAAAAAATTACGTTCCTGAGTATAGTTAGCTGTTGAATTCTACATTTAAATTGCTATTCTGGATAGCATTTTTTGGTTATAATTTGGCAGTGTGGGCGATCATCAAGGAGCAATCAAATGAAACATGTAAAGGTGTTGAAGGGTGCATGGGCTGTCAACTTTGTTTCAGATTGCCTTTTGTGTTGGGGGAAAAAATCTACTGCTTTAAACTGCAGAGAGAAATGCTACTAATTGAGATATTAGACTAAGAAATAAATGATTGTAGTGGGTTCCCAACAAGTCAATTCAATTTAATTGAGATATTAGACTCAAAATATGCGACTTTGGCTACTCTAAGGCAATGAACCTTTATTGATTATTCAGCATCAATCTTGATTAGTTGCTATAAAAGCTATGTTACTTGGACTTGAGTGTATGTGTTTGATATGCTATAATATTTGACGCGGGCTTATTTAGTTTTTTTACCTTTTTCCATACACTTGGACTATCATATTCCCATATCTATGCCTAAAAATGTGTTCAGCATGGATGTCAAACACCGACCAAAGAGGCCAAACAACATAGCTATAAAAATTAAATTATTAACTTTGTACTGCATGTTTCAGTCAATTGTGTTTCATTCCCAACCCAAATCTACCGTAGGAACCCCAGCCTACATTGCACCAGAGGTCTTATCTAGGAAACAATATGATGGGAAGGTAATCTTATTCCCTGTTTCTGTACTTTGGTCTATAAGACATACTATTCCGAGTTGAGCTGAGTAGAACTTCATATGAATGAAAACTTAGAGACTTTTTGGAAAAATTTAGATTGCAGATGTTTGGTCTTGTGGGGTTACTTAGAGACTTTTTGTGTTTTTTGTTGTTAGTTTTGTGTTATAATTTGTTCCAAAGTTAGATTTCAAATCCTTAGATTTATAATTAGGGCTTATTGGATTTACTGGTATTTTTAGTCAAATCTAACTGTTCATCAGACCCTGCTATTGCCTTTTGTGCTTGTAATTTTAGATATTAGAACTAAAGAATAATTTCTATATAACGTTAAACAACAGTAGTGTAGCATGTTTCTGTTCTACTTTTTGCAAATTAATACTATTGTTCCTTGTAAAATAACAGAAGCATTCCATTATATTGTGAAACCTCTAGTTTTTCTTGATATGAGTTAACTATGGAATATTATTTTCTTTTTCCCATATATATGTATTTGGTGATGCATTTATTGCAGACAATTGAGATTCTTTTCAGCAAAAGGATATTCTTAGATATGGAGGTTAGTTCCTTTAATTCCCTCTTGCTCCTGAGCCTGTGAATTTATGTTGTTCGGTTTTTTTTGTTCTATTCGGTTATTAGCAACAATGTTTTATTTCTCTTTTGTTGAAACAAATTCTGATTCTTGCTTTATGGTGGCATTATTAAAAATTTATCTTTCCATATCATAATTCAAAGAGATCAGTTAATGTGCTTTGACATATGTGGCTTTGGGGGTCGTATAAGTGATTTCCTTACTGGTCTAACTTTGGCTTACAGGTGCATACTTTGTCTTTCTGTTCCGGTGTTTTGGATTCTCTGGCAGTTGAATTGAAAGCATCAAAGGAATTCTCTAAGTTATATGCAGGCATTGCAATACTTTGGCTTTATCTAAGCTTGAACCAGCCCTCTGTTGTATATTGTTTCTTCTTCTTTTCTGATCTTTTTCCTTTGATTAATGAGAGGTGATTATGATTTGGCATTCTTTTCTCACCAGGATGAATTTTGTCTTAGAAATAGTAATACTGTGAATGTGTCTGTGTGTTTTTTTTATGTATTAAATTTAAATTCATTAATTTTTATATTTAGTTTTAAAGTTAAAATTTTAATAGAAAATTTGATTTAATTCATATTTTTTATTTATCCTTAAAAGTGTATAGTTTAAAGTTCAAATTTCAAAAATTAAACATAATATAATATTTATTATAGAAATAAATATTATTTAATTAAAATAATTTTTTTAAATGTCATGTTCTATAACGGCATTTGTGAAAAAAGCGCCGCTAAAGGTATATTTTATAGTGGTGTTTGTGACAAAAGCGTTGCTAAAGGTCTATTTTTAGCGACGTTTGTGGGAAAGTGTCGCTAAAGGTCATTTTTTAGCGGTGTTTGTGGAAAAGCGCCACTAAAGGTCATGTTCTTTAGCGGCATTTGTGAAAAAGCGCCGCTAAAGGTCATGTTCTATAGCGGCTTTTTTGTGGCGCGCCACAAGAAATCATCATACCCACAATATTCGTGGAGAAAATAAATATTTGACATATAAATATTATATATAAAGAAAAATATATCAAAAAAATTAGTTGATGTTTATTTTATTTATTAAGGAGATCTTAATTTTCGAATATTTTTAACATAATGATATATATAAAATATATATTTCTATTATATAATTACATATTTATTATTTGATTTTATAAATAAAAGAGACATTAATCAAAAAGATGAATAAAAAAATCAAAAAAGACTTGAAAATAATATTCTTATTAATTAAAAATAAAAAAAACTTGAAACAAGATAAAATAAAAAATCACAAATGTACTTAAAAGAAGAATTGAACCTAAGACTTAAGAATGAATTAATTATTGTTAAACCATTTAACCAAAGGAGGTTATGTATTAAGAACATTAATTAAAAAAAAACTTAGCACAACATAAAAAAATACAATTGTGTGTAAGAGAGGAATCAAATCTAAGACTCAAGGATAAAACTACTAACATTTAACCATATGGCCAAAGCAACTGATTTTATTTTAAAAGTCAGAAATTGCGTTTAAAGGGAAAACAAGTCTAATTGGGCGCACTTTCCTGCCAATTATGCAAAAAACGTGTTCCCATACTCTCTTCAAAATTGATTTATTTATCTAATTTTGTAAAATTTCAACCTATTTTCAATATTATTTCTTTTCCTGACTAATTTAGCCTAGTACCTACTTTCCAATGAACAAAAGGATATTAAGTAAAATAAAGGTAAATTATTTGTTAGTATAAAATGATTTTACTTTGAAACTTGAAACGAATATAAAAAAATAGATATGAGATACATCTTATCTAATCTTATATATATTCTAGACTTATCATAGATTGGGCCTATAACACTCCAAATTACCAAAAGGGAGACATGCTTGGCCCAACACAACCCACCCAAATTCTTTTTCTAATTTTATTTAACTGGCATTTTTACGTGTGGTATCCATCACCAACAAAAGGACATCATTTTACTAAATCTTCACTTGCCTATAGGTAATGACCTCGCTCTAATATTTTAGGCAGAAGCATTGTCATAGTCTACCAACTTCCTAAGTAGGAATTTAAGCCTTTGTTTAGATCAGGATATTTTATTTTCTTGTTGGAACAAAAAACTAGAAGCAACTATTGGGGGTAAGGCAAGACAGAACTTAGAGTTCCTAGTTCTCTAAAGGTGCTAGGAGCCTCGTACCCATTTAAAACAACAAATAGAGCAGACATTTTCACACAATGCAAATCCGACGGCTGATTCATCTACTCCATACCTTAGCATTACTCAAGTTTTATACAGGAAATTCCAGGCTCACTATCAACTTCTTAGCGACAACAAAAGCAAACAAAATGCAATGACAAGCAGTATTGGCAAATGAAAAATCCGTCAATTTTCAAGGATGGGAATAATTAAGATGTGGTAGTGATGTGAAGGGGGCACTAACCTTCATTTAGAGCAAACCAAATGTAATGGCAAGCAGCATAGGCAAATGAATAATTATGATGTAGTAGTGATATGAAGGGGGATCTAACCTTCATTCAGAACAACCATATATTAGAAATATCTTCGGGATATGGAACACTGATGGCAGATTTATGCTCTGCAGCTGCATGAATCCCTCCCTGCTCGTTGCACCAAATATTAAATCTTATGTACTCAAAACGCTTACGGAACTGGTTGACCCAACCCAAAATAAGCTTGCCATTGCCCAAACGATATAGAGTGCTACCCAGTGGTGGAGCCACTGAAAATTCTGATGACCATTTGACGGGCAAATGTTTCTTATTAAGCAAATTATACGCCTCCAAAGAACGGAACTTACAAGAATAATTATAAATCAAAGTATACAACAAATCGTCCACGATTGTCGCTGAGTCAGACCAGTAAAAAAAAATTTGTTCGAGGCAAACCCATGATTTACGATCATAGTAATAAGCGTAAAGAGTATCACTGGCATCGCAGTTCACCAGAATCCGAGATCGAGAAGAATCTAGAACAGGAACACTTAGATCGATATCTTCCGGAGGGGGCGACAATGGTTCCCAAATATCCCCACTTATATCGTAAACCTCGCCAAAAGATTCAGAACCCTAATGTTCGAAGACGTAAATCTTTCCTTCAGCAGCAAGAACCAGGGGAAAAGCCCGAGGGAACAACATAGAAGTAGTTTTTCTCCACCCATGTTCAAGGTCCTTCAAATCTAATTGGAGAACATCGTTTACTGCATCATAACCACAAAAATTAGCATCATTTTCGCGTATTCCCCCAATAACGTAAACGTGGTTGCCACAGGCAACGGCAGTGGAACATGAAGGAGCATCAGGTGGCATCGCCTTAATAAAGACTTTATTGCTTTCCAGATCCAAAAAGTGCAAACCGTGCACTATTTTACCATCGGTACCCGGCCGTTTCCCGACGACGGCCCTGATCAATTCATTTGGCTCTCGCCCATCAAAGTAACTGGAGGAATCACTCGTATCGCCGCTCATGGTTCACCCTCGGCTTCGCCTTTCCAGATCCAAAATCGCTTTTAGTTTTAGGATTGGGTTATTTCCTTCCTTTTTTTTTTTAATTTGGTTTGGGTTTAGTAGTCATTGACAAAAAAAAAATTATAGGTAAATAAATTTGTTGACAAGTTATTCAATTATCTGTTTCAAGAAGTAAAAGGTTGATAATTTTTTTTAAAAAAATAGTAATTTGCTTGTTTTAGTTGCTAATTTCTAAAGTAAAGATATTGATCAATATGTGACTGTTTGTTTTTTAAATTATTTTTAATGAATATAAAATAATATTATTTCGTATCAAATGTTAGAGATTTGTTGAAATTTTATCAACCATTGGATCAATTGAATCAGGAGTTGATAGGTATATTAATTTAAATGAGACAAAAAATCGGTTGGCATGTTTATATGAACAAGTTGAATCGGATTAAATTGATGATTAAACCAAGTTTTATAATTTTTTATTAAACTAGATCTCTCGTCTCGCGATCCGTGCGGCCTTAGGCAATTTCCTCGTCTAAACTCGCCTAAGTCAGCCTTTACTCAAGTGAGGATTCGTTAAGAACTCCTCCAAAGCACCAATTGTAGAGCAGAAGCGATTTATGCCAAAAGAAGCAACCAAAAGAACAACAGAAAGGGACGCACACAAAGTGTTTGAGTAAATGCTCTTTATTCTCTTATTCACAAAGAATAATGAAAACAATGAATGGAGTGAGTACAAATGCGGGAAAGGCTCTCTATTTATAGTTGAGCTCCCCCAAAACCAACGGTTAAGATACATTTACATCGACGGACGAGATTAACCATATCTATTGATTTAAGGGATTTACAAGATATGGCATATCAAATCCTATCTAATCTTTACAAGATATGATTCCCTCTATCTTCCAAGATTGGTTATCATAGGTGCCTAAGTTGTAATGCCTAGCACCCGAGACCATTTCCGGAGTCGAGCATGAGGTGTCACCAGACTTAATTCATCAATTAAACACACTTAAACAATTTATTTCATAACTTCCAGACAAGCTGTCTAACTGCGTCACAGTCGCTAAAAAAATCATATCTCGAGTTACAAAACTCTAAATCTAATTCCGTAAATTTTCCTTAAAACTAGACTCATATATCTACTTACTAATTTTTTCTAGAATTTTTGGTCGGGCCAATTAGTACAGTTTATTAGTTAAAGTCTCCCCTGTTTCATGGTTTGACTACTCTGACCCCTATGTATTACGAACCAAATTTATCCCTATACAGAGTTCCAATGACTATTCTGTTTGTTTCTCCTAAAACTAGACTCAATAAGGATTTCATACATGTAAGGTAAAACTCCTAATTATTTTTTTACAATTTATGGTGAATTTCTAAAGTCAGAATAGGGGATTCAGAAATTGCTCTGACCTTATTCCACTAAAACCTAAATATCTCTTAAAATAAAACTCATTTACCGGTTTTGTTTCTTTCATATGAAAATAGACTCATAAAGATTCAATTTCATATTTTATTCATCACCTGATTATATTTCTACTATTTTTAGTGATTTTTCAAACTCACATCACTGCTGCTGGGTAATACTATTTTATAACCAATTTCACTCTTTTATGAATTTGCATGGATTAGCTAGCATATTAAGCATACATAACAACAATTATGATCTTAATTAGCCATTCTAATGGCTAATCATTCCCAAGTATTTCCATATCATTCATTCACCATATCATAAGATTATATACACAAAATAGTTATAATACTATACATGCCATATTGCCAAAATACACAAGCCATTATACCAAAAGTAGTTTATTGATAGTGTGAACGTGCCTCTGACCGCTCCCAATTTTTTGAGCCGGCTTGTCAAACTACAAGGAATGGAAAGGAGGGAGTAAGCATAATGGCTTAGTAAGTTCACATGTAAATAGCAAGTAACATAACCATGCAATTATACGAAATCAACATTTGCATAATATCACCAAGGCATTCATATCATATTTTCATTCATCATCTTACCATATTATTGTTATATTGAGGTCTCAACCCAAGGGTTAAGTACATAACTGTCCAAAGTATACATTCCACAACACTTACCAACTCGACACTTTCATCTCAAGAATTCTTCCATTTCACTAGAATTTTACCCGTCGAACACATCGGAATATAATTCGGATACACGGAATCAAGCTACCATAATCTCACCCATAATGAACTCGGAACGCAACTCAACGAGTTCGGGTGTTCGCATCCATAATGAACTCGGAACACAATTCACGAGTTTGGATGCTTGCATCCATAGGTGAACTCGGAACGCAACTCAACGAGTTCAGATGCCTCATAATTCTCACGAACTCGGAACGCAACTCAACGAGTTCGGATCTCAAATTCCCTAGTGACATGTCACTTGCATCCTAACCTATTCCTAAGGTTCAATGGGACTTTCCTCGATCATACTCCTTTGCCATTCTCCTTGGAATGCCGATGTCGATACTCATGTAGTCTTTCACATTTTTCACATAATTCACAAAATTTTGCATATTGTCCAACAATATCCACAAAGCATAGAATTGCATGATAACAATCATAATATCATATAAATAGCATTAAATGACTTAAAATAACGATTATGTTACCACATTTACATATGAACTTACCTCAGTACCAAAATGTTTGTAGTCGAGCTATTCCTCGTAAATTTTATTTTTCCCTCAATCTCGGCTCGGATCCCTTTTCTCTTGATCTAAAATGCCAAATTAATTTATTTAATACACACATTCACCAAAACAGCCCCTAATACGAACTTTGGCAAAATTACCATTTTGCCCCTAACTTTTCAATTATTTACACTTTTGCCCCAAAGCTCGTAAATTAAACTTCATCCTATTTTCTGATGTTTTATGACATGCTGATCATTTTTCCCTTCTATAGCAACATCAAATTCACACTCTAACATGTACTTATGAACATTAGATATTTTTACCGATTATGTCATTTTACTCGTTTTTACGTAAAATCACTTAGCAAAAGCTGTTTAACACAATCTCAAGCTTCATATTCTACCATAAAACATCAAAATTTATGCATATCATTCATGGGTAAATTTTTACACATGCATCCTAGCTCAAAATTTTGCTAGAAAATGATAGAACAAGCTTTCTAGATTTTAAAACCGAAAATAACATTAAAAACGGGCATATAAATCACTTACAATCAAGGCTTAAAAGTGTTGAAACCCTAGCTATGGTCGAGAGCAAAATTCGGCAGCAACTTATGGAGAAGATGACCATTTTTGTGTTATTTTTCCCATTTTATTTCATTTAATACCCAAATGACCAAAATGTCCTTCCTTACTAAACTTTCAAAAATTCCATCAAATTCCATCCATGTCCAATTTTTGTCCATAAACTTAGAAATTGGTAAAATTTCTATTTAAGACCTCCTAATTAATATTCCCAAACAATTTCACACTAGAAACTTCTAGAATGCAAGTTTTGCAACTTATTCAATTTAGTCCCTAACTTCAAATTAAGCACTTTATGCATAGAATTTCTTCACGAAATTTTCACAAAATCATACAATCATATCATAGACCTCAAAATAATCATAAAATAATTATTTCTGTCTTGGATTTGTGGTCTCAAAACCACTATTCCGATTAGGCCCTAATTCGGGTTGTCACATAAGTTGCCATATCTTCGCTATCGGGCCAACCAGGCTTCAATCTGACAGGCTTCTCCATCAGTTCTTTGAATCGGGCCAGTTCTCGTGGGCCAAATGATCCCCATCTAAGCAATAGACCTCCATCGGATGCATTTGGTGTGATGGTCACGGGCTTTGAACTCTGACCCGTGATATTCTCCCCCACCCATTCTCATGACGTCCTCGTCACGACTTCTGAATGGCACTGACTTGATTCGCCTCGATCTTATCTTGATGCTTTAGCTCTTCCCTTCCTTCAGGACTTTTGCCTCAGCTTCCGTTGCTTCTTAACTCGAGCCGTCTTACTCGTTTGTACATCTCGATAACAAGGAGCTATGTCACTTTCTTGTCCACATTCTAACTTCACTCAAACAGAATCCTCTTGATTCACAACACTTGGCTTCGCTTTGCCCACAGTCTCTTGGCCTATTTGCTCAAGAACTTCGAAAGGGCCCCTACGTTCTTGCTAAGTAACCAAGTTAGAATGCAACACACTATCAAAGTGTTTAGAATGTACCTTAGCATTTACTCGGGTCAACTATCCATTATGCATCACTTCTTTTTCCTTGAAGTCTGATGCACCACCCACCTTTCCCATAGGTGGAAGCCTTGTCGATGACTCGGCCAACTCCGACGCTTCATTTAAATCGAGCCTCATTGGTCCCAGCTTCACTGTTTTCATCGTAACTTCTTCCTCTAAGTTCGATGACAAACTCACCTCTACCTTGGGTGGAAGACCCTCCGACGACTCACCAAGCTCAGACGTTGCCTTTCCTTTGACTATGGCTTGCTTTGGACAGTTCCGCAACTCATACGGGCCATGGCACAAGAAGCACTTTGCTCACTTCTTTTTGCTCCTCTTTGCCCTCTTGGCTTCGACTTTTCCCTTGCTCGAACAAGCTTATTGGGCTCATTGTCTGCTCCATTGTCCCCTTAGATGACAGAATTCTTCGAACACTTTTGCAACCTATGCGGACCATGACATAAGAAGCACTCCACTAGCTTCTTCTCACTTTTGGCCTCCATTGCTTCGACACCCCTTGCGCTCGAACCAAGTACCCAAGCCTTACCCAGTGGCTTCTTCTCGATTTCGGCCTCATTGGCTTCGACATCCCTTGCACTCGAACCAAGTACCAAGGCCTTACCCATCGGCTTCTTTTTCTTAAGCGCGGATTTTTTTGGACATTTCTTCAATATATGTAGACTGTCGCAGAGAAAATATTTCAGCTTGTCCCTTTTCCTCTTGGGTTTCTTCTTCCCAACTCGTGGTTTCCAATTACCACCATTATCGTCGTTGCCTTTGCCATCAACAAGATTGTCTTCCTTGTGATCCTTTTCACATACGAGCCTTTCCTCGGATTTGGAAGACCCAAGCTTATCTTTCCCTAGACCAAGCTTGCCCACAGACTCCGCTACCGTCATGGCTTTCGACAGCTTTTGGACACCTCTTTGTTCCACCTCTTGTCTGACCCACGGCTTCAATCCATCTTGAAAAGCAAGCAATGCTTCTTTCACGGCCCCATCTAAAACTTGGAGTATGAGTTCCTTGAACTCTCGAACATACTCCCCCACCGTGCCTTGTTGCGTTATCCCTTGCAACTTTGCCCGAGATTCTTCCTCGGTAAATTCTGGGTAAAACTGTTCCTTCAACTCACATTGGAACTCTTGCCACGTCCCAATCTGACCTTGCTTTTTATCTGTGGTCCTACCTCGCCACCATAAAAGTGCAATATCAGTAAGAAATAATGAAGCAGTGTTTACCTTACTCGCATCATCCATGATGCCTTTGGCACGGAAGTAGTTTTCCATCCTCTACAAGAAATTATCTACATCGCATGCAGACTTTGTCCACACAAACTCTTTCGACTTTGGGACATCCTCGTTACTGAGTGCTGCACTTAACACTCCTTTCCCCACGGCTGCTTGGTACAAGGCCAGCTCTCCCTCGAGCTCTTCTATTCTTGTGTTCAAAGCCAACGTCGTGACCATTGTTTCCTCCTTCAAAGCCTTCACCATGGCTTCGAGAGCAGCGTTTCTCTTAGTCAGCTTCTTCCTTTGGGAATCTAGCAACTCTCGCACGCTATCCTTTTGGGAAGTGAGACACATGGTCACAAAGTCCCTGGACTGTTCTCTCAAGTCCTTAATGCTTTTCCTAAGCGCATTGTCTGACTCTTTTGCATCCACCATGGACTCCTCAAGTTTACCCACGCATTCCTCAACAGCCGACAGCATCTCCCTCAAAGACTTTCTCGCCCACCTTTGTTCGAACTCTTCTTTCGACATCCCAACGGTGCCTTCGAACCAATAGCTCGGATACCACTTGTCATGGGGCTAGATCTCTCGTCTCGGGATCCGTGCGGCCTTAGGCAATTTTCTCGTCTAAACTCACCTAAGTCAGCCTTTACTCAAGTGAGGATTCGTTAAGAACTCCTCCAAGGCACCAATTGTAGAGCAGAAGCGATTTATGCCAAAAGAAGCAACCAAAAGAGCAACAGAAAGGGACGCACACAAAGTGTTTGAGTAAATGCTCTCTATTATCTTATTCACAAATAATAATGAAACAATGAATAGAGTGAGTACAAATAAGGGGGAAGCTCTCTATTTATAGTTGAGCTCCCCCAAAACCAATGGTCAAGATACATTTACATCGACGGACGAGATTAACCATATCCATTGATTTAAGGAATTTACAAGATATGGCGTATCAAATCCTATCTAATCTTTACAAGATATGATTCCCTCTATCTTCCAAGATTAGTTACCATGTTGCCTAAGTTGCCATATTTTCACTATCAGGCCAACCAGGCTTCAATCTGACAGGCTTCTCCATCAGTTCTTTGAATCGGGTCAGTTCTCGTGGGCGAAATGATCGCCATCTAAGAAATAGACCTACATCAATATAAAGAATTATAAAACTTGGTTTAATCATCAATTTAATCCGATTCAACTTGTTCATGTAAACATGCCAACCGATTTTTTGTCTCATTTAAATTAATATACCTATCAACTCCTGATTCAATTGATCCAATGGTTGATAAAATTTCAACAAATCTCTAACATTTGATATGAAATAATATTATTTTATATTCATTAAAAATAATCATAATTAATAAATAATTTTAAAAAACAAACAGTCACATATTGACAATATCTTTAATTTAGAAATTAACAACTAAAACAAGCAAATTACTATTTTTTTAAAAAAAATTATCAACCTTTTACTTCTTGAAACAAATAATTGAATAACTTGTCAACAAATTTATTTACCTATAATTTTTTTTGTCAATGACTACTAAACCCAAACCAAATTAAAAAAAAAAGGAATGAAATAACCCAACCCTAAAACTAAAAGCGATTTTGGATCTGGAAAGGCGAAGCCGAGGGTGAACCATGAGCGGCGATACGAGTGATTCCTCCAGTTACTTTGATGGGCAAGAGCCAGATGAACTGATCAGGGCCCTCGTCCGGAAACGGCCGGGTACCGATGGTAAAATAGCGCATGGTTTGCACTTTATTGATCTGGAAAGCAATAAAGTCTTTATTAGGGCGATGCCACCTGATGCTCCTTCATGTTCCACTGCCGTTGCCTGTGGCAACCACGTTTACGTTATTGGGGGAATACGCGAAAATGATGCTAATTTTCGTGGTTATGATGCAGTAAACGATGTTTTCCAATTAGATTTGAAGGACCTTGAACGTGGGTGGAGAAAAACTACTTCTATGTTGTTCCCTCGGGCTTTTCCCCTGGTTCTTGCTGCTGAAGGAAAGATTTACGTCTTCGAACATTGGGGTTCAGAATCTTTTGGCGAGGTTTACGATATAAGTGGGGATATTTGGGAACCATTGTCGCCCCCTCCGGAAGATATCGATCTAAGTGTTCCTGTTCTAGATTCTTCTCGATCTCGGATTCTGGTGTACTGCGATGCCAGTGATACTCTTTACGCTTATTACTATGATCATGGGTTTGCCTCGAACAAAAATTTTGTTACTGGTCTGACTCAGCGACAATCGTGGATGATGTGCTGTATACTTTGATTTATAATTATTCTTGTAAGTTCCGTTCTTTGGAGGTGTATAATTTGCTTGATAAGAAACATTTTCCCGTCAAATGGTCATCAGAATTTTCAGTGGCTCCACCACTGGGTAGCACTCTGTATCGTTTGGGCAATGGCAAGCTTATTTTGGGTTGGGTCAACCAGTTCCGTAAGCGTTTTGAGTACATAAGATTTAATATTTGGTGCAACGAGAAGGGAAGGATTCAAGCAGCTGCAGAGCATAAATCTGCCATTAGTGTTCCATATCCCGAAGATATTTCTAATATATGGTTGTTCTGAATGAAGGTTAGATCCCCCTTCATATCACTACTACATCATAATTATTCATTTGCCTATGTTGCTTGCCATTACATTTGGTTTGCTCTAAATGAAGGTTAGTGCCCCCTTCACATCACTACCACATCTTAATTATTCCCATCCTTGAAAATTGACGGATTTTTCATTTGCCAATACTGCTTGTCATTGCATTTTGTTTGCTTTTGTTGTCGCTAAGAAGTTGATAGTGAGCCTGGAACTTCCTGTATAAAACTTGAGTAATGCTAAGGTATGGAGTAGATGAATCAGCCGTCGGATTTGCATTGTGTGAAAATGTCTGCTCTATTTGTTGTTTTAAATGGGTACGAGGCTCCTAGCACCTTTAGAGAACTAGGAACTCTAAGTTCTGTCTTGCCTTACCCCCAATAGTTGTTTCTAGTTTTTTGTTCCAACAAGAAAATAAAACATCCTGATCTAAACAAAGGCTTAAATTCCTACTTAGGAAGTTGGTAGACTATGACAATGCTTCTGCCTAAAATATCAGAGCGAGGTCATTACCTATAGGCAAGTGAAGATTTAGTAAAATGATGTCCGTTTGTCGGTGATGGATACCACACGTAAAAATGCCAATATTGATAAGGACTATGATAACCTTGAACAATAAGTAAACAAAGTAAAGCTTGACTGCCAGTTAAATAAAATTAGAAAAAGAATTTGGGTGGGTTGTGTTGGGCCAAGCATGGCTCCCTTTTGGTAATTAGGGTTGGGTCTAGTCGAATGATATTGCCCATATTTTGTGCTGGGTCAGGGGCCTAGCCAAACGTGAAAGGTGTTAGTATCCTGTCTAGGCTCGACCTGTCAGCAGGCCTACCTATGACCTAGCTATTACTTAGGTTGTAACTTCTACTTGACTTCCATCCCAACCCCCCTCAAAAAAATTACTTTTGATAACCTCTCTCTACCACAACTCATGATTGGTGTTTCATATTAGTGCTTTCCTAATAAATTCCCAACCCTTTTAACTTCACTCGAAGAGGCTATACAGTTGTCCCAAAGAGGAAGTTTTGGCTTTCAAGAAATTCTGTACGATTGGTATGATCATCATGATTTAACTGGCCTCGGGAACGTACAACCTTCATCACCGCACTTGTTCCTTTTAGTCTCTCTTTCTGTCTTCTTGCAACATCTTGTTTTACTGGTTTACAAGGTTTCCTCATCTTACTGAACAGAAATTTTTGCAACATGCATATGATAAGAAACAAGGTGAAAGTGCAGAAAATATAACTATTACTAAGTGAGAATAGATTTATTCAATAGGCTGAATTTGATTTGAGATAGTGAATGTTATTACTAAGTGAGCTATTAGCTTGTTGAAATCAGTAAGAGAGTGGACAAAATATTACATAAGAATATAACTCTAATAAATGGGAATTACTTAGTCCTACAACTAGAGAATTTGAAGTAGAGAAAAAGTAATTAGTAGGGGACAAAAATGTTTATTTGGAAATTCTTGTTAAATATTTTGCCATCCTATTTCCGGTTTTGTATATCATATGAATCGTATGTTTTCTTGGAAAGTAAGAAGGTTTGAGAGTGATAATTATATCTGTATTTTTTTTCCTCGTTTCCGTGATTTTGTTCTTGCGTGCTTGACTGATGAAGCTCCAACACGCAAAAAGTCAAAAATGACAATGGAATGAATTACATAAGAAGATGAATGCTGCAGACTGCAGATGTATATTTTTTTTAAAAAAAATAGTAATTTGCTTGTTTTAGTTGTTAATTTCTAAAGTAAAGTTAACGGTCAATGTTACAAAGCCAAGGCTGCCGGCTTTCTTCAAGCTGTTTTTGCCACGTGGCCATGTGGTAAAAACATGCATTTTATATATAAAATCAATAGAAAATTATAAAAAAATATTATACGATTTTCTATGACTTTTTATAAATGTTTGTTGATTTTTTTAATGTTTTATACATTAAATACTAGTTTTTGCCATGTGGTGAAAACAACCAGCAAAAAAATGGCACTTTTGGCTTTGTAACTTTGATGGATAACTTTAATGATAAAAGGGCTTAATTTATTATAATTCTAACATCTAGGGGTTCAATTGATTTTTTTGGAAAAGTGTAGGGGGCCTTTTTTGGTTTTTGTCCCTTAAGCCTTCAATTTTCGCTGCAATGATATAAAATTATGTTCCTAATCTCAGATTTTTTTCCCCTCCCTTTTAGGCCTCAAGCTGGAACGTATTGGTGCATGGAGTTGAGTCAAGACCCATGTTGATGGTGAAGAGAGACTTTGAAGACGCTGTTGCGGATGTAATTGGGTGCTTTCTTTTTGGATATCGAAATATTGACAAAGTTAAAATTATATAGTATTATGATTTTGCGCTTTATTCAGTTCTCTTAAGGCCATCTCTCTTGCCCTTCAAATAACACTCATTATGTGGTTTGAATTTTTATTTTTTAAATTAAATAAATGTATTTGAAAATTAAATTAAACCTTCGTGGTCAGAGGCGAATCATCCAGGGGGTTGGCAGGGGGTCGGACCCCTAAAATGGGAAATTGTTATTTTGGCCTTATAAAAAATTTTAAAATTTTAAGATATTGATGAGAGTGAAGTATAGTGGTAAACTTTAAATTTCACGCAATTTTGCATATTAGCCCTAAATAATTTAAGAAATTTGAATTTTCTACTAAATAAGCATTTAACAAATCCATGGATTTAGAAATAATCATAAATGTTATATTTGGAAGTATTTTACTATCCAATATATGTAGCGTTTGGGAACTTAGTTTTAAATTTTGGATTTGACAAATTCATACTTTTTTTTAATACCATTTTAAATACATATTATATTGAAACAAATACATTTATAAAAAAAATAATTTAAAGATCATCATATTAGAGTAATAGATTTAGGAGTGTTTAAATTTCGGTTAAAATTAATCGGTCAGTTAACTAATCTAATTCGATCAGAGATTGGTTAATAATTTTTTGAAAGTTCAGTTATCGGTTAATTTGGCTCGAAAGCGAGTAATTAACCAAATTAATCAAACTTAATAACTAATATCATATATTATATGCATTAGGCTTAGCCTACTGCCCACCTAATCCCCAACCAGCAGCTTACCCCAGCATTCCTAAGTCCTACCCAATATAAACCTAATCTAGTATAATTTATAAACCCAACCCAATTTAAAGTATTGGGACTGAATCCCCAACTTTCATAAAATACAAGTACTAATAGAGATATTTAGCCGATTATTTTAACCTGAAAGTTTCAGGGATGGACTTGCTCAATTGGTTTGCAGACAAGCCTAGATACAAAAGCTTGGACATAAGTCTTAGTTTCAAGGGTACACTACAGAAAGTTTATTCCCATTCAAACCAAGATAAAGCAAATATGTCAACTTTTGCACAACCCCCAATAGGAAGAAACTACACCTTGAAATTTATTGTCAAGTTAATGAATTTTAGGTTTGGGTAAACAGCTAAATATTTAGATATATTCCCTGTGAGTCGGTTTTTTTCAAGGTGGACTCTCTTTAAGCTGGTGCAAATTTTCAACCCTTGAGGGATTGGCCCAGTAAGCTGGTTGTCATCTGCTGTGAAGTATTCAAGTGATCCACCATGGCAAATGCCTTACGGCAAATTTGTGTTAATTATATATTGATATGGACAAATTTGGTATAATTTGAGGTTTATAGAACCAGATTGTTTTTCAATAATTATATATAATATTAATACCAAGTATAAAATCAACCCAGACTCCAACTAATCTAGCCCCACCCATCACCATCATATGTAGTATTTAGCTCAATGAGTCTGATAGCCGGAGGCAACTACCATTCATTACACATAATCACACTCATTAAAACCTTAAAACAGAATAGAAACATAAATGTGAGATGAACTCCCCATGTGACAATTAGAAAACCATTAAATTTTTTAGAAACAATTTTGAGGATTTTATTAAAAGCTTTATATCCACTTAGTTGTAGCAATCTGGGAATTAGCCCAGCCTAGTGTGCTGTAACTCGATTGCGATGGTCTTCTCACAACTTCAAATGGGTAAGAAGCTGTTATCCATTTTTTAATTTAGTGACTTCCCATATTAATTTAATTGCATATAGATTAATTATTTGATTTAATTAAGTGTTATAAAAATATTATTTGGTTGATTTAAATAAAAAATCTCTAAGATATGTTTTGAAGCCATTCAAATCAATCTTCACTAAACATTAGATCCAATTTGCTTGATTTAAATAAATCCAATCTTTAAAAATTTGTTGCTTCATAATATCAATCTTTAAATATGGACTAATACATGTCCATAATATCAACTAATTCATGGCCCAACTATATTGTTTCAAAAAATTGCTAACTTCAAATACGACAAATTATAAAACCTTGGGCAGTTATCGACATAATTGTAGATACTTGGTTTCGTTGCTCTTACAAGTGCCTCAACAATTTTAAAACATTTTCTTTTAAAAGCAATTTCAATTGGAGTCTATAGGATACCAAACTAACAAATTTAATTTTAATAGGCATAAACTTCTATTGCATTTTATTAGAGTTCATTCAACTAGGACTGAGAATTCAGTCGAGTCGAGTCAAAAAATTTCGAGTTAAGTCGAGTCGAGTTAACAAATCCTATTATTTATGCTCAATATTGTGTTTATATGGACCAATTATTTAACTAGTAGACAAAGTATATGATTATTTAACTACATAAACTATATAATGATTTTGCCTTTTAACTTAGAAAATGTAAACATTTATCAAAACGACGTAGTTTTGCATTTTCTTAGTCGGATTTTCGGATAACTCAAATTGTATAATTCACATTCGAGTTAAACCAAAAAATTTGATTTTTTTATTCGAGTTGATCTGAATAACTCGATTAACTTGAATTGTTTAACTCAAAATTTAATTTTTTTTGAGTTTTTCGAGTCGAATCGAATTTTGCTCACCTCTACATTCAACCATTCACTCCAATCTTGAAACATTAGATTTATTTGTGGGTCGAGTTTAAATAAAATATAGCATGTTATTTGACTGAACTTGACTTTACTCAAAGCGAAACGTTACTTTTCTACCCAAATTTAACTCAAATAAGTTTGAAAGAATTCGAGTTTGACTTGATCAGCACTAGAGGTGATTATGGGACAGGTTGTAACAAAAATTCAGGCCTGTTTTATAAGCCCAGCCTAGCTCGACCTGACACCAAAAATAGGCCTAAATTTTTGTTCAAACTTGGTCTGGATAAAAAAAAGTTAAAACTTGAGCCCGGCTCGATCTGCCCGTATTATTATATATATTTAAAAAATATAATAAATAAAATATATTAAAAACATTAAAATAAATGTTTATCAACAAATTGAAAGTAAATTAAAAAAAAAGTCTTTATTCTTAAACAGCATTAAGATAAGTGCCTCTAAAAATAAAATAGTAACAAAATTAACAATAAAACAATACTAATACAATATCCAAACAATAATACATAACAATATAATAGTGAAATGGTAATAAAACAGTGACAAAATAACGATTTTTTTTTTTGCAAATTTAGGTCGGGTCGGGTCGGGTTTGGGCAAAAAAAAGCTTACTTGAGACTCGACCCATTTTTAAATGGACTTTATTTTTATTTTTTGCCCAAACCAATTTTTTAAGTCTAAATTTTTGCACAGTAAATCAGTGAGATTAGGATTGAAATATATGACTTGGCGACACGGTCGTGTATCATCTGATAAATTTCTAAGGTGCAAGTTAGTGAGTTACACGGCCTATGTAACGCCCCAGAATTGGTTTAGAAGTATTTAGGTTAGTTGGTTGGGTCAGCAGTTCGGTGGGACTGTTAAGTTGATTTTTATGCTTTAATGCCAAAATGACCCATCTGGGTTAGTGGCTAGGTCTTTGGTAGCTTAACGTTTGGTCTAGAGTTTGAGTCCACGTGTGAACAATGTGAAATTTTTTTCCGCTTTTTAAGTATTTTTTATTTACAATTTTAACTCCTTAAAATATATGTTAAACCTTTGGAGGGTTTTTGATAAATTGGATATTAATTAAATTGTTTTGGAATTTATTTTTTATAAGAGGATAAGAATAAAAAAAAATGTTTTTGTAGTTCCACACTTTACTCAATTCCCCATTTTTTTTTCCCACTGTCTCCATTTTGGCTTTCACGCTTGTTTTCTTTTGTTGCTAGGATTTCCTTTCTGTCGTTTCTTTTCCTTCCTCCTCTCTTCCTCTTCAAATTTCTTTTCATTTTCACCACAATCATGCCCCGAAACCCTTGTTCTTTTTGTGCCTCCCCTTCTATTCATTTACAACTCGTTGCTTGATTTTCTTTCTTCCTTTTGCTGATTTTGTTCCTCCATTGTTGAATGTTTTGGCTACTCAAGGATCTCATTGTTGCATCGTTTTGCTCTCTGGCAGTGTAAGCTTGTGGTGATCTAATCAAATTTGCTCTCCTTCTTTAATTCTCTGGTGGTCGAATTCTTCATGTATACTTTTTGTCTGCAAGGTGTAGATCGGGAAGAAAGCGAGGCAAGTTTGAATCGTGGCGCGTTTCGTGTTGTCAATAGTGCTTCAGTTTAGCAAATTCAGGTGTGGGAAATCTTTTGTCAACTGTATGCATGGGCACTAACCATATGCTATGTGATTTTGTGATTTGCGAATCCTCTGCGAATCTTTTTTTCTTATACGAATATGAATGCAAATCCTTAACGAACACCTCTGCAAACCTCTTGTCTTATGTGATATATTTGTAACCTCTGCGAACCTCTCTGTGAACCTCTTATGTTATGCGAATTTGTTTGCAACCCTGTATGTGTTTATGTGTGAACTTCTAAATTAGTGTTTAGTGAAACGTATGTGCTTTACTGCTAGAATTGTGTTCTGTGAACTGTATACATGTGTACTATATTGAGATTATCTATAGTGGGGATACTCAATCTAATGAGATCCTAAATCATGTTTAAGAAGCCGAAAAATTGTGCGAATTGTGTTAGCAGGAACGTGACTGTGCAGTGGTACGGGGAATACCATATTGTTTTCTCGTAACTTAATCCTGGGAAATGCGTTCTAGTGTTATAAATTGTTCTACTAAACTCTTATCTAAGCATTTTTTAGCCCAGGATTAAATATTTTTAATGATCAGTTTCTATTTTCACCAAAAGTCCGTAGGTTTCATTGTGCCGCTCACTACTGTCATCTCCTTCGCCGCTCCAACCTTCAACTGTCTCCGTCCCGCCGCTGGTCAATCTCATCCAATTCCAGGTGTGTTTTTTTCAATCCCTTCTATATTCAATCCTACTTGTCCTTGAAGTTGCCAGTAAATCAATTTTTCTTTTTGGGTTTTTGCTCAAAATTTTCCTTTCCTCTTCTGTTTACAAGATATTCTGCTTTAGTAGTATTAGCATAAGATTGCAGCAATCTTGCTTTGAACTGGTATGAATGTCCGTAAGGATCTCCTATGCTATTGTAGTGGTAAACTGCAACACAAGATATAGTACCTGGAGATACCATTAGACCAAATGTCAACCGCATATGTATTTTGTTCCCATGGTTAATTCTTCATTTGATCATTGTCTCCTTTGTTAATTTAATTTTTATTTTTGGTTTGCAACAGCTATGTCGGAACCAGATTGTGCGATTATAAAAGTGGATGATAGTGTGTATTATGGAGTGCTAAAGATTTCAGGAAAAGAAATTAGCTCCACTTTCTTGCGGTTTAAAGACGAAGAGGAAGCTTTGGAACTATACAAACATTTAGTGGAGCATCACGATGACTGGATATTAAGTTGCCATCATCTTGTACGGTATCAAGATGAATGGCTGGTTGCACTAGAATATTCTAAAAATATTGTAACATATTTTAAATAAAAGATGGAGAGGTGGGAAAGTGGTAACCGAAATGAGCGTGAATGGTTCAATTACATTAGTGAGGATTTCGGTAAGATCTTAAAGGATGTGGCTTGTAAATGGGCTAAAAGTAACAAGAGCATTTACACGCAAGATCCGATAAAGTCTATATTCATCACTAATTTTGGTGGGGAGGTAAAGTTTCTACCCAAATTGAATGCATCTGACCAACCAATGAATGGTGATATTGATGACTTGAAATTTTTGATGAGCTACATCGTCAATATGCCATTCGAATCTGTTATCCAAAATTATGAGAATTTCAATATGCCGAATGAATTATCATTGTTTCTTGGCCAGCTCAAATCTCAAAACTTGTAAGTTATCTTTCATATATTTATTTTAAAGTTCGATAACTCATATGTTCTACTTCATTAATTTTATAATTTTTTTGTTTACTGATTTGCTATGTCCAAATGGATAGGAAATATATGAGTCCCGTATTTCTACTGGATGCGCCTTTATTTTGGAGACCTGTTGATAAGTTCCATTTTATTATAAATCTGGATCACATGATGAAGCGTGGAGAGATTAAGTTGTATATTCTTGATCAAAGCCTACATACCTTGCGAAAGAAATATTCATATGATTGGATGTCGGCGGTGTAAGGTGATCCGGTGCTTAAATCTATATTCGAGCATGCAGAATCTGGTTACTCAACCTATTCCTTTTCCTCTGTAGTACGGTACTGCTCTAATGTTTACCGTCATTACAACAACAATAAAACACCAAAAGTAAGATTTCAATATTTTTTATTATGATATTCTATTTACTTTTGCTATTAACTTTTACTTAAGTTGTTTATTTTATAGATTAGCATCATTGACATTGAGAATGAGTTGAGTAGGCAACTGCCAGAACTGTATCTTCATCTATTTGAAGGTTTAATCAATTATGCAACAAGAACTAAAAGCAAGTAAGGAATATAGAAAAATTATATTATCATTGTAAAATTGTTTTTTTAATTCATTTTAAATGAATATTGTTATTTTAATGTTTTGATACAGGCACCCAGTTTTTTCGAAATCAATTATTTCTGAAAATATATGAAAGGTAAGCAAGTTGGTTTTCTCTTTAAATATATTTAGAAACTGTCACACCTCAAAGTCTGGACTAGAAGTAGGAAAAAGAAAAGAATAAAAAAATCATGAGATTAAGAGGAAGAAAAGAAAATACGAGTTTAGAAAATTCGGGTGAGAGAAATACGGGTTAGAGAGTAGTAACTAGAACTTCGGATTAGCTTAGGTGAGATTAGAATTGAAATTGAGGATCAAATTGAAGCAAATTACTTCAATTGAAATCGAGAAATTCGATTTGTTAAAACAAGTCGCTAGAAATTAGACTATGTTAAAGATTTAATTTCATGCATGTTGATATTAATTAATTTCATGCATGTTAATAATATATTTAATCTTCTTACTTATTTGTTTATTCAATTTTATTATGTTTGTAATTGAATTTAAATTATGTTAGTACTATTGAGTATATATTACTCAGCGTACAGTTATATTTATTTTTGTGCGTAGGTCTCGGATGGGAACTTTAGTAAATACATGGTCAAGCATCCATTTTCTCCAGCTCAACTCGAAAGTCATTTTGTTGCTATTTTGTATGTTGAGTCTTACGGTATGTAACTAGGTTAGTAAACTTGTTACTTGAGTAATTTTAGGTACTTTTGGCGCTTTTAATATTGTTTGGTACTTGAGTCTCTATTGAGTACATAGTTATAAAGCCACCAGCTATTGTCTAGCATAATACAAAGCTGTTTGAGTTACAACCAGACCAAATCATATTAGTCGCATTTCATAATAACAGGTCAAGTCAAATACATAGTTTGATTTGGTATATGTAGTTTTAAAAAAAATTGGGTCGAGCCCGAGTTTAACATATATAATTTGGATCGGGTTTGAACAAAAAATTTAAGTCTGTTCTTTGAACAGGGCTCGGGCAACCACGTTCACGTTCTTGGGGGAATAAGCAGAAACGGTGCTACTTTTGGTGGTTATGATGATGTAAACGATGTTTTCCAATTAGATTAGAAGGACCTTGAACGTGGGTGGAGAAAAACTACTTCTATGTTTCGTTTGGGCAATGGCGAGTGTATTTTGGGTTGGGTCAACTATATCGATATGAGTTTTGAGTACATAAGGTTTAATATGTGGTGCAACGAGCGGGGAGGGATTCATGCAGCTGCAGAGCATCAATCTGCCATCACTGTTCCATATCGATCCAAAGATATTTGTGATATATTTTTGTTCTAAATGAAGGTTAAAGCCCCCTTCATATCACTACTACATGTCTACATCATAATTATTCATTTGCCAATGCTGCTTGCCATTACATTTGGTTTGCTCTAAATGAAGGTTAGTGCCCCCTTCACATCACTACCACATCTTAATTATTCCCATCCTTGTAAATTGACTGATTTTTCATTTGCCAATTCTGCTTGTCATTGCATTTTGTTTGCTCTTGTTGTCACTAAGAAGTTGATAGTGAGCCTGGAACTTTGTGTATAAAACTTGAGTAATGCTAAGGTACGGAGTAGACGAATCAGGCGTCGTATTTGCATTGTGTGAAAATGTCTTCCTTTCTCCAAGACTCAGTTTTATTAGGACTATGCGCTGTGCTCTATTTGTTGTTTTAAATGGGTACGAGGCTCCTAGCACCTTTAGAGAACTAGAACTCAAGTTCTGGCTTTGCCTTACCCCTAATAGTTGCTTCTAGTTTTGTGTTCCAAAAAGAAAATAAAATATCCTGATCTAAACAAAGGCTTAAATTCCCGATGAAGTACTTAGGAAGTTGGTAGACTATGACAATGTTTCTGCCTAAAATATCAGAGCGAGGTCATTACTTGTAGGCAAGTGAAGATTTAACTGGCCTCGGGAACGTACAACCTTCATCACCGCACTTGTTCCTTTTAGTCTTCCTTTCTGTCTTCTTGCAACATCTTGTTTTACTGGTTTACAAGGTTTCCTCATCTTACTGAACAGAAATTTTTGCAACATGCATATGATAAGAAGCAAGGTGAAAGTGCAGAAAATATAACTATTACTAAGTGAGAATAGATTTATTCAATAGGCTGAATTTGATTTGAGATAGTGAATGTTATTACCAAGTGAGCTATTAGCTTGTTGAAATCAGTAAGAGAGTGGACAAAATATTACTTAAGAATATAACTCTAATAAATGGGAATTACTTAGTCCTACAACTAGAGAATTTGAAGTAGAGAAAAAGTAATTAGTAGGGGACAAAAATGTTTATTTGGAAATTCTTGTTAAATATTTTGCCATCCTATTTCCGGTTTTGTATATCATATGAATCGTATTTTTTCTTGGAAAGTAAGAAGGTTTGGGAGTGATAATTATATCTGTATTGTTTTTTTCCTCGTTTCCTTGATTTTGTTCTTGCGTGCTTGACTGATGAAGCTCCAACACGCAAGAAGTCAAAAATGAAAATGGAATGAATTACATAAGAAGATGAATGCTGCAGACTGCAGATGTATATCTGAAAAACCAGTAATAGATTATGGAGATCGTTTCTCCTGTTGATGTGGTCTGCTGATGGATATGTGTGTATATATTTTTAATTATTATTTTTATGGACTAGAATGATTATATTATATATCAATAAAAAATACTTTAATTTTGGCTAAAGGGTACAGAAAAGCCCCCCAAACTTTTTCAAAAAATCAATTAAGCTCGCTGAACTTTTTTGTTTTGACTCAATTGAGCCCTTGAACATTTGAATTACAATCAATCAATCAAGCCCTTTGACTGTTAAAGTTAACGGTCAATGTTACAAAGCCAAGGCAGCCAGCTTTCTTCAGGCTGTTTTTGCCACGTGGCCATGTGGTAAAAACATGCATTTTATATATAAAATCAATAGAAAATTATAAAAAAAAATATTATACGATTTTCTATGACTTTTTATAAATGTTTGTTGATTTTTTAATGTTTTATACATTAAGGGTATGTTTGTTTGCTTGTATTTGATTTTCCGGAAAATGTTTTCCACATTTTACGCTGTTTGGAAGCCTGAAAATAATTTACATTTAGAAAATATTTTCCAAAACATGGGTAAAATCTTCTCTATTTTACGGAAAATGTCTTACAGATTATTTTTCCGTAAGACATTTTCCATCTCTTCATCCAGGTAAAATCTTCTCCCTCCCTTCCGTTCTTCATTTCTTTCTCCCTTTCTCTATTTTTGCAAATCACATTCCTCTTTTTCTCTCTTTCTCAGGCAAGGCAAATCTACAAAGGCAAATCTCTCTTTCTAAGGTAAGATATTGTTCTTTTTTTTTTTCTGGGTTTGGGTAAAATTTCGTGAAATACATGTTTCTGTGTGAGCAGTAGAGAAAGTTTTTTTTTTTACAGTATCAGCCTCTCCATCGTTGTAAATGTCTTCAACTTCTTCATGGATTCCTCTTAATAATTTTTGTGTTTTAAGTGTTTCCTTTTTCTCTTTTCATATTTTCTTTGTGCTTGTTGCATGGAAGAAGAAATGGTTTGGGTTGTTTACGTTTCTGATTTTGGTTCAGTAATGTATCACAAATCATTTTGCAGCATAATGTTAGGTTTTTAAACCTCCAAGATAAATTTATGACACATTTCATTTTTCCTTTGTGTTTGATCCATGCTTTGTAATCTCGTTAAAACCCATGTTGCTGTACCTTAAGTTGGTTCTTGTTTATCGATTTCATTCTTTTTTTTTGTATAAAAATTATCCTGTCCATAGGGAATGCAGATTTTGGTGATCAGTAAGCAAAAGAAAAGTTTGTGCATCTTTGATCCATTGGGTTTTTAGGATGATTGTAAAAAGAAATAGAAAGATTCACTGCCCTATTTTTAGCATTCAATTGTATTTTTCTCTGAAGCAATGTCAATGGTTGTCTTGTTGCATATACAATTAATTTACCTTTCTACATGTTCTCAACTTTCTTTCACTACGATTCACAGATTAGATGCTCTTGTCTTTTGCATGTATAAACAAATGAACATAACAATAACATATAGTGGTATACCATATAATTTTGGTTTATATATATATATATCTTAACAACATGTTAATATGAAACATAAAAAACTTTCAAAGACATTCACCTTTATGTTGAGTGCTGCGATGTGTGTTTTGGAGCCCATTTCATCCCAAGATTTATTCATTGCTGCATGTTTTCTTATAACATCATTCAGGCAAAACATGGATGAGAAGGTTGTTGTATAATTCTTATTTATGGATGGTACTGTAGATTTTAGTTTATCAAGGGACAGATTAGGCATATTTTGTAACAAGTTGCTTGCAGATCCTTATCATTTATTTGTAGGATAGTATCAAGTTAACAAATGCCTCTTGATGGATGCAGTTCAATGAAATGAAAATTTTTAGGACAAAGCTTGTACTGCTTTAATGTTATATTCTTATTTATGTTTTTGAAATGTTTATTACCTGGTATTGGTATTTTCTGGCTTGTATGCATAGGATGATAAATATCCACTGCAGGGAGAAATATAAGCTTTGGTTATATCTGATAAAGTAAATCATATTATTTTAAAGATGTTTTTGTTAATTCATATCGTGCAATCATGCTACGATATCCAGTTAGGCCTAAGCCAGATTTGTTTACCACGTTGCTGGGGGAGCTTTAGATTTTTGCTTGCTAGGTTTGGTTTTGTCATTTACTTTCTCCAATGCTGATTTTTAGCTGGTTAAAATAGCCATAAAAATCCCTGTACTTTTCATAAATTTGAAAATTAATCCTTGGTACTTTTATTTCTAACAATTTAGTATCTCTACTTTTTATTAGATTTCAAAATTCAAGTCCAATTGTTAACACTCAACACTGTCAAAATTATTTTTTTAGTTACATGCTTATCAAGTAAATATCTTTTTTTAATTTTAATATATCACACTAATAAATTTAACTATATTAATAATTGGACTTGAATTTTTAAATCGAAAAAGGAGAAGAATTAAATTCTTGAAATTAAAAGTATAGAGTGTAAATTTCAAGTTTATAAAAATTACTGGCATATTTTAATCTTCTGTGTATCTTGTGGCTGTGGCTGGCTTGTATTTTTTTTTTGCTCAACACCTGTGACTGTCTTGTAGAAAGCTACTATAAGGTATGTGTAAACTGCTTTGGTAAAATATGTGCTAAATTTGCGAGTCATAGTGATGTGTGAGTTGTGTAATGTGTGAGCTACAATGATGTGCGAGTTGTGTAATGTGTGAGCTGTAGTAATGTGTGAGCTGCGAAAATATGTGCTAATTGTCCTTGTATTTCTAGCTTTTTTTTGATTTTTTTGTGTTGAGATTTTCATATTCACTATGGTATTGAGAACTCTCGTGTATTGATCAGAGCCTAATATTGGGTGTATGCTAGTTGATTTCTAGTTCTCTATTGGGGCAGCATGAATTCTAGTTGTATTACTATCAGATAAAAATAATATAATAAAATAACATTTAGCATGAATTAATGATATTATAAAAATAAAATAATAAAATAATATCAAATTAAAATATAAATATTAATTCTTAATTCATAAATTTAAATATAATAAATAAACAGTAACCATAATTTAACCTAAAATAATCTATACTAACATAGATTTAATAAAAATTCGACATTATTAAAGGTTTTTTTTCAACTTTTTTAATTAACAAAAAATAATTTCAGTCGTTATAATTATTTTAATAAATATATATCTTTAAAGTCTTGAATTTTGGATATCTTCATGAGCTACTAGTGTATTAGATATCAATTTTCATATATGTATGTATGCACTTTAGTCATGGTAGCTTTATTCATATATGTGATCTTATGAAAAGCTTGCACCTTTTTTGTAGTGATCAAATATTTGTGTGGCATTGTTTTGTGTAGATGGATCGTAGTCAACATCAAAATGTAATTGCTGCAGTCGTGGCTTCAGTTTTAGCTTTTAGGGCTCTTTGGATTAAAAAATTAAAATTAGGAAGGAAATTACTTCTCACCCTCGTGTGAATCGAGATTATGAAAGAGAAAATTATATTAATAGTATTTTATATAGTGGTGACCAACATTGTATTAATATGATAAGGATGAGACCGATTGTCTTTTTTAATTTGTGTGATATTCTTAGTAGGAATAGTTTATTACAATTAACTAAATCTGTGAATATTAGGGAGCAAGTAGTAATATTTTTACATATAATTGGTCATAATGTAAGGTTTCGAGTGATTGGATCTAGTTATTATAGATCAACTGAGACAGTTCACCGTTACTTTAGGATTGTATTGAGAGCTATTTTGAAATTTTATAAACTAGTTATTAGATTACCTGATGAGTCAACTCCTAGTGAAATCAGAAACAATCGAAGGTTTGATCCTTATTTTAAAGATTGTATTGGAGCATTAGATGGAACTCATGTTCGTGCATCCGTTCCACCTAGCATTGAAGGAAGATTTCGTACCCGTAAAGGGGGGACGATACAAAATGTATTGGCTGCCATTACATTTGATTTGAAATTTTCCTATGTTCTAGCTGGTTGGGAAGGTAATGCACATGATTCTCGTATTTTAAGTGATGCACTTTCACGCCTAAGAGGATTAAGAATTCCAGAAGGTAATAATTATCATTAAATACCAAATAGTTCTAATAAGCTCATAATTTATTAGTATTAATTATGTTTTGTAAAATTGTAGGCAAATATTATCTTGCTAATGCTGGATGTGGCATCCGAAATGAATTTATTACCCCATATCGTGGTGTCCAATATCATTTAAAAGAGTTTAGTGCTCAGGGGCCTGAAAATGCAAAGGAACTCTTTAATTTTTGACATTCATCATTGCAAATCACTATTGAACGTGTTTTTGGGATTTTAAAGAAACGGTTTCGTATATTAGATGCTGAACCATTTTGGAATTTTCAAACTCAAGTAGATATAGTTTTGGTTTGTTGTATCATTCATAATCATATCATGGGAGTTGATCCTAATGATTTACTTAATCAAGGATTATACGAGGAGTTTGAGTCTGATTTGATAATACCAACTCTTATGGAGCGAGAAGAAAAAGAAGAAGCAAGAGAATGGTCTGCTAAGAGAGACGAAATTGAACAAATTATGTGGACTGATTATATGGCTAGGAATATTAGGTAGGTTTAGGTCTTAGGTTTGTTGTTTCTATGTTATGTATGTTTTAGTATTAAAATTGCTCTTTTTTTGTTAATGTTTGTTGGATAATGATATTAAAATTTTAGTTTGTTGGATTTTGAAATTATTATGTCTTGAATTTGTTAGATATTGATTATGTTAAGCTTGTTAGATATTGAATTTATTATGTTTTAAGCTTGTTGGATATCGCAATGATTGACAATGAAAATTATTAATGTAGAATGGGTAAGGGCAACAAAGAAGGGACCTCCAAGCAATTCAGGTGGACAAAATCGATGGAACATGTTTTTCTTGAAATTCTAGCAGAGGAGGCCCAGAAAAGAAATAAGCCTTCTAATACTTTCAAAACAGTTTCTATTAAACGAGTTGTCGAAGCTATTTCTGAAAGATTCCAAGTCCAATGCGATGCGAAGCATGTGGAAAATCATTTGAGGACTGTAAAAAATTAATGGCAAACTATATACAAAATTCGAGGTGAAAGTGGTTTTGGATAGGATGATAACATGAAAATGATCACATGTGATAGAGCGACATATGATGCAGCAGTGATGGTAATATATGTATATATATGTTAAGTATATTTCAATTGTTTTATACTTTTATTCTAATTGTGTATAATATCCAACAGGCACACAAGAAGTATGAACCATTTTTGAATAAAAGCATTGATCATTATGATGAAATGGCTTTAGTTGTTGGCAAAGATATGGCAACAGGGAGTTTTTCCAGAACATTTGTCGACAGATTTGGATGATGCTAACCAAGATTCAGTGCCTATAGACTGCTACAATGAAGAGGATGAAGAGGTAAGAACAAATGTATCTTCATCTGGCACATCCAAACGTAAAGGAAAAAATATTTAAGAAAGTGTCGTTGATGAACAAGTTAAATTTATGGGTGAACAACTTGGCAAAATTGCTAATGCTTTGGAACAACTTACTACGGATAAGACACGACAACTTTACGAACAAGCGATATCGATGGAGGAAGAAGGATTTCATGATGACTTCTTGTGTTCTGTGTTTGATTATCTAGTGAGTCATGAATCTGAGGCCAAAGCTTTTTTAGTTAAAAATAAGAAACATAAAAAAATTTGGCTTCAAAAATTTTCCCAAGGTTGAAAATATTGATACTTTTATGTGGTGTAATATTTAGTTATGCACTTGGACAATGTTGTTATTTTGTGGTGCACTACTATAATTATGCATTTGGATAATATTATTAATTTCTAGTATTAATTGTGGTTTGGAAGCTAATTTATAATTATTTAATCCTTTTTTTTTTTATTTTTTTAACACAATTATAAATAATTTATTTGAATTTGGTTGTTTTCAATTTATGAAGGTTAATATTGTAGCTTAATAATTGAGTATTATTATATATTTAATTTAATTTAATTATTTATAAATAAATCATTGCAATATATGTAAAAATAATTTAAAATATAAAAATTTATTAATATGTATATAAATTTATTAATATATGTAATAAAAACAACTTTTACGGAAAATATTTTCAGGAAATCTGCCAAACAACAGAAAATATTTTTAGTAAATCATTTTCCAGAAAAGTAAATCACTTTTTAGAAATCATTTTCCGGAAAATATTTTACTGGCAAATAAACAGACCCTAAATACTAGTTTTTGCCATGTGGTGAAAACAACCAGCAAAAAAATGGCACTTTTGGCTTTGTAACTTTGATGGATAACTTTAATGATAAAAGGGCTTAATTTATTATAATTTTAACGTCTAGGGGTTCAATTGATTTTTTTGGAAAAGTGTAGGGGGCCTTTTTTGGTTTTTGTCCCTTAAGCCTTCAATTTTCGCTGCAATGATATAAAATTATGTTCCTAATCTCAGAATTTTTCCCCCTCCCTTTTAGGCCTCAGTTGGAACGAGTTGGTGCATGGAGTTGAGTCAAGACCCATGTTGATGGTGAAGAGAGACTTTGAAGACGCCGTTGTTGATGTAATTGGGTGCTTTCTTTTTGGATATCGAAATATTGACAAGTTAAAACTATATAGTATTGTGATTTTGCACTTTATTCAGTTCTCTTAAGGCCATCTCTCTTGCCCTTCAAATAACACCCATTATGTGGTTTGAATTTTTATTTTTTAAATTAAATAAATGTATTTGAAAATTAAATTAAACTTTCGTGGTCAGAGGCAAATCATCCAGGGGGTCAGACCCCTAAAATGGGAAATTGTTATTTTGGCCCTATAAAAAATTTTAAAATTTTAAAATATTGATGAGAGTGAAGTATAGTGGTAAATTTTAAATTTCACGCAATTTTTCATATTAGCCCTAAATAATTTAAGAAATTTGAATTTTCTACTAAATAAGCATTTAACAAATCAATGGATTTAGAAATAATCATGAATGTTATATTTGGAAGTATTTTACTATCCAATTTATGTAGCGTTTGGGAACTTAGTTTTAAATTTTGGATTTGACAAATTCATACTTTTTTTTAATACCATTTTAAATACATATTATATTGAAACAAATACATTTATAAAAAAAATAATTTAAAGATCATCATATTAGAGTAATAGATTTAGGAGTGTTTAAATTTCGGTTAAAAATAATCAGTCAGTTAACTAATCTAATTCGATCAGAGATTGGTTAATAATTTTTTGAAAGTTCAGTTATCGGTTAATTTGGCTCGAAAGCGAGTAATTAACCAAATTAATCGAACTTAATAACTAATATCATATATTATATGCATTAGGCTTAGCCTACTGCCCACCTAATCCCCAACCAGCAGCTCACCCCAGCATTCTTAAGTCCTACCCAATATAAACCTAATCTAGTATAATTTATAAACCCGACCCAATTTAAAGTATTGGGACTGAATCCCCAACTTTCATAAAATACAAGTACTAATAGAGATATTTAGCCGATTATTTTAACCTGAAAGTTTCAGGGATGGACTTGCTCAATTGGTTTGCAGACAAGCCTAGATACAAAAGCTTGGACATAAGTCTTAGTTTCAAGGGTACACTACCAGAAAGTTTATTCCCATTCAAACCAAGATAAAGCAAAGATGTCAACTTTTGCACAACCCCCAATAGTAAGACACTACACCTTGAAATTCATTGTCAAGTCAATGAATTTTAGGTTCGGGTAAACAGCTAAATATTTAGATATATTCCCTCTAAGTCAGTTTTTTTCAAGGCGGGCTCTCTTTAAGCTAGTGCAAATTTTCAACCCTTAAGGGATTAGCCCAGTAAGCTGGTTGTCATTTGCTGTGAAGTATTCAAGTGATCCACCATAGCAAATGCCTTGCGGTAAATTTGTGTTAATCATACAGGTTTTAACTTGAAGCTTTATCGAGTGAGTTTTGTTGTTTGATAGTGTGATATAGGAGTCAAGAATTATATTGCAGAATATTGTGAATTGTATTTCCCGTAAGATAGAATTTGTTTGTAAATTAGATCGGAGGTTACGAGATTAACTCTGTTAACTCAAAAGATTGGAGGTTACGAGCTTAACTCTGCTAATCTTAATAATCAGCTGGGAGTGTAGATCCATAAGTTGTCAGAAAGCCAAAGGTCGTGATATTAAATCAAGCGAACCATAAGAAAGCCAAAAATCGTGATCGTAAATCAGCTTGACAACCAAGAAAAAATCGTGATCGTAAATCAGCTTGACAACCAAAAAAGATATAAGTCGGATCTATACTCACACATAGAGCATGCAAGAATAGAGCAGCAAGATACTCCATAAATAGTAAACTAAAGTCCCTTAGGAAGGCGAGGAGAACCAAGCTGTAGCACATAAGATCAATATCAGATCATATTTGGGACCATATATTCCGAAAGATCCACACCAGTTGCAAACTTATAGTATCAAAACTTTTATGAGATTGTAGAAAAGACGAATAATTCCAATGGATATTCTGTGTCTTTTGGCGTTCTATCTCATAAAAAACCTCATCGTCAATAGATGAATGCTTATTCATATCGAAATGTTCTGGTGCAATGTTTAAGAAATTTACAAGTTTACTAAATGTCTGATTTTCAATAAATTGTACTTGGAAAGTTCCATCACTGAAGAGGTGTGGCGCAAAAAATCCAAGGATGTTCCTTATTGTGCAGTTTTCCAAGTAGCTTTTTCCTGTTGCTCACGTACAATAACACCATTTTGTTCCAATCCAAGGTATTGTGATAGATAATCAAACTCGCGGGAGGAAAACATATTTGCCTGAAGTGATACCAACATAAATATGACTATCTCAACAAGTGCAGATTCGACAGTAGTTCGAAACCCATAGTTATACTCGCAAAATCCAACTTCAAAGGCTATTTATAACTTATCCTATATCAAGAGATGCAAGTGCATGCATAATAATCAAGAGAAATCGTACAAACATGTCAATATCCCAAAAAGTAATAATAGTATGGACCCGAATGATTTCATTAGTCATTTACCTGATAACATCCTTCACCAAATCATTTTGCTGCTCCCTATTCAATCCGATGTCTGAAATTAGTGTCTTTTTAGTTTAGAGACAACGGTGTTTTTTAGGGCAACTGTTGGTTCTTTTTGGAAGATGTCATGGTTGATATTAGACAAGGTCCTCTAACGTATTGGGCATGGGACTTTGAGGCTGAGACTGCCTTTCCCTTCTCGTTATCATTATGGTCTCTATAAAAGAAATCATTGTGACCTTCTCAAGTAGGCGACCTAAATGTTATTTGAGCGAAATTAAATAGCTTTGGTGGATTGATTGTTCAATGGAAAGAGAACCAATCAATGCTTTACTTTGCTTCCTGAAGTTCTATCCGAGTTTAGAAAGATTTTATGTTACACTTGATCCAAAATGCTATAACCTGCCCAACAGTGTAAACAACTTCAACACTTGGTGTCAAACACTGTATTTTCTTAACAGCTAAACCAAGATCGAAGGCAATTTCTTCTGAGTAGCAATTACTACCCCATTAGCAGCTTTGATTCTAAGAGATGTTTAACCCGATTCGATTGCCGACAAGGGTGCTCGATTTGATCTAGCTTTCCTGAAGGACAAGATGCAACACTAATGAGGCCAGAACGATTAGTACGACTGGTGAACTCAGTTTTGTAAACACTATTATCATAAGCACCAGTTGCTGTCAAAATTTTGAGAAAGGAATATCACTACTATCAAAGCCGGGAGTCCAACTCCAACGCATCTAACCAATTGAGGGAAACCATGTGAATAGAGACAAAGTGCAGTGAAAGTCGCAAAAGGAAACTCGTATAAAAAATAAAGTTGGATTTTGGGAGCTAGCCAAACACCTACAAATATAATTATCGCAGAAAGCACATGCAAAGCAATATATATATACACACACAAAGCTATCAGCTTAAAAAATCAACATTTTTATGTACTGAATAAACAAAAAACTCAAAACTTGGTTTAATACTCTAAATCCTAATGGAATAGAGCTGTAATGGAATAAAGCTGTAATGGAATAGGGCTGTTATCAGTAATTCAATTGTTTTGTTGAATGTAATGGAATAGAATTGTAATAGTATTATTATGTTTGGTTGAATGGAATAGATATGTCATAGCATAAATAAAAAAACTAAAATGACTATAATACCCTTAGCAGAATTTTTTTAGATATGGGTATTAAATTTTAATAAGATTATTATTAAATATAATTTAATAATAATAAAAATAAATAATTTAATCATATTAATATTAAATTATATTAAAATGTTTTTTTATATTTAATTATATTAAAACATTTAAAAAAATTATTTACTATATTTTAAAATAGTATACTATTATTTGAACGCATTGCTTCTCAGGTTATCTCAATTTTATGATTTCGACTAAAGTTTCGTTTGTTATTTACATAATTTTTATATAAAACTTTTTACCTGTGTTATAATCTAAAATTAATTAATTGTATTAAACACAAAATTTTTATTACAAATAAAAGAAAAAGTCACAAAGCATCCAAAAGAGCATCTTTTTATTTTTCTTTTTTCAACTAAAAGAGACAAAAAATGTTTGTTTATCTACATGATAAAATTGGAAAAAGTGATGTTCATGAGAAAGTTTTGCATTAATGATTGCTTTAAAGGAAATGATTAAACAAATTATACCAAATGATATAACCCTTAAACGCTCAAGATTTGGCAATTTAAGTTTCCCTGGAATTGCCAATTTATCTGCTTAGTTACTTTGTCCACCAAATCCCAATGCTCCATAACAATACTCCCTCAACAGCTTCGCTATCCGATTCGATATCGAAGAGATAAATATAATTTATTCTAATTTTTGAAGAAAATAATACAAAATTCATTCAACTCTACACATCATCAGTAATGGGAAGATTATTATACCACAACAGTGCCTTTGAAAAACTCAACACCAAGGTTTTCTGCAACAAAATTGAGGTCTCTCAAAACTGTGAACTTGTTCATCCTGTTGAGCCAACAAGCTTTTAGTGTAAGAACTAAGCTACTCCAGGCAATCCAGAAGAACTTTCGTGCAATAAAAAAGCGATGACAATTCCCATTGCTTTGCCAAACCAAAGCCCTGCCATCTTATTCTACCAAATTTGTCAAGCAAGAAAATGTACCTTCAAACAAGTGAAAAAGCATCTTCTCAGACTAACAAAATAGAACTGTATGAATATTAGTTATGTTATTAATTAGGATATAAGAAACTTTTGATTACCCAGTTAGAAGGTTCAGTATCTTAAGTTCCTTTCGGAAGTAATAAGGATCACCAAATGAATAAACAATATGCCTCTGAAGAGCATCTTTCCTCCATCACTAGATTTCCTCATAAATCGAAGAAGCAGTCGTTTAATGGGATTCAAGCATAAGAGCCAAGAGTTTATAAAAGATACCTGATAATAGCGAATATATTATCATTTAGCAACACATAATAATTTCCAAACACGATTATTTTAACAAATAACTTATATAAAACATAAAATCAGCTGTCAAGAATTTCCATTCAAATACAGTAAATAAAAAGACAACTGTATTATTAATTATAGGCTGATCTGATGAGCTATAAGCTCAACTAGGATAGTCATAACTCATAAGTCATACCAGCATGGTTAACTTCTATTCTTGTTCACTATTTTATTTGTTTGTTATTATTATTGACTACAGATGCATGTAACTATAAGTTCTTTCTAGCAACAGAAAACAGAGAATAGTTGATTCACCACACATTCCAAAAAGGAATGAAAAGTTAAATAGCAAAAATATAGAACCTCATATAGCTGCACGCTCTTAGACTCACTAAAGGGCATCATAAAAAGGCTTGCTTCAAGAATTGACCATAACCTAACAAGGAAAAGGAGTTAAAATGCATCATCAACAACAATAACCATAAACAAGAGAAAAGAAAAGTTAGTAACCAACAACATCTTTTGTTTCTCATGTTTTTGTTGTTTTCATGATTACAATTTAGTGATAACCCCTCCATTGCCATGGAGTCGCTGATATGCCTCTTATCACAATTTTAAAGCAATGCACTATCTATTCAACATTCTCTTACCATGAAAAAAATGGAAGATTTATAACATCATTAAGAAATACATAAATTTAATCCAAAACAAACATAGAAAAAGCAAACCATACCTGAGAATTTGCTCTAAATGATAGACAGACTAAAGATGCTTCAGGGACAGCCAACTTGCTAGCACCAACGCAACTTGCATAAAAAATAATCAGCAACTTTGATTTTCTACCATCAGAATATATAACATCCACGGCAAGAAACTTCCTTGCTACAATTCCGGGAATTAGAATCTTATTTGCCAATGCAATCTGCCAGAAAAAAAAAGGTTTACGGAAAGTAACATTAATTTTACTCAGAAATCAGTTGCAATTCAACTAATTTGAACAGATTTGCAAATGATATAGCCTATATGTATATAAAAAGAATAAATTAGTTAATACCTTACCACTGTGCTGTTTTAGCTCAGACATATCATCAAAATATCCTCTATTCAATTCATCAGCACCACCCTAAATCAAATTAAAACAATTATTTATATTAAATTTCATGGAAAAAAGAGCACGTAACAAAATTTCAATAAACAAACAAAGCTTAAACTTACAGTCTTGCTCGTTTTTTCTCAATTTTTTCCTTGTTTGCAAGCTGCACACACAAGACAAAAAGTTAAAAAGAACTATAACTTAAAAAATCAAATATTTTAGAGTTAAAAAGGGGGAGATGAATGAATTGCCTTGTAACTATCGAAGAAGCGAATGGATGATTTTGAAGCAAAATGTTGAGAGGGTGAAGGGAAAATCTTTAGGTCATGACTTAGGAGGTATTGACAATTTGAAATCGAAGGTCGTGCCCGGTTTATCACTCGGTTTACCCACAACATTTTTAGTTTTCAATTTAGATTTCAATTCCCCCTCTAAGAACCCTCCTGCTCTTTCCAACAATCGATGGAATTTTATAGATCAAGAAAAAGAAATGGAAGAGAGGAAAAGAAAAACTCTATTGAGAGAAAGAAAAAGAAAGCAGAAAAAAGAGGGCAAAAAAATTGGAAGAGAGGAATATGGAATGAACAGAAGGAGAAAGTGGGGAGCCTTTCAGGTGAGAAAATGAGAGAGGGCAAAGTGGGGAGAGTTTTTGTGGTGATGGTTTCCTTAAACATCGAATCAGTAATCGGTGGTGAGAAAACAGAATAAAAATTAGGCAATTTTACTGTATAGGTCCGTAATGGAATAAACTCGTAATAGAGCATTCCATTAAAGCTGTTGTAACACCCCTAGCCCGTATTCAACGCCGGAACAGGGCTCGAGGCATTACCAGAACATTTATTCAAACAAACATATCATTTCAGAACTTTTATTGCATATATTCATACATATGGTCCCTAATAAGAGTTAACGAGACTCAATTTATACAATAGAAGCAATTAGGGACTAAACCGAGAACTTTAAACTTTTCTGAAACTTAGAAAATTTTTTCATGAAAAAGGGGTCACACGCCCGTGTAGCCTAGGACACGTCCGTGTGATAGGCTAGACATGGCCATGTTAGCAGCCTGTATGCTCGCACACGGCCTAGTGTCTATTGGGACACGCCCGTGTGTCTTGCCCGTGTTGAATATAATTAGAAATGTAAGTTGTAGTGGTTTTCACACGGCTTAGACACACGCCCATGTGCCTGGCCCGTGTTCCACCACACGGCCATGACACGCTCGTGTGCCTGGCCCTACCCAAAACCTTGGTATTCTGCCAATTTACTCATGCATCAAAGAAGGCACACGGTGGAGACACACGCCCGTGTCTCTTGCTCGTGTGAAATTACTCTAGCTACTGACTTGAAATTTTAATTTGCATGTAGCACACGGCCAGCTCACACGCCCGTCTGGTCTGCCCGTGTGGCTCAAATATGCTATTTAAAAGACACATTTCTAACCCAAATATCATACACTTAACCTGCATGATGTTGTACAGAATAATCAGGCATTCATAGCCTTCCAATAACAAGTATATCATGACACCATAAAGAATCAACATGTCATATATTATCATGGCAATCCAAAAACTTTGTTATCAAAACATATCTCATATAAACAAGCCATTTACATAGGCTAACATATTACAAACACTTAGGCTATCATTAGCCAACATATCCTATACATGCCATTTACTCAAAATGTGATATTAATTGTACCAAAATAATGATTGATAGTGTGATGTGATCTCCGATGAGCTCCAAGTCTATCGAGCTTTTGAGTTTACTATAAAACATAGAAAAGTAAACAGAGTAAGCAATTAAGCTTAGTAAGTTCATATTAAACAGAATACTACTTACCATTATCACAATATAAGTAAGTAATCAATTTGGCCAAAGCCTATCACATGATCATTCAACCACGTTAGACATATAACCACATATAAGTCATGTGTGTTAGACATTCAATATGAGCTCATGTCATGTAATTCAGAATCTTTTTGCCTGTTGAACTAAGTAGAGTATCGTAGGAAAACCTAACTGTACTTTTTAGGCGTACGAAACCTTGATCCGCCAATTCGTATACATTTGATTCATGATGCCATAGTGTCTTTCAACTAGGGTCTTACTCATTGTGAATCATGATGCCATACCGTCTTTCAGATATGGTCTTTTACACATTCTGAAATGATGCCATGGTTTCTTTCACCCATGGTCTTAGTCATTTCTAATAGAGTTCTAGGGTTTCTTTCAACCGTGGTCTTTTTCAGAGTTATGGTGAATCCGCAACAAATGCAGGACTTCAACCAAATCAAAAATCAGATAGCATTTACCCTACGAATTCTCTAAGGTTCAAACGGGACTTGTCACTTTCCATGTTATCATGAAATTATGCATTTGACAATTTCATATAATAATCAATCAATCATATTCATATACTTAACTTTAAAGAATATATTTGCATAATTTAACCATACAGACTTACCTCAGAAATGTACGACGGTAGGTAAATCTTTACTCGACAACTTTATCTTTTCCTCGATCTAACCTCGTATGTTGCTTTTCTTGTTCTATACAATCAAATTTAATCATTTAAAACCTTATTCAATTCAGCTCAATTCTGAGCTCATGTTATTGCAAAATTACCATTTTGCCCCTATACCTTTGACTATTTACAAATTAATCTGTAGGCTCGTGAAAAATGAAATTCATCAATTTTCATCATAATCAAGCCTAACCGAATGCTATAAGCCTAAAACAGCCCATAAATTCACAAATTTCAGATTTTAACACATACTTTTCAAATATCACGGTTTAACCCCTATTCGATACTTTTATTGAAAAAAACCTAGTAAAGGTTGTTTAATCGATATCAAAGGTTCATTTTCATCCATTTAACAAAAAAAAGCCTATGAACACATTCATGGTGAAATCCTAAACTTTCAACCATATTTCAAATTAGTCCTATCAAAAGCTAGCTTAAGCTAACATGAGTCCAAAAACGTAAAAATTATCAAAAACGAGACATAAACACATACCTAAATGATGGAGAATGTTGGCTGAAAATTCAAAGCTCAAACCCTTATTTTTCTTTGTGTTTCACGTATGAAGAAGAAAGTATGAAAATGTGATGGCAAAAATTTTGTTTCTTGTACATAAATGCTATTTATTACCCAATTCCAATTTTATCCTTACCAATTAATGAAATTCCCATGATTACTAAGCTTTTCTCAACAAATATCACATTTAATGGTCTAATTATCACATAAATACCTCACAATTAAAATTTATAGCTATTTAATCATATTAGCTATAAATCTCCAACTTTTACAATTATGCGATTTAGTCCCATTTACTCAATAGTACATGTAAACGACCAAATTTCTTGACGAAATTTTTATACTGACATACTATCATGCTATAGATCACATAAGTCTAGAAAAATAAAATTTTCTACATCAGATTTGTGGTCTCAAAACCACTGTTCTGATTTCACTGAAAACGTGATGTTACAAAACAGGTATTTAGGGTGGGCCCACGGAATAGGGTTGTAATAGCTATGCCATTTCATTGAACCAAACATAGCCTAAAGTTTTGAGTTTTTTGTTTATTCAGTAAATAAAAATGTTGATTTTTTAAGCTGATAGCTTTGTGTGTGTGGGTATATATATTACTTTGCATGTGCTTTCTGCGATAATTATATTTGTAGGTGTTTAGCTAGCTCCCAAAATCCAACTTTATTTTTTATACGAGTTTCCTTTTGTGACTTTCACTGCACTTTGTCTCTATTCACATGGTTTCCTTCAATTGGTTAGATGCGTTGAAGTTGGACTCCCGGCTTTGATAGCAGTGATATTCCTTTCTCAAAATTTTGACAGGAACTGGTGCTTATGATAATAGTGTTTAAAAAATTGATTTTACCTATCGTACCAATCGTTCTGGCCTTATTAGTGTTGCATCTTGTCCTTCAGGAAAGCTAGTTCAAATTGAGCACCCTTGTCGGCAATCAAATCGGGTCAAACATCTCTTAGAATCAAAGCTGCTAATGGGGTAGTAATTGCTACACAGAAGAACTTGCCTTCGATCTTGTTTTAGCTGTTAAGAAAATATAGTGTCTGGCACCAAGTGTTGAAGTTGTTTACACTGTTGGGCAGGTTATAGCATTTTGGATCAAGAGTAACATAAAGTCTTTCTAAACTCGGACATAACTTCAAGAAGCAAAGTAAGGCATTGATTGGTTCTCTTTCCATTGAACAATCAATCCACCAAAGCTATTTTAATTCGCTCAAATAACATTCAGGTTGTAACAATCCAGTTTAGACCCTAGTCGGAATAGTGGTTTTGGGACCACAAATCTGAGTCAGCAAAATGTTTAAATATTATTTGTCATGCTTATGATATGTGAATTAGCATTTGTAAAAGTCTCGTATGAAAATTTGATCGTTTGTGTGTTCAATTTGATAAAAAGGACCTAATCGCGCAAATTGTAAAAGCTGTGTGCTAGATGTTAAAAGTGCCTATTTGACTTGGCTTTATAATTGAGAGGTCCTTATGTGGTTATTATTCCATTTACATGTATAATGGAGATTTATAACCTTAATATATATGAATTCATAATGGTTTAATGAAAGGGAAAAATGGTAAAATAATTATTAAATGATTAATAATAAAACAAATACATGAAACAAAGCCATATTCATCTACCTATTGCCGAAAATCAAAGAAAAAGAAAATAAAAAGATTGAGCTAGTGTTCGGCTAGGAAATTTGAGAATTAAGGTATGGTTTTTGACCCGTTTTCGATTATTTCTACGTTTTTGATATTGTTGCTTAGTAATTTATCAAGCCCATGCCCTAATTTTCAAATTGGTTGATGATTTTGAAAGATGCTATTGATGAATTCATGTGTTTTATGATGTTTAATGATGAATTATGAAAGCTTAGTGCTTGATATACATGTTTTGTAAAGTGATTTTGAGTAAAAATGCATATTAGGTATTTAATTTAGAAAAGTGTAAATTGAGGGGTTGAATTGTGAAATAAATGAAAGTTTTGGGCTCCTAGAAGTCCTTATGATATTCAGCTATGCATGGGTTCATTGAAATTATGTGTATTTTGTGATTTTATGAATTAGAGACTAAAGTGTCGAAATGTGAAAATGTGAGGGCTATTTTGTAAAATACCCTATATATGTGTAACACCCCCTAACCCCGTCCCGTGGTCGGAACAGGACTACGGAGTATTATTGGACTTATACACTAACATCTTTACAAAACCGAGTTATAATGTTGCGTTCCAAATTAAATTCTCTCAAATTTCACCATAAAGTCCTAATATGGGCCTACCGGGCCAATACATGCTTTGGAAGGGGTTCGGGACTAAATCGGCCATTTAGAAAATTTTTCCTTGAAGTTAGGGGCACACGCCCGTGTGGCCCGAGACATGACCGTGTGGCCAGCCCGTGGGGCTCCCATGGCCGTGGGGCCAGGCCGTGGGGCCAGGCCGTGGGCAAATCTGACTTTCTCACACGGCCGTGTGTGTAACGCCTCAAAAATCTCGAAACCCAAAAATGCCAAAATCCTGAACTTTCTTTTTTTTTTGGTTTTGATAAAAATTATGTTTAATATTCTTATCCAAGCGATAATTTTAGTAGGTCTTAGTTAAGGTGTGAGTTGAATTAAGGGGTAGAAGAAATTATAATATAATTATTAAAAGAATCAGGGTTGGCAAGTAGTTGGGCTTTTAAATAAAGTTAGGGGAAAATAGCATAAAAAAGGCCTAGTGGTTGAGTGGCTAAGTGACGCCACTTAGGGTGTAGGGAGGTGGCGTTAATAGCTAGTAAGGAGGTCCAAGGTTCGAATCTTAGCTTAGTGTTTTTAGAAGTTTAATTTTGGGCCTTCTAGAAGGATGGTAGTGGCGTGAAAGTGGACTCCAAGGGAAGTGTTCAGGAGAGAAAATTAAGGAAGGGATTGAGGGGTTATCAGGGAGAAAAAATGAGGGGATGAGAAAGGAGAAGTGATGGAGCCGAATGGGGAATTAGGCATGGGAAAATTTAGCTATAAGGCTTATAAATAGGTGCCGAATGCTAGGGTATGAAGCTAATATTGAATTTCCTCCACCCTGTTACCAGAAACTCTTTTCTCTAAAAGCCGAAAACTCTCTGCCTTCTTTTCTTTTTTCTTCTTCCTTGTGCCAAATTTTATTTCTTATCTACCTCATTGTTGACTTTTCTTTCTTTTCCTTGGAGCCGAATAACCTTCTTCTACCATACACAATCGTAAAGGGCCGAACCTCTTTGGCCGAATACCCTTGGTGCAATCACTACTCCTTCTACTTCGATCAAATCTAGTGTAAGTGTTGTTCTTCCAATCGATTTCTTTGCTAAGTATCGTATATTGTCCCTCACTCTTTCTAATCAACTGTGGTAGGGAATTAGTATCGGATCTCAGATCTTAGCTCATTACCGAATTGCTCCTTAGGTATTGCGGTTTTGGTAAGTGTTCCTCTTCCATTGACTAAGGTTGGCTGAATAGCCATAGGCAAGGTGAGAGACTTGTATTGGATACAAGTCATCTACTATTCAGGTTTTAATAGTTAAGATTGGTGTAGATCTAGGGATACGTGATCAAGGAAAAGCGATTAAGGGTTAGGCTCAAGGTTTGGGCTAAGGAGATCGCATCACGCTTGCTTAACAGGTGTGTACATACATTGCACACACACTATGAATCGACAAAAGCCGAAATGCCGAAATGCCAAAAAGCCAAAAATTTGGCTACGGTGGCTTTGCGAGTGCGCGAACATTCGTAAAGGAGAGATCGACAGGTTGCCTAAGATCTACAAGCGATTCTGTGGACTTTGGTTGAGATTTGGCCATACGGGCCGGAATGGGTTAAATGTAGGGGTGTGCAAAATTCGGGTAAAACCCAAAAAATTCGGTTAACCGACCGAATTCGGTTAATTGGTCAGTTAACCGAATTAATTCGGTTGGGGTTTAGTTAATAATTTTTTGAGTTTTTGGTTAACGGTTAATTCGGTTCGAAACCGGTCGGTTAACCGAATTTTTTCGGTTAACCAAAAAAATTAATAAATAAAATTATAATATATAAATAGCTCACTATTCACTCAAACCCAATCCAACATAAACCGAAATACTCAATCTAATATATATTAATCCAAGTATCCAACCCAACCCAATCATAAAAATTACAAATAATTTCATAAATAAAAATAAAAATCTAAAACTAAAAATAAAAATAAAAAATATATAATTTTATACAAATAATTCGATTAATTCGGTTAATTAGGGTAATTCGGTTAATTCGGTTAATTTTATACTTATTTTAACCAAAATTAACCGACAAAATTTGGGGTCGGTTAATTTTTTGGAAAAAAATTCGGTTCGGTTAACGGTTAAAAATTTTAAAGGGTCGGTTAATTCGGTTAATGATATTTCGGTCAGTTAACCAATCGGTTAACCGAATGAGCACCCCTAGTTAAATGGGCCCGATGGCCTGTTGGGCCCATGATAGGTAAAAAACTGAATATTGGTGCTATGTGATAGGCATTTGTATGTGAGCATGAATATGAATGTGACTGGGTCTAATAGGCCATATAAATGTGATTTGGGCCTAATGGGCTATATACAGGTGATCTGGGCTGAATGGGCCATATGAATATGATTGGGCTTAATGGGCCAGATATAGGTATGCGAATTTGTTTGGGCTTTGTAAGGGGTTTTAGGCCTAGTATATGATAACCACATAAAACTTAATTAATTGAGACCGTGGACAAGTCATAGGGTTAAGGTGTGGCAACGGGTATATGCATGTCTAGGATTGGATCCAAGGAGAGCTTGGTACTTAAGCAGTCTTAATGACTCACCTCCTCTTCTCTGGTATCCTACCTGGTGCATAGTATTCGTTCATCTTAGCTCACAGGATTTGTTAACGGGCCTAGGTAAGTGAAAACCCGTAATAAAGGAAAATTACCAAAATACCCTAAGGGCAAAAATGACTAAAATACCCCTACGTGTGGAATGTAAGATTTATGGATGTTACATGTATACCTGCTGCATTGATATGCATTCATATGATATTTTGTTTAGGTTGCATATGGGTGGGGTATTATGGAACGGAGGAAGTATATGAGGATCGCATGGCTGCTTGACAACCGTGGATCCACCAACGGCTTTTAAATCCCAATACGTAAATGAGGGTAGTTCCGCAACCAGGCTACCATTGGTGTGTGGGTTGGGTGGGTCGATATTCATATCCCCACATGGTGTGACGGGGGACGGAGCTGGTGTGTAGTGGATGGATAATTTGAATGGGATTGCATTGCATGTTTGATGATTTTTCTTTGAATGCCTATTTTTCGTCGAGGGCTGTACACACTGAGTTTGTGGAAACTCACCCCCTATTTGATTTTATTTTCAGTTGATGCTCAGTAGAAGGTTCGATGTTTGGAGGGACTCTGGGTGGCCGGCTAGCAAAATAATTCGGACTTGGTGTTTTTTCAAACATTAAAGTTTTATTTCTTTTTAAGTATGTTTAGACCAGATTTTAATAAGGTTTTCATTATGTTAGTATTACTTGAATTCTTATTATTGTTTTCATTGTAACTACAAGAGGATGAACACGGATATCTTAAACTATAGTGTGTTTTCTATGCTTCCGCAACTAAAATTTCTAAGTGCTTTATTTTCATCAAATCTTATGTTTGAACAAGTTTTTTTAGTTAAGATTCTCTCTTATTTTAAGAAGGGTTTTCAATGAAAACACGATTTTAGCTAAAACACTTCAATGTGACACGCCAGATTCGACCATAACGTCCGGGCCGGGGTTTGGGGTGTTACAGTGTGAACAGCCTGTGGGCGATTCTGACTTTGCCACACGGCCTGAGCACACGCCCATGTGACTTGGCCGTGTGAAAACATGATTCTTGACCATTTTAAAGCTATTTTCACACTATTTTGTCACACGACCGTGCTTGAAACCCATGTCCTACACACGACCAATACACACGGCAGTGTCTTCTACCCGTGTGGCATTTTAACCATTCTATTTTAAAGCTTATTAGGTGCAGGGGACACGCGGCCTAACGACACGCCCGTGTGCAAGCCGTGTGTCTCACACGGTCTAATCACACGCCCATGTGACCTGGCCGCGTGGACACAATATGAGCCTTTTGTTACAAGTTTACCAACCCTGCAAAACCTAACCACCAAGCTAACTCTTTTATCAACTTTCAACATGATTAATACTCGATTAAACATGCTTAATATTCATCCAATTTAACAACAAAACATTCAACCAATGTACCCTCAGTGGTACCACAGTTTCTATCGGAAATAAACATTGGTATGCTAGCATAATTAACTTACTTAATTTAAGCCTCAAAACATACATATTTCTTGTCATAATTTAACCATTTTATACCATTTACTATCATTTACATATGATACTTAAAATCTAAGTACATGCCATTTTACCAAAAGAGAGGTACTTCACCACTTTGAGTCCGGGAACGGTTTGGATGCTGAGTCCTTAGCTTTTCTTTGTCTCTATTCTTGCGTACGGAAACAAACCGTACGCTGAGTATACACTCAGTGGTATTTCCATAAACTAATACTTAAAACAATGTCATATCACATGTTCACATAAGCTTTGTACTGTATAACTTCATAGTTATATACTATATCTATTAACTTTATACCATAATATATATAAGCCATATCATTTGATTTGGTCAATGATCGTTATCTACCATTTACAGTCATTTATAGTCAACATTCGTCAAATAAGAGTCAAATAGTAATCAATCATTAATGCTTTCATTTTACCCCTATTAACATAACACGAATCTGACGGATACACGGACCCAAATCCAACCCACACACCAGGGATATCTTACAGTGTTTCATCGGCCGAGGCCGGAATACACCGTATCAGTAACAGTCTCAGTCACGGTACACAAAGTACCTTTTCAGAATGAATCCGAAATAGTCACAGTCATAAATAGGTACAGAGCACCTCTTCGGAACAAATCCAGAACAGTCACAGTCTGGCGACACGTATAGTGTCTCATCGACACAAAGTCGGAATATCCCTAAACTCTTCTGATCCTATGGCATGCCAACTAATTCCGACTAGTCTGACATTGTTAATAGGGATTTCATAATTCAATGATAATTAAACTTACCTTAATTGCTTCTTTCATGCATGAATAAATCATAGTATTAAATATATATATTTTAAGTATAGTTTATAAAAATACAAACCGATTGTTCTTAAGTTTACTCGATATCCTCGTCCACTTTCTCCTTTCCCTTCTTTGAAGTCGTTTTCGGTGCTACGTTAGCTACGAAAAAATTAATATAACATTTAAAATCATTAATAACACATTTATGTATTTTCCATACAACTTTTACATAAATTCCTATTTAGTCTGTCCACCATAGCCATTCTTTTTTTTTTTAAATTAACCTAAGTTTTCATCTTTATACTTGCTTTAAACAAATTTCAGCTTTTCATATTCAACTTAAAGCCTCAATTCTGAATTTCTTTCAATTTAATCCTTACTATGTCAAAACTTAATTCTCTTTTCACAATTCAATCCTTTCCCCACTTCTAACTTAAATTTCTATCAATTAAACTCATAATTTTACAATTTATTCAACTTATTCATCATATAAAAATTCACTAACTTTCCAATTTTTGACATGATTCATATAGTATTTTCTTCTAAGATTCCATAAACATCAAAATTACAAAGATAAATGATCAAATTGACTTACCAATCAAGCTTCAAACCTTAAAACCCTAAAATTCCCCTTTTTCTTTTTCTTTTTCTTTTCCCTTTTCTTCTTTCTTTCCCTGCTAACCGTGGCTTTTTTTTCTTTGTTTTCTTTGTTTTATTCTTTATTTAATTACTTTATTATATTATAATAATATAATATGGTTTAATTATTATTATTAACTTATAATATAAGCAAATACATATGTATAATACATGTGTACCACTTATATTCTTACACTTTTAATTCATTTCTACCATACATTTGTCACACTATGCATAATTACTAATTTAGTCCCTTGATTTCTATTTTAGTCTACAATTAGACTTTTACGCTTTATGCAATCTAATCCTTTTTCCTAATTATTCTTAATTTGAGCTAATTCACTAAATTAAACTCGAGTTAATCCCTCAACTATCATTCGTAAATATTTCTAATAAATATTTACGAATTCATTTTATGAAAACAGTGACTTAAACCTTCAGTTTCCGATACCCGTAATTGTCAGTCATTACAATATGTGTCTATGGATTGTTTTGAATGATTTAGTGAATAAAAAGGGTTAATTTTGAATACTTATAGATCAAGAAAAGAGGAATTTGGATTTAGACTGAGGGAAGTCGAAGATTATAGAGTAGACGATCAGAGTCGACAATTTCGAGTACAAGGTAAGTTCTACGTAAAATATGATGTTATGAGTATGTGTTGATTCTTTGATTATACATGGATTGTATTTAGTTTGGATTACTACGATGATAAATTGATGGTAATTGGCACTAAGTGTGCGATTTAAACTAGCTTTGGCTATATGAGGCACTAAGTGTGCAATACCGACTTAGCTTTGGGTAATTGAAATAGCACTAAGCGTGCGGAATTGTTATAGCTTCAGCTAACCTTTAAAGCACTAAGTGTGCGGATGTTTAAAGCATGGATAATCTTCGAAAAACTTTAAAACATCGAAATGAGAGGTGAGAATGAAAACGAATAGATACTGGAATGTTCAGGTATGTACGATACTTATGTGGTAGATAATATTATGCATATGAAGTTCAATGAGTTGGTATAAACATATGAATTATGTTGGTTTAGATTTGATAGATGAATTGAGATCTACTAAGTACTTATGTGTTGATGTTATATATATATTGTAAATTGTCAATGACATTAGGTACGAGCTTACTAAGCTTTTGAAAGCTTACTTTGTGTATGTTTACATTGTTTTATAGATATCGAAGCTACTTTGAGCTCGGGGATCGTCGAGGATCATCACCACACTATCGAGCCTTATTTTGGTACTTTTGAGAATGTATATATAAAAGTATGGCATGTATAGGCTAGAAGTGTTTAGATTATGTTTTGTGATGTGTATATTTAGCCATGTGATATGGCTTGGTATCGTAGTGGTTATGATATGATTTTGGTGTATGAGATGTTATGAAATATATTAATGTGATATGTTCCTGAATGGTCAAACTGAATTGGTCAATTTGGTAAGTTATGGCTTGAAATTGAATAAGGTAAAGTGAATGTGTGAATGATATGTTTTTGATATGATTTGGTATGTGTATTAAGCATGATTTGGTAACTTGTGATTTGGCATAAATGATATATGTTTTGGTTTTGAATTGGTCATAAAATGTAGTAAAAATATGTTTGGTTTGGTACTTTTAGGTATGACCCAAAAGGCGTGGCAAATTGGCTATTCAAATGGCCTATTTTTGTCCATACGGGCAGAGACACGGGCGTGTGTCTCAGCCTGTGCGACACACGATCACCTTACATGGCCATGCATCCTCTGGGGTGTGCTACATTTGTAAGTCAGGCTTGAGCACAGCCTAGGCACACGGGCGTGTCTATTGGCCGCGTGCACCACGGGTTCACACACAGGCGTGTGCCCTAACCGTGTGAGTCTAATTGGTATGCTTACGTCACAAACAAAATACCCCCTATATTTGACATGGCCGAGTATATGGCCTGAACACGGGCGTGTGATAGGAACATGGGCTGGACACACGAGCGTGTGGTCTGGTCGTGTGATCAAGTCAGTATGTATGCCCTGTTTGGCCACGACTTAGACACACGGACGTGTCTAATGCTGTGTGAGGCACACGGCCTGTTCACACGGGCGTGTGAGCTGTACAACTTTGAAAAAAATGTAACACCCCCTAACTCTGAACCGTCATCGGAACAAGGTTACGAGGCATTAATGAACATATTAAACAACTTATGAATAATTCACAAATAAAATAACATTCATAGTATAATTTAATAACTAAATCATTATAATGAACTCTCGAAGTCTAAAACATGTATTAAGAGTGAAATGAAATTTATTCAAGTGCTCCAAATTTTTTTTAAAAATTTCGACAGCATTTCTACTTATTTTTACATAAAACCCCCTGCAATTAAAATCATATCCATTTCAAACACAACCAATTCAACCAACTCATTTCACATACTCATTTTCTATTCTAAATACCTTCTAACCAAACTCAATCAATATATTATCAATTTAAATTTATCAATGTACTAATTAAATTGAAATGGATAAACTTCTTTCATTATAATTCTTAAACTTGTAATACTAACATTTTAACCATTTATATTCAAAATATATTAACCTTTATACACATTCTATGTACATGCCACATTACCAAAAGTAAATATACATTACCAAAAGTTTGCTGAAGTCGGGTCTGGCTTTGGATGCTGGTTTAGTACTTGACTTCTATAACCTGCGCAAGGAAACAACTGTACGCTGAGTATGCATATACTCAGTGGTATCACTATAATTCAAATTATAATTAAATACATTAAATCACACACATACTTTTACATTACAATTATCATCACTTAAAGAACAATTCAATCTTATCATATTATCGTTTGAATATATATATATACCATTCTTATTTCTTTATTTCAATTCTCACCTTTCACATATGCCATATCATTCAAATTTAGTTTTATCAGTAAATTTATTTCATTTGTCCCTATTAACTTGACTCGGACTCAGCAGATACACGGATTCCAACCAACACACCAGTACGACACATTGTGCCTTAACGGTACACAGTACCTAAACATTAATCAGTAACGGTAGCAGTAACAGTAACAGTATTCAACACACAAAGTGCTGAATCTGTAACAGTAACGGTAACAATATTCGACACACAAAGTATCGAATCGGTAACAATAACAGTAACGGTAACAGTAACAGTAGTCGGCACATAAGTGCCTGATCAGTAAGACGGCAAAAACCCATACTCTTTCATATCCTATGGCATGCCAACTATATCCGACTAGCCCGACTAGTTAATAGGGTATTTAATTCACTTTTTACACAATTTCTATCTAAGTTCGATATCAAATATAATTCCTTATTTTAGTCAGTTTCACAGTATTGCAGTAATTCATTACTTCAGTAATTTCACAGTTCAATGCAGTACACATAATAATATTCAGTAACTTCATAATTCAATTCAGTACTTAAAACAATATTCAGTATTCCATAATTCAGTTCAGTATCAGTCTCAATTTCAGTACCCAATCATAAATGTATCATTTTACTAAACACTTACCTTAAAATACTTACCACACATAATTAGTAAATTAACACATAATAATGATAAAAGGTTAAATTATAGTGACACAAACCAGAATTCTCTTCGGGTTTAATCCCCGACGATCTTTTCTTTTCCTTTTTGGGCCGATGCTTCAAGCTCGATATTAGCAATTAACCTTCAAGCTTCAATTCTCTAGTTTTTCCTTTAATTTTTCTTTTCTTCTTTCTTCCTATAGCCTTCGAATGCTTCCCTACTTTCTTTCCTTTTTCTTTTGTTTCGTTTCTATTTATTTTATGCTTTATTTCTTTTTACTTTATTTAATTTAATTCATGTTTAATTAATAAATATCTATTTAATAGCAATTATATATATAACAATTGTACACACATATGTTTTACATTTGTCCAATATCATCACCCCACATTTGTCATAATTTTATATAATTATCACATAAAAATCTTATTTTATAATTATTTAATTAACAAATATATCTTAATTTTAATAATAATAAATAATAAATATCTACTAATTTAAATAAAATATTATAATTGTACAAATATTATCATTACATATGTATATTTTTATCACCTTACACTTGTCATAATCATACTTTATTTAACATATAAAAGTCTTATGATATAATTATCTTAAATTAATTAGTATAATTTTATAACTAAAATAATTTATTTACATAATTATATTCCAAAAAAAATCTTAGATTTTTGTTTAATCTTTGCCGCCTCAACTATGCTAAATGGATTAATTGCCATTTTAGCCCTTTTTACTTTCTTTTAATCTATAATTAAACTTTCACTCTTTAATCAATTTGATCCTTTTTCCTAATTACTTTTAATTAAGCTAAATTCACTAAATAAAAATTTAATTAAATACACTATTAGACTCATAATTACTCCTAATAATTATTTACTAACCCGTTTCACTAAGACGGAGGCCCGATAACACACTTTTTCGGTGCCCACGGATTTTGGGTCGTTACATTTCTCCCACTAAAAAAAATTTCGTCCTCGAAATTTTACCTGAAAATAAGTGAGGATACTGTGATCTCATAGTTTCCTTCGGTTCCCATGTTGCTTCTTCCACACTATGGCTTCTCCACAATACTTTTACTAGAGGAACCCGTTTATTTCTTAATTCTTTCACTTTTCGAGCTAGTATTTGAACTGGTTCTTCTTCATACGACAAATCCAGTCTAATCTCAATGTCTTCAGTAGAAATAATATGAGATGGATCCGATCGATACCTTCGTAACATGGAAACATGAAAAACATCATGAATTTTCTGTAATTCCGGAGGTAAAGCCAATCGGTAAGCAACTGGTCCAACTCTTTCTATACCTTCAATGGCCCGATAAACCGAGGACTTAACTTTCCTTTTTGGCCAAATCTTAATACTTTCTTCCAAGGAGAAACTTTAAGAAACACTTTATCCCCGACTGAGTATTCAATGTGTCAAAAGCTGCTTTTAATCTCTGTTGAATCTTCTTGACTGTTTCTTCTGTTTCACGAATCAATTCAGGTCCAATTATCTTCTTTTCATTTAGTTCTGTCCAACATACAGGTGATTGACATTTTCTACCATATAGAGCTTCATACGGAGCCATCTGAATATTAGAATGAAAACTATTATTATAAACAAATTCAGCTAACAGCAAGTAACGTTCCCAACCAGATTCAAAATCAATCACACAGGCTCGAAGCATGTCTTCCAAAATTTGAATTACTCGCTCAGATTGCCCATAAGTCTGCGGATGAAATGCTGTACTAAAATTCAGTTTAGTACCCAAAGACTCACGTAACTGTTTCCACAATCTTGATGTAAACCGAGGATCTCGATTAGAAATTATAGAAGTTGGTATACCATGCAACCTTATAATTTCCCGAATGTAGACCTCTGCAAGTTTCTGAAGTGACCAGTCCATTCTGACAGCTATAAAATGAGCTGACTTTGTGAGTCGATCAACTATTACCCATATAGCATGTTTCTTGCTTATAGACAATGGTAATCCTGTAACGAAATCCATCGTAACACGATCCCATTTCCATTCTGGAATAGTTATCGGCTGTAATAATCTAGTAGGAACCTGATGCTCTGCTTTCACCCGCTGACAAACCAAACATTTACTGACATATTCAACTATATCCTTTTTCATCCCTAGCCACCAGTATAATTCTCGTAAATCACGGTACATTTTTGTGCCTCCAGGGTGTAGAGCAAATGGACTGTCATGTGCTTCTCAGAGAATTAATTCTTTAATCTCTGAATTAATTGGAATACCAATTTGATCTCGGTATCTCAAACAATCATGTTCATCAATACTAAAATTCCCTGCTAGGTCACTCTGAACCATTTCTTTTTTCTTCATTATCTTATTATCTTCTAATTGAGCTGACTTGATTCGTTCAAACATCACTGATTTAATTCTTAATCCAGCCAATAAACCTCTATCATCACTAATACTGAGCTGTGCAAACATCGTTCGTAATTCAATTGCTGCATTCCTACTTAATGCATCAGCTACCACGTTATCTTTTCTTGGACGATAATCAATAACACAGTCGTAATCTTTTAGAAGTTCTATCCATCGACGCTGTCTCAAATTCAACTCTTTTTATGATAGAAGATACTTGAGACTTTTATGATCTGTATAAATGTAACATTTTTCACCGTATAAATAATGTCTCCATATTTTCAAAGTAAAGATCACAGCTGCTAATTCTAGATCATGTGTCGGATAATTACGTTCATGTGGTTTCAATTGCCGAGAAGCATAAGCTATCACTTTCCCACTTTGCATCAGTACACACCCGAGGCCATTTAAAGAAGCATCGCTATACACAATAAAATCTTTTCCTGACTCTGGTAAAGTTAAAACTGGTGCCTCTGTCAACATCTGCTTCAATTTCATAAAGCTTTCTTGACATTGATCATTCCATATAAACGGAACATTCTTTTGCAGTAATTTTGTCATCGGTAAAGCTATTTTTGAAAAACCATTCACAAACCTTCGATAATACCCAGCTAATCCAAGAAAACTACGTACCTCTGACACATTTTTGGGAGTTTTCCACTGGACGATTGCTTCAATCTTCTTTGGATCCATTCTAATTCCATCTGCTGATACCACGTGACCAAGAAATACCACCTCTGATAACTAAAATTCGCATTTACTCAATTTTCCATAGAACTATTTCTCTCGTAACGTTTGCAAAACAATTCGGAGATGTTGCTCATGTTCAAATTCTGACTTTGAATATACCAAAATGTCATCAATAAAAACTACCACGAACTGATCCAAGTACGGCTGAAAAATTCGATTCATAAGATCCATAAAAGTAGCTGGGGCATTTGTTAATCCAAATGGCATCACTAAGAACTCGTAATGACCATACCTTGTACGAAATGCTGTCTTCGGTACATCACTTTCTTTCACTTTTAACTGATAGTAGCCCGATCTTAAATCAATCTTTGAAAATACTGAAGCTCCTTTCAATTGATCAAATAAATTATCAATACGTGGTAACGAATATTTATTCTTGATTGTCACCTTATTCAATTGCCGATAATCAATACACAACCGTATCGAACCATCTTTCTTTTTAACAAATAACACTGGAGCTCCCCACGGTGAGGTACTAGGTCGTATAAAACCTCGTTCTAGTAAATCTTGCAGTTGTACCTTTAACTCCTTCAATTTAGTAGGTGACATATGATATGGAGGTATTGATACTGGATCTGTACCCAGGTATACTTCAATTGCAAATTCTACTTCCTTGTCAGGTGACAATCCCGGTAGCTCTTCAGGGAATACATCTGGAAATTCACATACAGTTCTAATCCGACTACACTGACTTTCGACTAAATCAGAATTAATAACATATGACAGATATGCTGTACAACCCTGATGAAACAACTTATTAACTTTAATTGCTGATATGATTCGAGCTAACCTACTGGTACGAATTCCATTTACCTCAATACTATCACCATCTTCAGTCTGAACACTGAATTTTTTTTATAACAGTCTAAAATTACCCCATGTTCAGCTAACTAGTCCATACCCAGTATAACATCAAAATCCCCAAAAGGCATTGTTAATAAATCCACCGGAAATGTTTTATCATATATTATTAGCAGGCATCTCGGGCACACCTGATTAACTAATATTATTTGCCCCAATAGACTTGATAATTCTATTGAGACTTTAGACATTTCTGTTTTTAATTTCCCCGACTCTACTAAATTTGAATTAATATATTAGTGTGAAGATCCAGGATCAATCAAAGTATAACAGGCTCAGAATACAGTAAAAATATACATGTTACCACATCCTGAGCATTGCCTTCATCTCGGGTTCTGACTACTTAAGCTCTAGCTGGAGCTCTGGCTTCAGATTGCTGTGTAGCTATATCACTACCTCTAGCAGCTCCTCCTCTCCTCGAAATAGAACCTCCTCTAGACATTCCTCTACCTCTGGCAGTCGATACCGATCTCTGAGATATGGCAGGTGTACTACTCTGAGTTCTCGGACAATTTTTAACAAAGTGTTTAGTAGAGCCACAGCGCAAACATCCTCTGATTTTCTTCCAGCATTCACCAAAATGTATTTTCCCACAATAATTGCATTCAGGATTTTCACTTTCCCGGGGCGGAGCTTTTACACTACCGGTGGAGACAGTAATCTATTTTTCTCTGCTTCTGTCACCCCTATTAGACCGAAAGCTTAATCTCCAACCACTTCTTGATTCTCTAGATCTTTTCGATAATGGATTAGAACTGGTAGTTCCCATACGTTTCTCAGCTGATTTTCCCATTTCTGACTTTTTATCCAAGCCCAGTACTTGTTCTATCATTTTTGCTCGTTCAACCAGATCAACAAGTTCAGTAATTCTGAAACTTACCAATTGAATCATGATTTCATCTCACAATCCCCGTAGAAATCGTTTACAACTATCAGCCTCGGTTGGAACATATTTTGAAGCATACCTGTTCAGTCTAGAAAACTCTCGCTCATAATCTAGTACTAACATATTACCCTGTTTCAACACTAAAAACTCTTGCTTTTTCTCTTTGACGTACATTTCCCCAATATACTTCTTTTGAAATTCTTTTTGAAATAAGTCCCAGGTTACTTGATCATCCGGCAAATGCCTAACCACAGATTCCCACCAGAGATACACTTCTCCTTGTAATAGTGATACATCACATATCAGACTCTCTCGGGGGGTGCAATTTAACTGTTGTAAAACTCTCTTTATTGATTCCATCCAATTTTCAACAGAGGACGGATCAACTCCTTTTAATCCCTGAAATTCTGTGGCACCATATTTTCCTAGCTCTTTAATCGAGGCCCGTCTAATAGTGGGTACTGATGTAGTAGCAGTTACAGTTCCCGCTACACGCTGTAATGCATCGACTATAGCTCTTAACAGTTGTGAGTCATCTCTTTCTCTTCCTACGTTAGGAGATTGATTACCTAACGGATTCACACTAGGTGTAGCAGATTCAGTTTCTTCAAATTCTTGACTTCCAGTATACATTTCCTGTTCAATATCATCCATTCTTTCATCTGACATTTTATCTATAACACAAAATCAAATAAATATATTAGCATCCAAAAACCCAACTCAGTTTCGACTTTAATGTGACATGTACTTCTAGACTCATTTACGAGCTTGATTTAGTCCGAGAATCGGCTAAACCTTAGCTCTGATACTAACAATTGTAACACCCCCTAACTCCGAACCGTCACCGGAACAAGGTTACGAGGCATTACTGGACATATCAGACAACTTACGAATAATTCACAAATAAAATAACATTCATAGTATAATTTAATAACTTAATCATTATAATAAACTCTCGAAGTCTAAAACATGTATTAAGAGTGAAATGAAATTTATTCAACTGCTCCGAATTTTTTTTTTAAATTTCGACAGCATTTCTGCTTATTTTTACATAAAACCCCCTGCAATTAAAATCGTATCCATTTCAAACACAACCAATTCAACCAACTCATTTCACATACTCATTTTCTATTCTAAATACATTCTAACCAAACTCAATCAATATATTATCAATTTAAATTTATCAATGTTCTAATTAAATTGAAATAGATAAACTTCTTTCACTATAATTCTTAAACTTGTAATACTAACATTTTAACCATTTATATTCAAAACATATTAACCTTTATACACATTCTATGTACATGCCACATTACCAAAAGTAAATATACATCACCAAAAGTTTGCTGAAGTCGGGTCTGGCTTTGGATGCTGGTTCAGTACTTGACTTCTACAACCTTCGCAAGGAAACAACCGTACGCTAGTATGTATATACTCAGTGGTATCACTATAATTCAAATTAGAATTAAATAAATTAAATCACACACATACTTTTACATTACAATTATCATCACTTAAAGAACAATTCAATCTTTTCATGTTATTGTTTGAATATATATATACCATTCTTATTTCTTTATTTCAATTCTCACCTTTCACATATGCCATATCATTCAAATTTAGTTTTATCAGTAAATTTATTTCATTTGTCCCTATTAACTTGACTCGGACTCAACGGATACACGGATTCCAACCAACACACCAGTACGGCACATTGTGCCTTAACGGTACACAGTGCCTTAACGGTACACATACCTAAACAGTAATCAGTAACGGTAGCAGTAACAGTAACAGTATTCAACACATAAAGTGTTGAATCTGTAACAGTAACGGTAACAATATTCGACACACAAAGTATCGAATCGGTAACAGTAACAATAACGGTAACAGTAACAGTAGTTGGCACATAAGTGCCTGAATAGTAAGCCGGAAAAAACCCATACTCTTTCATATCCTATGGCGTGCCAACTATATTCGACTAGCTCGACTAGTTAATAGGGTATTTAATTCACTTTTTAGCACAATTTCTATCTAAGTTCGATATCAAATATAATTCCTTATTTCAGTCAGTTTCACAGTACTGCAGTAATTCATTACTTCAGTAATTTCACAGTTCAATGCAGTACACATAATAATATTCAGTAACTTCACAATTCAATTCAGTACTTAAAACAATATTCAGTATTCCATAATTCAGTTCAGTATCAGTCTCAATTTCAGTACCCAATCATAAATTTATCATTTTACTAAACACTTACCTTAAAATACTTACCACACATAATTACTAAATTAACACATAATAATGATAAAAGTTTAAATTATAGTGGCAGAAACCAGAATTCTCTTCAGATTTAATCCGCGACGATCTTTTCTTTTCCTTTCTGGGCCGATGCTTCAAGCTCGATATTAGCAATTAATCTTCAAGCTTCAAATATCTAGTTTTTCCTTTAATTTTTCTTTTCTTCTTTCTTCCTGTAGCTTTCGAATGCTTCCCTGCTTTCTTTCCTTTTTCTTTTGTTTTGTTTCTATTTATTTTATGCTTTATTTCTTTTTACTTTATTTAATTTAATTTATATTTAATTAATAAATATCTATTTAATAGCAATTATATATATAACAATTGTACACACATATGTTTTACATTTGTCCAATATCATCACCCCACATTTGTCATAATTTTATTTAATTATCACATAAAAATCTTATTTTATAATTATTTAATTAATAAATATATCTTAATTTTAATAATAATAAATAATAAATATCTACTAATTTAAATAAAATATTATAATTGTATAAATATTATCATTACATATGTATATTTTTATCACCTTACACTTGTCATAATCATACTTTATTTAACGTATAAAAGTCTTATGATATAATTATCTTAAATTAATTAGTATAATTTTATAACTAAAATAATTTATTTACATAATTATATTCCAAAAAAAATCTTAGATTTTTGTTTAATCTTTGCCGCCTCAACTATGCTAAATGGATTAATTGCCATTTTAGCCCTTTTTACTTTCTTTTAATCTATAATTAAACTTTCACTCTTTAATCAATTTTATCCTTTTTCCTAATTACTTTAAATTAAGCTAAATTCACTAAATAAAAATTTAATTAAATACACTATTAGACTCATAATTACTCCTAATAATTATTTACTAACCCGTTTCACTAAGATGGAGGCCCGATAACACACTTTTTCGGTGCCCATGGATTTTGGGTCGTTACAAAAAATGTTAAGTTTTCAAAAATTTTTGTATGAGTTCAGTTTAGTCCCGACCCCTTTGAAAAGCATGTTTAAGGTCTTATAGACCTACATATGGGACTTTATGATGATATTAGAATTATAATGCTATGTTGTTTATGAAATGAATGATTAAATGTTTCGATTGTCCGGTAATGCCTTTAACCCTAGTCCAACGATGATACAAGTTAGGGGTGTTACATTTAATTGGTATCAGAGCTATGGTTTAGTTGATTTTAGGACTACCATAGCGTATGTGAGTCTAGCTATACATGCCATATTTATGAACTGTGATAGTGGGATGAATCTTGACAACGAAAATGTGCTTTTCATATAGTAATGGATCCCGAAAGAAATGTAGCTGATGATGTCAAAAGTAACATATCTGCTCCCGCTTAAGAGACAGTGCCCCTTAAAAATAGACCCGTGTCTAGTAACCACGGTGTCGAGGCTAAAAAGGCCTTTTTTGAAATAATAAACGAGTGGTTCACTCAATATATGAGAACCAACCCAACTGCTACACAACCTCTACCCCCGGTTAATACTCCACAAGCTCTTGTTGTACCACCCGTGAATCCAGTTCAGTTAGGTAAGCCTCCGGTAGATAAGATTAGAAAGTATGGGGCCGAAGAGTTCCGAGCTACGACAAACGATGACACTGAAATAGTCGAATTCTGGTTAGAGAATACAATATGAGTATTCGATGAATTGCCATTGAATCCCGATGAGTGTATAAAATGTGTCGTTTCACTTATGAGAGATACGACGTACCATTGGTGGAAGACTTTAATATCTGTAATTCCGAATGAGAGAGTTAACTAGGATTTCTTCCAAGTCGAATTCAGAAAGAAATACATCAGTCTGTGATTTATTGACCAGAAATGTAAAGAGTTTCTTCTAAGGTCGTATGTCTGTTACAAAATATGAGCGAAAATTTGTAAGAATGAGTCAGTATGCTCGTGAATGTGTATCTTCTGAGGCAATAATGTGCAAAAGGTTTGAAGATGGCTTAAACGAGGATATCCGTTTGTTGGTAGGGATTCTTGAAATCCAAGAATTCGTTGTGCTTGTTGAACGAGCAAGTAAAGCTGAAGATCTCGGGAAAAAGAAAAGAAAAGTTAATTTTAAGGCTAGAGAAGTACGAAAGAGATCATCGGGAAAATCATTTCAGTCTCTATCAAAGAAATTTAGAGATGATAATAGCCGTACAAAGGCTAATGTGGAACATTCGAATAGAGATCATGCTAGATCATATTCAAACTTTAAAGTTCCAGCTACGTCTGTTGCCAGTGTTACTAATGCAAAGAGTGAAAAGCCTGAGTGTGACTAATGTGGAAGACGACATTTTGGTGAATGATGGGGAAAGTGTAATAATCGAGCTTGTTACAGTTGTGGTTCAAGAAATCACTTCATAAAGGATTGCCCAGACTTAGCTGAAAAAGATAATGTTTAGAATTTGAGGCCAAGTGGCAACGCTTCTCGTGGTAGACCTCTTGTAAATATGGGAAATATAAGTGGTAGTTGGAGAGGAACAAAAGATACAGCTGTTAGATTCGAGGCTCGTGCACCTGCCAGAGCCTATGCTATCCGAGCACGTGAGGAAGCTTCGTCGCCAGATGTGATTACGGGTACATTTACTCTTTATGATAGTTCTGTGATTGCTTTGATAGATCCTGGATCAACGCATTCATATATATGTATGAATTTAGTGAACAGTAAGACTTTCCCTGTAAAGTCTACTAAATTTGTAATTAGAGTATCGAATCCCCTAGGCAGATGTGTTCTGGTTGATAGAGTTTGCAAGAAATGTCCGTTGATGTTTCGAGACAATTATTTTCTGGCCGATTTGATGTTATTGCCTTTTGACGAGTTTGATATAATTCTGGGTATGGATTGGTTAACTTTGCATGATGCTGTTGTGAACTGCAAATGGAAAACTATGGATTTGAGATGTAAGAATGATGAAATAGTTAGAATTGAATCTAGTGATTTGATTGGATTGCCTGCAGTGATATCTTCGATGAAAGCTTTAAGTATTGTGAGAAAGGGTTGTGAAGCCTATTTTACATATGTGATTGATTCAAGAGTGTCAAAAAAGAAAGTTGAATCAGTGCCTATTGTGTGTGAGTTCTCTGATGTATTTCCTGAAGAACTTCCAGGATTACCTCCGATTTGAGAAGTTAAATTTGGTATTGAATTGGTACTGGGAACTACTTTGATTTCAATAGCTCTGTATAGAATGGCTCCGATCGAACTAAAAGAATTAAAGTCTCAGTTGCAAGAATTGACTGATAGAGGGTTTGCAAGACTGTGTTTTTCACCTTGGGGTGCTCCGGTTCTATTCGTGAAAAAGAAAGACGAAACAATGAGAATGTGTATCGATTATAGACAGCTCAATAAGGTGACTATAAAGAATAAATATTTGTTGCCACGGATTGACGACCTGTTCGATCAGCTGAAAGGGGCTACAGTGTTTTCAAAGATAGATTTGAGATCAGGCTACTATCAGTTGCGAGTTAAAGACTCCGATGTACCAAAGACTACTTTCCGAACAAGGTACGGACATTATGAGTTTTTGGTTATACTTTTCGGATTAACAAATGCACCTGCAGTGTTTATGGATTTGATGAACATAATTTTCAGACAGTTTTTAGATCGATTTGTTGTCATAATTATTGATGACATTTTGATTTATTCACGTGGTGAAATCAAACATGCCGAACATCTGAGAATAGTACTACAAATTTTATGAGATAAGCAATTATATGCGAATTTTAGCAAATGCAAATTTTGGTTGCGAGAAGTCTGTTTTCTGGGTCATGTTGTGTCAGCATCAGGTATCCGAGTTGATCCGAGCAAGTTCTCAGCTATTTTGGATTGGAAACCTCCGAGAAATGTTTCAGAAGTCCATAGTTTTTTGGGACTTGCTGGTTATTATAGAAGGTTCGTAAAAGGTTTTTCGATGATTGCAACTTCGTTGACAAAGATGCTTCAGAAAGATGTGAAATTTGAATGGTCTAAAAAGTGTCAAAATAGCTTTGATCAGTTGAAAACTTTGTTGACTGAAGCTCCGGTATTGGTACAACCCAAATCGGGTAAAGAATTTGTGATCTACAGTGATACTTCGTTGGTCAGTTTGGGATGTGTTTTGATGCAAGAAGATAAAGTTATTGCTTATGCTTCAAGACAGTTAAAGCCGTACGAAAAGAACTATCCGACACACGATCTTGAGTTAGTTGCGATTGTGTTTGCTTTGCAAATCTGGCGTCACTATCTATTTGGTGAGAAATGTCATGTATTTTCTAACCATAAGAGTTTGAAATATCTGATGACTCAGAAAGATTTGAATCTACGACAACGAAGATGGTTAGAACTGCTAAAAGATTATGAACTTGTGATAGATTATCATCCGGGAAAAGCAAATGTTGTTGTTGATGCCTTGAGTCGAAAATCATTGTTTGCTTTGCGTGCGATGAATGCTCATTTGGTTCTGTCCGATTATGATTTATTTTTAGCTGAACTAAAAGCAAGACCTTTGTTTTTACAACAGATTATCGAAGCTTAGAAGATTGATAATGAGATTTTAGCTAAACGAGCTCAGTGCGATGTAGAGACTGATTCAGAATTTAGAGTGGATAAAGATGATTGCTTGAGATTTCAAGATCAAATTTGTGTTTCGAGAATTCCAGAGTTAATACAGATGATTCTAAGTGAAGCTCACAGTAGTCGGTTATCTGTGCATCTGGGTAGTACGAAAATGTATAATGATCTGAAGCAACATTACTGGTGGGCTGGAATGAAAAGAAATATCTTTGACTTTGTTTCTAAATGTCTGATCTGTCAGCAAGTAAAAGCCGAACATCAGGTACTTTCTGGATTGCTTTAGCCGATCATGATACATGAGTGGAAATGCGACAGAGTTACTATGGATTTTGTATCTAGATTACCGTTAACATCGAGCAAGAAAGATGCAATCTGGGTTATTGTGGATAGATTGACTAAGTCGGCTCATTTTGTTCCAATTCGTACAGATTATTCGCTTGATAAGCTAGCTGAATTGTATGTTTCTCAGATTGTGAGGTTACATGGTGTGCTTATTTCTGTTGTTTCGAATAAAGATTCGAGGTTTACATCGCGGTTTTGGAAGAAACTGCAAGATGCTCTAGGTACTAAACTACATTTTAGCATTACTTTCTATCCACAAACAGATGGTCAGTCCGAGCGAATCATTCAGATACTTGAGGATATGTTGAGATGTTGCATTCTCGAATTCGAAGGTACGTGGGAACGATACTTACCTCTGATTGAATTTGCGTATAATAATAGCTTTCAATCAAGTATCAAAATGGCACTTTATGAGGCTTTATACGGTCGTAAATGTCGTACACCATTGTACTGAACTGAACTTAGTGAAAGTAAGATTCACGGAATTGATTTAGTAAAAGAGATTGAACAAAAAGTGAAAGTGATCTGAGATAGTTTAAAAACAGCTTCAGATCATCAGAAATCATATGCAGATTTGAAAAGAAAGACATTGAGTATAAGATCGGCGACAAAGTGTTTCTAAAAGTGTCTCCGTGGAAGAAAGTGCTTCGATTTGGTAGAAAAGGCAAATTGAGTCCGACGTTCATCAGGCCGTATGAAATTATTGAGCGTGTCGGGCCGGTTGCTTATTGACTACTGTTGCCACCAGAGTTAGAAAAGATTCATAATGTGTTTCACGTATCGATGCTTCGACGATACAGATCTGATCCGTCACATGTAATTCCTCCATCTAAAATTGAGATTCAGTCTAATATGACTTACGAAGAAAAGCCGATCCGTATCTTAGCTCGTGAAGTTAAAGAACTAAGAAATAAGAGAATTCCGTTAGTGAAGGTTATGTGGCACCAACACAGTATCGAAGAGGCCACGTGGGAGCCTGAAGATACTATGAGATAGCAATATCCGAATCTGTTTATTGGTAAGATTTTCGAGGACGAAAATTCCTAAAGGGGGAGAATTGTAACAGTCTGGTTTAGACCCTAGTCGGAATAGTGGTTTTAGTTTTCTTTTATAATGTAATTAAGCTTTTTTTACTGATTTAGTTAAATTATATTTAGTGTTAATTTTTTAACCGTTTTGATATCTAAAATTACATTTCATTTAATCATTTATCGATTTAAAGGATGAACAAATGTTGGAGATGTCATTGTTGAGAGGGTAATCATAAAGTTGAACTATAAAAATGGGGAAGTTAGTATAATTGAAGGCGAAATGATGAATATTTTCCTTGGACTTGTCAGCAATGAGTTGTTGAAAATACAATTCGTGTTGCTCTACACGCTTGTTTAGGAGTGTGTTTTAAGTCAAGTTTAAGCAGTAACAAGCTTGATTTTGAACATGAGGTTCGATTTTCGATTCAATTTTGAGAAAATATCATTTTTTAAAATTTAAGTTCAACTAGAAAAGTTTTTAACTAATCAAGTTTGTCTTGAAATTCCAAACTATTCGTAAACGTATCGTGTCTGATTTTATTAATGAAAATGTTGTTGGTTTATTTTTCTAAGAACTTATTATTTTGCAGCGGGGACTCCTTAAAAGGGTGACCTTTTGGAAAACACAGTTTATTGTTGGAAAACCATTAATTTTGCATAAAAAAGAATTTTGTCGACTAAACATTATTAAGCAAAATACGAAATTAAAGTTTTAAAATCCAAAACAATCTAAAGAGTCCAAAATTTACAAAACTCTCAAACCAAAATTTTAAGTAAGTCAAATTTAAGAAAAGATAATTTTTGTCTGAGCTCCCAATTGCACTGATCTGCCTAAGTCTGAAGATTATCTAAAAATATCAATCAAACAGAAAGTGAGCTTTTGAAACCCAATGTATAACGAATAACTTAAAATAGTTTATGCATATCAGACAGATTAACAGAATCAGATTCATATCAGAGTAATTTAGGTACAGACATGAAATCCTACCCCCACCCGCTACACACCAATTCTGACCATCCAACACAGCATATAGTGTATGAAACACCAACCCAGCCCTTCTCACCGCTTAGTGTCGATAATATACTTTATACAATATTTGCAGCTAAGCTGCCAAATAAATAGGTGAATTATTGCCTTTTACAGAAACACTTCCCCCACATAATATATAACCCATCCCATATGCAAATATAGAATGTAACAGATATTAGACATATTTTCAATATATACACATAGCATAGCAGATACAGAACATACATAGCATTTCCTGGTTTTCTTTTAATATATTACGCAGTTTACTTATCATATGACATTTCAATTTTACTAGCAGTTATCGAGATTCATGCAAACAGATGACTGGATTTCATATTATACAGTCTATTTGAAAACATACCGACCCCCACAAAAGGTCTACGGTCGATCAAAACGACTTTTACAACCCTAGAAAAAATTTCAGAATTTTGGGCCCACAAGGCCTCACACACGCTTGTGTGGTCCACACGACCCAAATAGCCCAGACCATGCACACGGCCGTGTGGCTTCGACAGAAAACTTTTTCAACTTTCGCCGTTTGCTATTTTTCATGATTAGCGTTACACACCTGATCCGATTTTTACACGAATGCACACACAACACTCCCAAGACCTAAAAACAAAATTTAATTCATCAACTCAGCAATGATTCACGAGATCAAAACAACTGTATAACACGCAACGCCCTCAAACAATTCTCAAAACACAATCGAACCCTTACCCAAAAATGTACAACAACCAAACGATTCAAGTTGCTGAAGGACACCAACCGTCTCACCACCTTCTCCTAAAACGATTCAACTAATTTAGTACAATACACAAAAACCCGAAACAACAGTCTTCCCAAAAAACTACTCACAACAATTCTAATTTAAAGAACAAAGGACAAACGAATAAAACGAATAGGTTCAAGCACAACTGTAATAATCGCAAGCGAGCAAAAAGACAAGAACAAAAGGAGAAATAGTGGAAGAATGGGGAACCAAAATATTAAAAGCCAAATAAAACAAAGGAAAGAAAAGACAAACAAAGAAAAGAATGAGCAAAAGGCAGTAGCAAGTAAATTGAGGTGACAACGTGGGTGGGGAAATAAACGTGGACTTGTCTGATTTGAAACAAAATAACCATATCAGGGTTATTTACTAAACATAGACAGCAAAATAAATCCCACTCCTTAGGCACAAGAAGACTCAAACACAGAACCTTAAGCGGATACACCAAGTGTTTAGCCACCCAACCAGTACATCACAAAACAAAACTCAATAAAACCAAACTTTAACATTTCGGGGCATTACAGGACCACCGTTCAAGCTAGAAGATTCATCCAAAAAATTAAAAGATTTGAAAAAAATATATAGGTTCGAAAAATGAGTTTGGGTAAAAAATAATGTCCATTTTCTAAGAGGATCAAGCCTCCAGTAAGTTTTTTTTATTAGGCCCGAATTTGCCTATTTTTTTCTATTGTTGTTTTGTTGTTTTGCTGTTGTTTTGTTATTTTATTGTTATTGTTTGCATATTTTAGAACTCATGTTTTAGGTATTGACTTGCTAAATTTCAATTATCTTAGTGTTATTTAAGTATAAACTTTTTTTAATATACTTTCAATTTGTTGGTAAAAATTTATTTTAATATTTTTAACTGTATTTAATGTATTATATTTTTAAAATTTATTTTTATATAAAAATTTTAATATGGACGAGCCAGATTGAGCTCGAATTTAGCATTTTTCATTTGGATCAGGTTTGGACAAAATCTAAGTTTATTGGTCGAGTTCTTTATTTGACATTTGATACAATAAAAAATTGCCACGTGTTAACATGTTTTACCATGTAATTTACAATTTTTTTTATGGAAGCTTTTGTATTCTATATTTGATTGAATTTCATATATATTTTTATCATCATTAATTATTAAATTAAAATTATTAGTTGCCTTTTTAATTTGACTATTCAAAACTATGTGTTTTGGTTGTGTAACGCCCCAAAATTCTTATTTTTGCTTCTATTAAAATATAACACAAATGTGTATTTGCTTCCATGATTAAGTGTTTTGGGTGTGTGTGTGTGTGTGAGGTCCCAAGTTCAAGTTTTAACTTTGACAAATTTTGATTATTTTTGGAATTAAGTCCTATATTTGTTCATTTCGCTTATATTAAATTAATTGTAAAATTATATTAGAATAGGCTTGCTGGTCTGGTGGTTAGATGGAGTGTGAGTCTGCTAGAGGTCTTGTGTTCGAATTCTTGTGCAAGTTTGTTTGTTAATATTTTCGCTCTGTTATCAGGAAAAGTTTCGGTCAAACAGGAATTCTGAGATTGATGTGGGTTAGTAGGAGAAAAAGGGGGGATTTGGGGATATTTTGATATTATTCTCTTTTTTTTTCAAAATTTTCCTATTTCCAAAAAAAAAAAGAATAAGAAAACTGACGTTTTTCCCTTCTCCTCTCTGCTGAATTTTTGCCTTTTCTTATTCCCTATTCTTTTCATTTTTCCTGAATCTGTCTCGTTCTTTTTGTGCAACGTTGTCTGCCTTATTCGGTAAGTTTGTTTTGTTTTGTTAGTTCTTATCGTTTTTCGGCTAAGTGTTTAACAAGGGGGTTGTCCTTCTACTCTCGTTTTAGGGGAATGTCAAGGATCAGTTGTGGTTCCATCGACGATTTAAGATTTTGGGGTTGTTGTTTGTTATCGGTAAGGAATCGCGAGCGTTGATTAGTGTCATGTAGTTTCGTTGAAAAATTGTCTCTGATGTGATTTGTTAGTGTTACTAAATTCTGACTTTGGAAATATCGATTGTAGGTTCTAAAAGGCTCGGGTGTGGTAGGCCGTGTGCTGTAACACGGGCATATGATCGACGAGGCCAAGCCGTGCAAGCAAGACACAGTCGTGTGATGGCCAGGTAGGCCGTGTGCGACACACGGGCTAGCCTGATTTAGGCTGTGTGGGCCACATGGGCGTGTAGGTTCACACAGGTAGTCCACACAGGCGTGTGGGATTCTGGGCCAGGCCAAGGCCAAATTGGGTCGTATGGGCCACACGGGCGTGTGGGCTCACACGGGTAGGCCACATAGGCGTGTCAGCCCATTTAACTAAAATGTGTTCTAAGGTTGCACGGGTCACCTAAGTCGACTGTGAACCTACTTTAAGGTCGGTAAGCACTACTTAGACCCTTAAATGCGTGAACTGTATGTATGATGTATGTACTGAGCATGATGATTATATAAATGAATACTGAACTGTATGTACAACTAATATTCATGTATTAGCAGGTCATATACTGTATGTTGCATTGCTTTAGGTTGGGATGTTGATATTTGGAGGAAGTGTACTGAAAGGCTCTTAAGCCTATTATCTGGCAGCTCAGCTGCAATTTACTAAATATGTGCCGCATTCGGTACTACTTAGAGTGTAGGGATGGGTGAGTGTTTTAAACCCCACATGGTGTGTAAGGATGGACAAAGATGATGTGTAGAGGCTGGTTGGGTAGGAATATGTTTACTGATTAATGTATATCTGATATTGTTACTGTGATGGGCTTAGGCCCTAATGTATATCTGATACTGAAACTGAAATGGGGTAATGGCCGAACTGCTACTAAAACTGAAATGGGCTTAAGCCCAGACTGCATTTGACTGTTTGTTGTGATTGATTTTATGCTTGTCTTCTGTGGGGATTACACACTAAGTTTACGTAAACTCACCCCTTTCTGTTTTATCTGTACAGGTAATCCCTAGACTTAGACGGATAGGTGCAGCGGAGGACTCTACGGTGACCACATGTTCATTTGACAGTTTCAGTTAGTTTAATGGTTTTTATTTTCTATTTTTGATGTAATTTGGGACTATTCGACTGTTTGCTTTCATTCAGGATTTTAACTATTTTCATGGATTTTAAACTGCAAAACTTAACGAAAACTCGATTTAATTAAAAACAATGTTTTCCTAAATGCAAACGGATTTCTTAAACATCACGGTTTTAAAAGCTTCCGGTACGGAATATGTTTTTCTTAAAATGAATCAAATTAACGAGAAAATAATTTTGCAACCGACGGGAGATAAATAGAAGCTAATAAACGGAAATGGTTTTAACTGATAAGTACGATTTTTAACTCCATTCCATGTGACATCACCAGATTCGGCCGTAACGTCTAGGCCGGGTTCGGGGTATTACAAGTTGCATTTGAACGTATTCAATTATTAATATAAACAAACAAAACTTCAGTTAAATTGCACAATTGAGGTTTTATATTTTTTAACTTTTCAATATATATTTATAAATCCCTAAACTATGATTTAATGTGCAATTGTATACATTACTTTAATTTTATACATAAAATTTTTATTTGATCAAATTCTTGTAAATTATTAGCCCAATTATTTATATAACATCATTTCATAATTATATATTGCAAAATGATGTCTTTATTTCTTTAAATATGTATGATTAAATCAAAATTAAAGTTTCAAGTATACATTTGAATCACAATTAGAGTTTTATGTGTATAATTGTACCAAATTAAAGTTCATGTATATAATTACATATTAAATCAAAGTTCATGTATAATTTTAAGATTTATCTCTTCTTTTTATTTATATTAACTCGAGTTCATATTTTTTAATGAATGTTTTACAAATATATATATATTTAATACATTGTAATATTTCAATTTTATCAAGTATATGTTTATATGCCAATGTTGTATTTAGCTGTAAATAAAAGATAAATAGGATTTATGTCCAAACTTTGGAAGGTAAATAACCTCATTAATTTGAAACTTTTTATTAAATTCTTAATTTGACCTTCTTTTAGTCAATTTAATCATATTTGCGTAAATCTCACTAAATTGATTGTAATACTAATTGATTTTATTTTAATTCAATTATTACATTAGTTTTAATTTAATAAAACTATTTAAGATTAATTTTATATTTAACTGTGATTAACATTCTTTATTATTATAAATACCAATTGTTTCGATGAGATAATTTGTTAACTAATGGACTAAATGTATCTTATTATAGTCAATTGAGTTTTAGATTGGTTAGCATTAGTATCGGAACTAGTTTTAACAAATAAAAAATATAGAAAAACTACGATGGTTAAGAGAAAAACAAAGGGAGAAGCGGAAATGAATGGGAAAAAAAAGTTAAATGGAAAAAAAGTTACAATAACATAAAATAAAAAAATTAAATTGCTCAAAATAAAAAAATATGGGGATCAATTGTGTAATTTAACCTAAAATTTTTTGTTTAAAATGATTATTTAACGTGTCACGTCAACTTACCATTACATAGTTAACGACAATAAATAACTCAGTGACTAAAATGTTACAACATGCTAACATAAGTGGCCAAAATGTAATCTGAGGTAAACAAAAGTGACTATTTTGATAATTTAACCTGAAATTTATATAGATTCAATTGTACAATTTTAAATATTTTTTAAAAAATTTGAGCTATTTAAGATATCATAATTGTAAGATTGAATTTGGAAGAAAATCAATTTGATTATTGAAATATTATTTCCATCATAATATAAATAGATAACAAAATTAATTGAATTTCTTTCCTAAATTTACTACCAAAACTTCTAAATTTGTTCACTTAACTTTTCAATTTTTTAAATTAAGGAAAACAAAAGTTTCAATGAATCATGACACTTCCAAACATATTTATTAGTATTTAATATATAATATGATTAAAATTTTTAATGGGATTATTCAAAAATATAATATATATTGCTAACAATTTCTTTAAAAAAATAGTTACAAGACTAATAATCTTAATTATAGAGTTTTTTCCTAAATAAATTAAAAAAATTATATACTAAAATAGGTTGTCAGCTGGATTATTTACAAATTTTTTTTAGTTGCGCCTATCTGATAGGTGAACACCTTTTTTTATGCTAAAATATGTATTTTTTTCGTTTAATAAAATATTATTAATTTTTTCCCGAATCAGTATATGACCTATGTAGAGATACGAAAATGGTATAGGGGTAGGTTGAGCCTATCTAGTAGGCGCGACTCGTTGTGCCTATTTGACAAGTGCGACTGGTTGAGCCTATCTGACAGGCGCGACTGGTGGGTCCTACAGGAGCATCTGGTGCTTAATTTTTCCCCTATATATACTCCTCCGAAAATCAAATGAGCAACAGACACAAAATTTAGCAGAGCAGCAGACACAAAATTTAGCAGAACGGAAGTAAGAAGATAGGGAGAAGAAAGAAAGAAAGGAAAACAAGAAGAAGGATAAGGTATTTTAGTTTATTTCTTTTTAAATAGAATGTAGAGTTTTTTTTAGTAATTTTATTATTTGAAAGTTATTTTGTTAGGTTATTAGTTTTGTTAGCTTCTGAATAAAAATTTTGCATTAAAAACTTTATATAACTTTTTTGCTATTCGAAATTGTTTTGAGAATTTTGAATTTTTTAACAGATCTAGTATTGAAGATGGAGAATCAGTTTTTCGTATGCGTTTATTTCAATGGAGAAATTTTGACAACAACCGTGGGATGTATATTTGAATGTCACAAACAAGTAGCAATGAGATTTAATAAAAATATCTCGTTTGATGATATAAAGGAAAAAATTAGTGAAAAAATTTATAAACGTTGTGGGAGAAGGATCTCGAAACTTTTCTACAAGTTTTCAGTTTCGACGGATCCCATAAAATTCACCGAAATGGAACTTGTAGACGATGAAGACATGAAGACAATGGTTGCTATTTATTGTGGGACTCAGAGCAACCAAAGTGCACCAATTCAATTATTTACTGAGTTAGTTGGTATAGAGCCAATTGAAGATTCCACTCCATTAGGTGAAGAAGATGAAGTTCAAGAGCCGTGTATGGTGGTTCCAATATCGTACATTAATAGTCAATCAACTATACAAAAGATCGACATTGATCTTAATGCTACACCTGAGACTGATGTGGTTGGTGATGATGTATACCATAGTAGTGATCCTTCTGATCACGAAGTCGATACTGATAGTGATCCCGACGTGGACGAGGCGCCGGATAATATTGACGACAAAGGAGTGAATGAGGATGCAAACATTAACGCGTCTTCAGTCGGGAACTAGATTCATCGTATTGTGATACACAATAATCCTAGGGCACAAATGTCTTGGATAGACCCCGATGCGGCGCACGCAGTCGAGTTCTTGGAGTACCCTGAAATACTACCTACTTACCGAATGGCCATATATTCTGATCCTGAGGAGTTGTTCGTGGGCCAGAGATTCGAAAGTAAGGAAGAGTGCATATTTTCCATTAAATAATATAGCATGAATATATCAGTAGACTACAAAGTCGTCGTGTCTAAACCGACATTATATATTGGAGAGTGTTGGAGGTCGGCGGAAGGCTGCAATTAGCGGATACGAGCTACATTTATCCAGAAGTCGCAAATGTGGGAGATACGAAAATTTGTTGGGCCTCACATATGTACTTCAACACGTATGATAGAATATCATCGAAAGCTTGATCCAAAACTATCTGTACGTGCATCATGCCAATGGTGAAAGACATGTTGACCATTACAGTTTCGGTACTGATTGCTGAAATGCAGACACGATTCCAGTATCGAGTATTATACCGGAAGGCATGGATAGCTAAATAGATGGCAATAGAGCACGACTTGTGAAATAAGCTCCAAACCTATAAATTTTACTTGTGAAAGTCCTTCATTCTAATATTGAAATAAATTTGCATTTTAATGCCTATGTGAATTTGATTTGTGTAACATTACATTTTTCAGTATTGTCAAAAAATAGTGGTTTTGGGACCACGACTCCGTCGTGTCAGTCTATAAATATTAATTATTTAATATTTACGATGTCATTAGTACCGTATTAAATTTTGGTAAAGAAATTTAATCATTAGATAGTTAATGAAGTAAAAAAGACTAAATTGTAAAGGGCGTAAATGTTAGCTTCAATTGGTTTTAGTGGTTAAATAGATATAGTAAGGAAGAAATGGACCAAAATAATGGATGAACCATTATAGGATTTAGTGGACATTAATGGGCTTATAAATTGTCAATGTAAAGCATAATTAATTAAAAAGGGTAAAATGGTAATTAAACAATTAAGTTAAAATAATAAAAACATAAAAAATTTAGGCATCTTACTCATTAAGTCTTCTTAGTCGAAACACTAAAAGAAAGAGGAGGAAGCAGTCGGCCTAACTTGATTCCTTTAATTAGTTTTGTCCCTTTTTATTTTTATTTTTTTTTATGTTTTTAGCTCATATTAGCTTAATCTAGCTAACTCGGGAGCCAATTTGTGAAAATTTCATTTCTTATAAACATTGTCATTGATGGATTGAGTTGTTTCTTGAAGCTTATGAGAGATTAATAAGCTTTGTTATTAGTTAAGACTATTTTGTAAAATAATTTTGATGATTTTTGGTATTAAAGTATTTATTTGTAAAGGTAATAAATTATGACGGTTTGATGAAAAATTAACAGAAAATAGGAGGTGTAGTGAGACCTTAAGAGGTTCGGGCAAGGTGGGTTCAAGGTAAAAATGGTTAATTTGTGTGTTTGAGCTTAGGGACTAAATTGAGCAAAAGTGAAATATTGAGGGCAATTTTATAAAAAAAAAATCTTAATTGCGTAAAATAATTTAATTTTTGTTGTTGATTTAGTTAATTTTATTAAAAGTTATATTGTAGGATGGTATAATCTTGAAACAAAAAGTAGAATACTGATTCTACTAAAAGTTTGCTCAAGCGAGTGAATCTACTGTTTATACTGAATGCTTGTTCAAAAAGAACGAATCCACTGATTTTATTGAATACTTGTTCTAAAAGAGCGAATCCACTGATTTTACTGAATGATTGCTCAAGCGAGCAAATCTACCGATTATACTAGATGCTTGTTCAAAACGAGCGAATCCACTAGTTTTACCGAATGGTTGCTCAAGCGAGCGAATCTACTGATTATATTGAATGCTTGTTCAAAACAAGCAAATCTACTGATTTTACTGAATGCTTGCTTAAGCGAGTGAATCTAATAATTATCCTGAATGCTTGTTCAAAGCAAGTGAATCCACTGATTTTACTGAATGTTGCTCAACGAGCCATATCTACTGATTATATTGAATGTTTGCTCAAACGAGCATTATCCACTGATTATACTGAATAAGATTTTCTGTACTGATGGTTGAACACCAACACTGAAATAATAGTCAAGTATTATTCATTGATGGAAGTTGATATATCATGTTTTAAGTTAGTAAAAAATGATTTATTGATTATTAATGAGCTTACTAAGCATTATGTAGGCTTACCTATATTTGATTCATTTTTGTAGATAATGCTTTTATGGACTTGGAAGATCGGATCAGTACGAGAAATCACACTATTCGGGAATCTTGGTAGATTTTGATTTTTGGTTTGGTATATATGGCATGTAATAGGGCCCCTTTTTGAATATATACATTGGTAATTAGCTAGCGTGCAAGTTTACATTTTAACTTATGTTGATATGTTTGGCTATCTCATGGAAATATACATGTCTTTACTTAAGCTGAGTCTGTTGGTCAAGAATGAAATACATTGATATTATGTTGAATTATGGTATGTAATAGGAAATGGTTGTTATGCTATGAATCAAGGCTTTGTATGCTTGTTGGGTATTTGGTGGCTTCATGATAATTCTTGAAATATGCTAGTTGGGTTGACATTTTGGATGGTGAATTTTAATTGATATGATTGTTACAAGTTTAACTAAACTTGTGTAAATGATCATGGAATAGAATATATCATGTTTTCTGTGATGAAGACTGAAATGGCTTGGAATGTTCATTTTGGAACTTAATTGGAACTTAAATGATGGATAGGTTGATGTTTGGTATGTCCATTATAATGTGACTTTATATAGGTGATTGTATATGGACTTAAATGGTTGAATGTGTCACGTTTTAGATGTTTTTTAGTGTGTTTTAAGGTATGGTAAAGTTGTTATATGGATTGGTTTAGGTCCCTAAACAAATAGGTGAAGATTGAACATGATTTTGGTCATTTTTGGGCACACACGGCCTGCAAACAAGCAACCTACACGGGCGTGTGCCCTGAGTATGTTAGGTGCAGGGTTCACACGGTCTGTCACACGAGCTGGAATAGGGCCGTGTGGGACACACAGGTGTGTGGAAGAGTCACACGGCCGTGAGACCCCTGTAAGGCAAAATTTTTAGTTTTGCCAAAAATGTTCTGATTTATTCTAATTTGGTCCCTGGTTGTTCGTAAGCTGTTTTAAGGGCCTCGAGGGCCCCATTTAAAGCTCGTAAATGTATGTTTAATATTATTTCGAATTATATCTGAATTAAAGGAATTAAATTGATATTTAAATACTGTATGTTATGAAAATGTTCTGATGTGTGTAGTAACTCTCAGTAACCCTATTCTGACGACGAAATACGGGATATGGGAGTTACAATTTGATTTAGGCCTTCTATACTTTATAAAATTTTAAATTAACAATAGTAAAATTATACTTTGGCCCAAAAATTATAAAAATTTGATTTGATCCTTTAAAAATTATAAAGATATTGATTATTAAAATGGTGAAATTGTATTTTTACTATCGTAAAAGTTTACAATCTAATTCCAGCCGCCTAAAAAAAAATTTTAGCTTTGCCATTGAGTCCCAGAATTTAGCAGCTTTTCTTAACTTGGTCATTGAACTTGGATTCTTCTAAATTATACCATTACCAAGGCTAATCGGTCTAAAACTTGCCATACTAGTAGGGTTTGGAATTTTAGGAATAAGAGTTATATTTGTGACATTCATATCATTATTAAGAACTCCTAAACAGTAGTAGCTTACCTCTTTATGCATAATATGTCAACATCTCTGGAAAAAGATAGTCGGAAAACCATCAGCCCCTGGTGCCATGGTGGGACCCATATCTCTCAAAGCTCCAAAAATTTCCTTCTCCTTATATGTCGCAATGAAAGCCATATTAGCTTCCTCAGAGATACATTTTTCAACTCCAATTAAAATATGGTCCATCTTCGTTGCCCCTCCTTTTGATGTGAAATGATTTCCAAAGAAATTCATCGTTATGTTCTCCATTTCATTTTGATCCTCGGTCACTCTACCATCACCATAATCCCGAAACTCAATAGTATTCATTCTCCTTCGTTTAGAGGCATATTTATGAAAGAAAAACATATTCTTATCCCCAGCTTTAAGCCAATTTGCTCTCGCCCTCTGGTCCCAAAACACCTCATCCTTCTCATTTTCTATATTTAAATGAATTTTTGTATCAATAAGGTTAACTAAATTATCATCATCGCGATCAGTTGCCATTAATCTCTCTAGTTTCCTAGTCAATTATTCTTTAAACTTCTTCCTTTTCCCTTTAATACGTCTAGCCCGTCCTCTCAAATCGAACTGAAGCCTTTCTAATTTTGAAAAGATATCCCCCTTAGTCATTTCCCAGATTTTTTTAACTTCCCCTTCAAATGAGTCTTCCATAGTCCATCAAGCCTCAAATTTAAAGTCCCTAGCTAATTTTCCTCCTCTCTCGTGATCCAATTGCACTAATAGAGGGCAATGATCTGAGGAATAATGTGGTAAATGATGAATCAATGCATTTGGAAAGCTTTCTAACCAATCTTCATTTGCCAACCCTCTGTCTAACCTTTTCTTGATATTTGTTTCAGGCTCCCAAGTAAACCATGGGCTTGTGTACCATATATAAAAAAGTCGACAATCCTTTAATGTTTCTCTGAATAGCTCTATTCTCCTTTCTTTCCTAGGAAAACCCCCTATTTTTTCTCAAAAGCGTACATAATTTCATTAAAGTCTCCACAAACAAGCCATGGGATATCATTATTCAACCCAAACCTTTTAAGATCATTCCATGAACTACTCTTCTGACTTGCAAACGGGGAGCCATAGAAACCCGTGAAATGCCAATCCTTCTCACAGCTTCTAACTATTACATCAATAAAATTATATGCAAAACATCTCAAATCAATAGACATCTCTTCCTTCCATGCTAAACAAAGGCCCCTTTTAGTACCCTCAGCCCCCTATGTCAATCCCATTAACAAAACCACACTGTCTCTTCACCCTTTCCATCCTTTTTTCCCATCAAGTTTTGTCTCTATGAAAAAGACAATTTAGGGATTGAATTGCCTCAGCACATGTCGAAGGCGACACACTGCCCGTGGACTCCTCAAACCACGGACATTCCAGCATAAGATTTTCATTGCGCTCGATCGACTTACCTCTTGGCCGCCATCAATCCTTGATAAAGTGAAGCAAAATCTTGCTCCAAAGAACTCTTTCCAATAAAAATAATCATTAAATCATTTGAGTCCTCTTCAACAAGTTTCGCTCTTTTTCCGTCCTCAATGTCTGGAAAAAAATCTCCCAACCCATAAGTTTCCTCCCATGTCCCTTTTTTTTTCTGAGCACCATCCAACTGATTCTATCCTGACGTAACAGTTCTGATTAATCTCTGCCAGCTCTTTTTTTTATTCTGAGGACTATCCTTCGCATTATACATTACTACAGATTGGATATCATTCACTTACATATCGGGCCCTATCTTATTGAGAGATCCATCATGATCTCTATTTTCCCACATAAAGTCCTAGACAGATGGAATTCTATTAGTTTCACAATCCTTATCAATCAAGCCATTCCTAAAATCACTCTCACACCATTAGTTTCAAAGCCAGACTCAAACTCTACCAAAACTCCCGTCTTCACTGATTTGATGTTTGTCCCTACCCCTCTAGAGAATGGATTGGTCTTCAGCGATTTTCTAGTAACGGATCCAAGCTTTCAACTTTCCCTGCCCAATAAATTTAATTCTGCCTTAAGAGCCAACGAATATGGTAATTCATCTTCAAGTAGGTTTTTAACCTCTGTTGTAACCTTGGTACACTCCTTAATACTATGCCTCATTCGTCCACATCTAAAGCAAAAGCCATACAGGTTTTCATATTTAAAAAGGACCCAGATTTTCTCTTACACCTCCGTTAGGATAAAAATCCCCCTTCTTGAAGGTTTTTGTACATTCATCTACACTTTAATCCTACAAAAATCGCCTTTGACTTCTGATCTAAGCACCCTTGTAACACCCCTAACCCGTATCCGTCGCCAGAACAGGGTTACAGAGTGTTACCGTAAATACAGAACACTTACAGATTAATCAAATCATTTACTATTCACTTTCTGAGATCATATATATAACGACCTTTATTTGGGCCCTCGAAGCCCAACATGAACATTAAAATCAAGTCAGGACTCAACCAATTTCTCATAAAAATTTTCACTTAATTTTAAAAATTTTACTTGTGAATAGTACCCACACGCCCGTGTGGTTGGGCCGTGTGGATTCCACACGCCCATGTGGCTTGGGACACGCCCGTGTCCCTAGCCCATGGAGCTCTCTGTTTATGACGTCATCATCAATCTAAGGGCACACGGCCAAGACACACGCTCGTGTGTCTACCCATGTGGACAATTGTAAGGGTATTTTCCAAGCCATTTGCCACTCTAACTTACATACACCTCTACACAAATTTCAAAGAAATTTACATGGCATAATCGAGCACTTAAACATCATCAAGCATTTCATAATTATGGCAATTTCATAATAACTTATACTTACACTAGACACCATACTTTGTCATGCCCAAACTTACCAATTCTCATGTATTAGGAACCATGGGTTTACTACCATTTTATACATTTAGACCTTAGTTATTGTCATGCCAACCCATCTCAATTAGATCATCAAGCATTCATCACCAACACATAACTCATCACATACACAAGTATCGGTCACAACCCATGTCTCAAAGCAATAGGTGCATGCATGATCATATAATCAATATAAGCCATTATTTATGGCTATATCCAAATTGAACCATAAACTCTCATGAGCCAATGCATTTGACCACATTAACAATAATATAATTAACCAAAAGACGATCCATAAACTCGATTACTTAAATTCACTCATACTCAAATGGCAGCTTGATAGTGTGATAACATCTCCGGCAATCTCCAATCCGAGCTGATTATGTTAACTTATAAGATATGGAAAGGAAGGGAGTAAGCTTTACGCTTAGTAAGTTCATACGTTGTAAAAGTAAACCTTACCAAACATTCGACATTAAATCATAATTCATATAATTTACTATCATGTCCTGCCAACCATAGTCACAATACCAGATATCAATTCATTTTTTTAGCGCTTTAACTTCAATTACCACTTACCCATACATGTCAAATTAAGGAACGTCTTACGAAGTTAAGTACATCATATACAAAAGCCCAAAGGCTGTACAGAAGCACATTAGTGCTAAATAGAAACCCATAAGGGTTGAACGGAAGCTCGTAGAGCTGAACGGAAACCCATAAGGGTTAAACAAAAGCTCAAAAGAGCTGAACAGAAACCCATAAGGGTTAAACAGAAACTCATGAGTTAACAGAAGCTCGTGAGAGCTAAACAGAAAGTAAACGCGAAAGTTCACAACAAATGTTGAACCTCGATTGACTTGGGTAATTTGCCGTCAATTTCTCCTTAGCTGTCTTTTGCCACAGAACGATCTTACTCAATCCTGCGTTCCATTAGTTTCGAACATTCAATTCAATTTCATAATTTTAACAATATTCCATTCTTCAACAATATACTAAATCTATAATATCATTCATCAATTCAATATAATTATTACACTGTATCCATATGAACTTACCTGGGCCAATTTGTGGAAGTTACGAAAATTCAAGGACTAATCAAATTCTTTTCTTTCCTCGACTTGCTTCAGGTTCTCGATCTATCATTGTAAAATCATTCACTTATCAGGATTGACTTCGCCGTCACTCTATTTCACATCTTTCTCATCCTTAATGTTTATAACCCGCTTATAAGTAACATTATCCATAATTTCACTATTTACTTAAATGCTCACATCAAACTGTCCACACGAGTCATAGTCACTCAATTATTTATAATTCGAGCTACAGAGCTCCAAATTAAGATCTGTAAATTTTTCCTGAAACTAGACTCACATATCTTTCCACCATAAAATTTTCAAAATTTTTGGTTTATCCAATTAGTACAGTTTGTTCATTAAAGTTTCCCCTGTTTCACTATTCAACAGTTCTGACCTCTTTTCACTAAAAATTAATTATCTCATAGTACAAAACTGAGATAGTGTTCCTGTTGACTTCTCTTAAAAATAGACTCATTAAAGATTCTAAATATATAAATTTAAGCCTCTAATTATTTTTCTCTAATTTTTGGTGATTTCCCAAAGTCAAAATAGGGGAACCCGAATTCATTCTGACCTTATCTCACAAAATTCATTATATCTCATAATTTATAATTCAATTGCTTACACCATTTCTTCTATGAAAAACTACACTCAATAAGATCATACAATTCAGTCCTATGAGTCTGAGGTCTCAATACCTCGTTTTCAACCTAATTTACCTAATTAATTCTTTTAAAATCACAAAATTCACTAATTCAAAAATTCTTCTAAATTCACACTTGACCAATAATTATTAGTTTATTAAATTTCTAAACTTACTCGTCAGATTTAGTGATCTTGAATCACTGTCTGCGACACCACTGAAAAATTTGACTGTTACAACTCCCCCAAAGGTTGATCCAATTGCATGCATAAGATCTTTTCAATCACACTCCGGGGGACAAGGACCCACTTTGACCCAAAAAGGAGACGCCACCAGTATGATTTTGCTTCATTCCATCGATTCTAATAATCTATCAAAAATAATCAGTTGCTGTCGAAATAGCCATAGTCATCCTTCCAAAATCAATTCCAATTCTTCTTCATCTTCAAATGAAATTGAAAATGAGATTTGGTCTTCAAGGTGTTTTATGGCGAGAAGATCTTTGATGTTGTACTCTTTACTAAAGACTTATTTGGAGGGAACCTCGTGTGTTGGCCTGGTGGTCAAGGGTGTTCATTGCCCTAGGTGTGGTCTGGGTTCGAGTTGCGCCAGTTGCCTTGCTCTTAAGGCTTTGCCCTCCCCTTGTAATTCACAAAAAAAAGAGATTTATTTAGAGGACACTTATACGGAATTAGATATTCATATTGGTTATATTTTAGCAAGTCACTTTATGCTTGTTTATAGATGGCTTGTTTAGGTTATCATTAACAAGAGAGAGAACACTTCTCTTTTGTTCGTTTAGGAATTGTTTTTCAATGCACAATTTGTGCAAATAAACTAGATTCTTCATCAATTTACAACTAAAATTTCAAAGGAAAAGACTTAGTGGATGAGTGATCTAGTTTGAAGTATACGAGTGAGATTGCAGTACGGTTAGTGAGTTGAACTTAAATCATGAACATGTACTTGTTGATTTATATTTGATTACTATCTGGGCGTGGCCCTACAAACGTAGAAAGTTCCCAAACTGTGTAACCAAATTTTGGTGTTAATATCTTAATTTATAATTGTTAGTAAATTTTTTCTTTACATGGCCTAATGATTTTGTAAGAATAAAATTCATATATTTATAATAAATTGGTTGAGTTTCAATATAATATATATTTAAAATGGTATTAAAAAAAGGTATGAATTTGTCAAATGCATAAATACCTTAGGAACCCAAATCAACTAGTTAGTAGGAATCCAACAAATTCTTGTTTTTAAGAGAAATAATTTTTTTTAATTCAAATCTAAAATTTAAAAATAAGATCCCAAACGTTACATAAATTGGATAATAAAATACTTCCAAATATAACATTCATGATTATTTCTAAATCCATCAACTTATTAAATACTTATTTAGTGGAAAATTCAAATTTCTTAAATTATTTAGGGCTGATATGCAAAATTGCATGAAATGCAAAATTTACCACTATACTTCACTCTCATCAATATTTTAAAATTTTAAAATTTTTTATGGGGCCAAAATAACAATTTCCCATTTTAAGGGTACGGCCCCCTACCAACCTCCTAGATTCGCCTCTGACCACCAAAGTTTAATTTAATTTTCAGATACATTTATTTAATTTAAAAAATAAAAATTCAAACCATGTAATGGGAGTTATTTGAAGGGAAAGAGAGATGGCCTTAAGAGAACTGAATAAAGTGCAAAATCACAATACTATATATTTTAAACTTTGTCAATATTTTGGTATCCAAAAAGAAAGCACCCAATTACATCAACAACAGCGTCTTCAAAGTCTCTCTTCACCATCAGCACGGGTCTTGACTCAACTCCATGCACCAACACGATCCAGCTGAGGCCTAAAAGGGAAGGGAAAAAAATCTGAGATTAGGAATATAATTTTATATCATTGCAGCGAAAATTGAAGGCTTAAGGGACAAAAACCATAAAAGGCCCCCTACACTTTTCCAAAAAAATCAATTGAACCCCTAGATGTTAGAATTACAATAAATTAAGCCCTTTTTCAAATATACATCTGCAGTCTGCAGCATTCATCTTCTTATGTAATTCATTCCATTTTCACTTTTGACTTCTTACGTGTTGGAGCTTCATCAGCCAAGCATGCAAGAACAAAATCAAAGAAACGAGGAAAAAAACAATACAGATATATTTATCACTCCCAAACCTTCTTACTTTCCAAGAAAACATACGATTCGTATGATATACAAAACCAGAAATAGGATGGCAAAATATTTAACAAGAATTTCCAAATAAACATTTTTGTTCCCTACTAATTACTTTTTCTCTACTTCAAATTCTCTAGTTGTAGGACTAAGTAATTCCCATTTATTAGAGTTATATTCTTAAGTAATATTTTGTCCACTCTCTTACTGATTTCAACAAGCTAATAGCTCACTTAGTAATAACATTCACTATCTCAAATCAAATTCAGCCTATTGAATAAATCTATTCTCACTTAGTAATAGTTATATTTTCTGCACTTTCACCTTGCTTCTTATCATATGCATGTTGCAAAAATTTCTGTTCAGTAAGATGAGGAAACCTTGTAAACCAGTAAAACAAGATGTTGCAAGAAGACAGAAAGGAAGACTAAAAGGAACAAGTGCGGTGATGAAGGTTGTACGTTCCCGAGGCCAGTTAAATCATGATGATCGTACCAATCGTACAGAATTTCTTGAAAGCCAAAACTTCCTCTCTGGGACAACTGTATAGCCTCTTCGAGTGAAGTTAAAAGGGCTGGGAATTTATTAGGAAAGCACTAATATGAAAGTAACACCAATCATGAGTAGTGGTAGAGAGAGGCTATCAAAAGTAATTTTGGGGGGGGGATGGAAGTCGAGTAGAAGTTACAACCTAAGTAATAGCTAGGTCATAGGTAGGCCTGCTGACAGGTCGAGTAAAACTCCATGTGTACCGAAAATAACATCCATAACATGATAATTTCATTTTTAAAGTTGGACGAAAAATTAAAACTAAAGTCCATAACATAACGTAACAATGTTTTGACATCATCGAAGAACAAACTTCTTGAAGTCTATATTCCTTCACTGGTCAAAACCTTATTTCATCCTGAAAAAATGAAAGCAAATAATCAAACTTCTATTGTAATTCATCATCTCCATGGATTGCAAGATAGTTACATAGTGGCAAAATTCCTCAAATGAGGATCAATAGGCAGTCCAATCCCTCAAATAATGGATCTTACAATGAATTTGTAATTGGCCTAAAAGCAATCAAACTTTTTTATGAAAAAAATCTGAAGATTGAAGAGAAAAAAGTATCCAGGATTTCAAAGATAAACAAAATGGAATCTGTAGAAATAACCTTGGACCGAAAAGGTTGCTAGTGTTGGAACTAGTGCCAGCTTCTTTGTGCATCCATTGAAGGTTCCAATTCTCACGTTTAGAACTGGATGCTACTATTGACATTGACAATGTGGATGGTTCTCTCTATGATTCATCAAAATCCAAGAAGGATTATCTTGAAACCACTCTTAAATGTTGCACACAAAAATCATATATTTAGAACATTTTGAAGCTAAATTTGAGTATTTTGGACAAATCAGTATACCTTGAATCACTTGAATGGTGATGATTCTCCCATTCCATATCTAGTCCTTATAGGGGCTGATCGTTGTCCTCCAGAAGTTCCTTGGTGAATCAATTCAAAAATCCAAATTTAGAATTGAAAGGAAACAAATTAAATGTGACACTCCAAACCCTATCGGGACGGTCCGACCCAAATCCAGAATGTCACATTATCTACTTACATGACTCTCCTTACTGACCACCAAACACACCTCAAACCACCATTCACACCAAGCAAGTACAAGCTTAATTAAGTAATTAAAACATACAAAAGCCTAAGACATGCTCCGTCTAGCATAACACAACAAAATAACTATAAGGGTAAAAACATCATTTTTCATAATGTATATGAAATACTCGTGAATCACAAAATTAATCCGACAAGTGCCTTGGGCATTTTATTTTAAACCATATAAGAAAAATTCAGTTCAAAACGACGATTAAAACTCATTCAATTTCAAAATGAAATTTGGGGACTAAAACTTAAATTTTACAAAATATTCAGAAAAACCATTCTATGAAATTAAAGATAGAATTTTAAGTAAAACATATAAAACATTTTCATGTAAATATTCAAAGTATTTTGTGGTGTTGAAGGCCTCCAATTACGTTGCTTAAAATTTAGGACTTAATTTTCAAAGTTAACAAAACATGCCCAAAACACTTATCCAGCCACGTTGAGACGACGCGATTTTTCATGTCACAACGTCGCCTAGATGGGGGCTTCATCTCAAAAACGCAAAAGTAGTTTCCTGATGACCACTTGTAACACCCCTCGCCCGTATCCCTCATCGGAACAGGGTTCGAGGTGTTGCCCGACTTTAACTCAATCAATCACACAAAAACAGTGCCGAAAAATTTCAATCAATTTAAAACTTTTCTTTTCACATGCAATCTGTCCCATATATGGGCTTACGAGGCCCAAAACATCACTAGCCAACACCTTTGGCTAAATTATAATATCACATACTCAACATTAAAACCCTATACATGCCATAGACTCGAAATACTAGGATTTACTTACACCAATAGCGTGAGCTCGACAGTGTGATAATATCTCCGGCGAACTCCAACCTGAGCAGGTAACCGAAGTCAACAATCTATAAAACAGAGGAATGTAACAACAGAGTAAGCTTTCATAAGCTTAGTAAGTCTTAAGCAATGCAAACAAATAAATGCAATTATACTTCGATTATTCAATTTCTTAAGTGGCCATATTCTAGGTATATTGCCATCTGGCTGAATACACACAAACACATAATGCACGTTCAGCATTCTTATCACACTTAATCTGAATTCATATAACATAATTAAATCGAATACTTTCACATACTTTCACACCCTGACCCAGTGTATCATGATCATAGATATAGTTATAACATTTATTCACTATGTATCACAATGCACGCTTATGATTCATTGCAGATCAAACTCACATATGAGTACATAATGCATACCTGGCCCATTTAACGTACTGAATGTATTCATTTGTCAACCTAACACGAGGTACCTTAGTCATGGACTTTTCTCAAATCACTAGCATTTCCCCTGTTAGGCTCGAGGCTCGATATCAGTTCACCGGCATTATAGCCTGCTAGGCTCGAAGGCCCGAATAGTATCTCACCGGCATTATAGTTTGCTAAGCTCAAAGGCCCGAATAATCAAGTCAACAAGTTCCATATAACATATTCATATCAATTAAGTACTAACATCATTCGAACGTATATAATTATATATCTCAAACACTTTTCTTTCATCTCATTTTCACACTTAGCATTTGATAGCTTATGCATAACATTTCACTCACGTTCATTTCAAACTTATCATTCGATTATAAAAGCATATTGCATTTTTACCAACATGTTATACTTGCCATTAGGCCATATAAGCATGATACAATACACTATCATTTCATCCTTAACATTCGGCTAAACTCTTATCTTACAAGGAACACCGAATTCACATAACATATCATTTCACCGGCATTACGCCTGCTAGGCATGAAGGCCCGAATACACATCACCGGTACGAAGCCTGCTAGGCACGAAGGCCCGAATACACATCACCGGCACGAAGCCTGCTAGGCACGAGGGCCCGAATATAATACCAGCACTAGGCCTGCGGGATTTAACCCGGATATTTTACCAGCACGAAGCCTGCGGGTCTTTAAGCCCGGATATAATACCAGCACGAAGCCTGCGGGATTTAACCCGGATATACATCGAATATCATGCATATTTAATCATATTTTAACACATCTCATTCAACATATCACATTAGTAGTCATTTGCTACATTCGGATATAAGCTCCTTATGAACACCATCATTTACATTTCGGTTCAAAAGTCATACGTAAATATCACATATCCATTTCACCATTCAAACTTAACCCATAGTGACCATTCGACTCTAAGTCATATACATAAATTATTTATCGCACAACTTAATTCAGGTAGAACCAAAAGGTCACAATTCATCTAATATGTACATATTGCTCACTGATTCGTACACAACCTTTCAAATTAGCAATTATAAGATGGTTCCGTACATAGCCCATCCTTATCGATAATTTACGATGATTTTACCTTTACTCACATATAGGCATGTTTACCTATGCTTCTCAATTCACATTTGTGATTCAATTCCAATCGATTTAACATGCATAAGTACATATCGCATACCTGACCAACTTAATGTATTTGAACGAATTCGATTGTCGATTTAACACAAGGTTTCATAGTTGAACATAAACATGAAACCATTTCTTATACATTCGATTCACATCAATCATCAAATTCATTTAATTTACATGTACTTAATTAGGTTGTTTGTACCTGAATAATTTACTATACGGAACGAATCCACATATCGTATTAGCCCATAGTCTTATAGCACCACACTTTTAATAGTTTATCGGCAATTTGCCTGCTAAGTAATAACCTGATTTCATCACCGACCATAAGCCTGCTAGACCTTTAAGTCCTATGTCATTTCACTGGCATTACATCTGTTAGGTTTGAAACTTGAATATATATTATAATGCATAACTTAAATCATCGACCACTAACAGTTACCTCATCGAAGTTCACATTTAATCACTTTAGTACCAAGCCACCTTCGGCTACCACAACGGACTAAATATAATAATTGTATACACATCATGGTTTCCTTTAGATATTCAATAATCACAATCGTGATATCTCCACCAGCACATATACGGTATAGTTTATTCATTATAACACTCATTTAGTGCATCAAATTTCCAAATCCAATTCAACTTAGGCATAATAGCCATAATCGGCTTATAGCCTTAAATCATTACATATTCGGCACATTAACTAAATAAAATTTACATTCCCTTTACCATATTAATTTAACTCTTAGGCATATAAAAAGGAATCAAGCTTAAACACTTAAGAACTTACCTTGAATGTTGCCGAACGATTACAACGGCTATTCGATTACTTTCTCTTTTCCCTTATCCGAATTTTGCCCCTCTATGCTCTTGAGCTTGGATTTTTCTTCCCCAAGTGACCGAACATTCAAGAGCTCTTTTCCTCTCATTTCTCTTCTATTTTCAGCTTTCATGAGCAAGAATGAACAAAAACCTTCCTTTTCTTCCTTTTTGTTATTCTATTACTAAACATTTTATGACACAAAATAACATATATTATTTGTGTCATACTTATGCCATAACTTCAATAAAAAAATTTGCACATGTTGTCTACCATTAACACCATGGCCAGCCACTACACATAAAATGGGGAGTTTGACATGCAAATCCTCCTATTTTGCACTATTATTTATTAGGCCACTACATATTAGCCTATAGCATTTTCAAAAATTTTCACATAAGTCCTATTTTATAATTTCACTCACAAATGGCAAAATCAAAGCATGGGATTTTCACACATGCACTTTCACATGAAATAAACACATAATATAACATTTGATTATTTTTAGGACTCGGTTTTATGATCCCAAAACCACTTCCTGACTAGGGACAAATTAGGGCTGTCACACCACTTCTCATTGCAACGTCATTAGGGCTCATAACGAGGTCGATTACAGGTATTTTTGTGCGTGTTTAGAAAACAACCTCAAACATGCATATGATACTTTACAGTCCACTACTCATACCAATCATGTTTTCATGATAATTACCCTATTCTAACAAGTCATATGGCATACACACTTCATACAAATCATGCTCAATTACACTTAAAACATACATTAACATACTTTAGCATTCAATCAAATTACCTATGCTAGCATGCTTTCTAAAGTCCCAACTCAATCTACTATCATATCAGATTTGCATATAAGAGAATTTAAAGTGCATTATAGCTCCATACCTTTCCATTTGATATTTTACATCTGTCCAAGCATTCAACAAGTTATTTAAGCATCTATAGCCACAAATTACTATGACATTTTGGATGACCGTATGATGTTACACGTCGACAGTGACCTTTCATTGTTTTTCGAGGTTTTCATTATAAACCTAGTCATTTTTCGACGCCAACATAACAACAACAAAACCAGCACCTAAAGCGACATTTAAAATATGAAACCTATGAGTGATTTGTTAATTTCCAAGTCACCAATTCGATTACAAGCACTAACTATTCAGCCTAAACTCTGAGATTCGGTCTTAAAAAGGGCATAGTCCAGTTACCCTTGAACGAACAGCAACTTCTCTTGACACTTTGATCACCGGAGGAGAGTTACACGTCTTAGAAACCTCACCTAACAAAATCAACATGATCAATCCATCAAAACTCCACCGACAACAAATGAATACGGGCCCTCTGATCAGAATAAACGACCTTCCAACAAAACAACTATGAATTACAAAAACTTACGCTACTAAATCACCTCTTAACACGCAACTAGCAGCAAGAATGGAGAACCAACAAAAGAGAATTAGAACAGCGAGGAGAACGGTAGAGAAAAATGTTCTAGTAGCCAAATGAGGAAAATCAGGAAAAATAGGAAATGTGGGAAGAATGGGACGACGAATTGTAGGAGAAATTTTAGGGGATTATCTCTTTCAAATTTTAATAAAAAAATATGATAAAATCTTATCTAACTACTAAGTAACTGTTGGTGTTTGAAGAACAAAACAACTTCCAAAGTTGAGTCTTGAGTAACAAGGCTCGTTGCTTGTGGTGGAAACAAACAAAACTTTGTAAAGGAAAACAAGAACAGAAACGAAAAGTAAAAAAAAATAGAGCATAAAATGAATGAAATTCAATGATTTTCATTAAGAAGAAAACATTGCCATATAGCCATTACATATATCAGTCAGCGACTGAACAAAAACAAAGCAAACTTCACCTAATGCTTACCTAATACCACTAATTACATGGAAACTAGGAAAAATAACTTGTACTCATAAACAGAGTTGATTTATCAAATCAATCACCACCTAATTACATTAATCATCAATCTAACATAGTTCTAAATGAACTAGAATTCATTACATCAACTAAAGTAACAAAATGAATCAAAACGGAACTAGATGGTAGTGGTTGCACTCGATTCTACTGTTCCTGCATGGCTTGGTGTGCATGGCCAGTTTCTTGGTGCTGCATGCTGACCAATCTTCAACACTCCTCCTTGGTTAGCATATTGCATACTCTCATTTGCTCTCTTGGCTTAATAAACATTGACACTCCAAGGGCTTTTGTAAAAATATCAACAACCTGTTCTTCTGAATTGCAATGAATCAGCTCTACCTCTCGAGCTTGTTCCATCTCCCTTACCACATGTAGCTTGATGCTAAAGTGTTTAGTTCTACCATGGAAGACAGGATTCTTTGCAATTGCAATAGCAGACATGTTATCACAATAGATCTATGTTGCTTCCTTTTGATATAGGTTCAAATCAGCCAGGATTTTTCTTAGCCAAATGGCTTGGTTGACTGCTCCAGCAGCAGCTACATACTCAATTTTAGCTGTTGACTGAGCAACCACATTTTGCTTCTTCGAACTCCAGCAAAACATTGCTAAACCAAGTGTAAATGCATAACCTGAGGTGCTTTTCATATCATCCTTTGAACCAGCCCAGTCACTGTCAGTGTAGCCTATCAGCTTCAGGTATTCACTTTTCCTAAATTGTAATCCATAGCTCAAGGTGCCTTTGATGTACCTGAGCACTCTTTTTACTGCTTGAAGATGTTTCTTGTTGCAGCAATGCATGAACCTCGATAGCATACTCACAACAAACATAATATCTGGTCTAGTTGCTATCAAATACAATAAGCAGCCAACCATAGACAAACTCACTGACCTGTTCATGATCCCCTTGACTCGATAGCTTCATTCTAACAGCCATAGGTGTGCTTGTTGGCTTGCAATTCTCCATAGAGAATTTGCTTAGGATTTTTCCAGCAAATGTCTTCTGTCCCAAGAAAATTCCACTTTGAGCTTGCTGTACCTCCATTCCAAGAAAGTAAGTCATCTGGCCCAAGTCAGACATTTCAAACATATCCTTCATTTTGGCCTTAAAATCAGCTAATATGATCTGGTCTCCTCCTATCACTAAGAGGTCATCAACATAAAGGGACACAATGAGCTGTGTTTTAGCTTGTTCCTTTTCTATATACAGTGTTTGCTCACTCATGCTTCTCTCGAATCCCAGGCTTAACAAATAGCTGTTAATTCTGGCATACCAGGCTCTAAGAGCTCGTTTCAGGCCATACAAGGCATTTTTAAGCCTGTACACCATGTGCTCTTTGCCAGACACAATGAAACGTTGGGGCTGGTCAATATAGATTTCTTCTTCAAGGAAGCCAGTGAGAAATGCAGACTTTACATCAAGTTGGTGGATCTTCCACTGCATCTGTGCTGCTAAAGCAACCAGTAGCCTGATAGTGTCTAGCCTGGCCACTGGTGCAAATGTCTCCAGATAGTCCAGGCCATATCTTTGACTGAACCTTTTAACAACAAATCTAGCTTCCAACTTGTTTAAACTGCCATCAGCATTTTGTTTGGCTCGATAGACCCATTTGACACCAATTGTCTTTCTATGAGCAGGCTTCTATACCAGCTTCCATGTTTGATTCTTTTGAATCTTCTTAATTTCATCAACAATGGCTTGCTTCCAACCTTCATGTGCTTCAGCTTCCTCAAAACAGCTAGGTTCTTCTTGTACAACATGAGCCCTCTCATAAATCTCAGCCAAAGTCCTTGTACCCCTAACAGGTTCATCATCAATGTCCATATCAGGACCATTTTGATCAACCTCGGTCTGATCAGTTATAAGTTCTTCAGAAATAGCCTATGGTTCATTTGTGTCCCAGTTCCAGCAGGTTTTTTCATCAAAGATCACATCTCTACTTACATGGACTTTGTTTGTTGAAGGATCTAGGATCCTATAGCCTTTCTTGACTGAGCTGTAGCCTACTAGAACACCAGGTTGAGCCCTTTTTGACAGCTTATCCCTCTTCACAACTGGTACATGACTATAACATAGGCAACCAAAGACCTTCAAATGAGCCAATGATGGCTTAAACCTAAACCAGGCCTCGAATGGAGTTTTTTGAGCCAAAGCATTGGTTGGAAGCCTATTTTGTAGGTACACAGTAGTGTTGACTACTTCAGCCCACATGGTCTTAGGTAAATTCTTTTGAAATATGAGGCACCTAGCCATATCCATAAGACTTCTGTTTTTTCTTTCACTGACCCCATTTTGCTGAGGTGTATAAACATTGGTCAGCTGATCTTTGATGCCAATATCATTGCATAAAGCTTGGAACTGAGCTGAGGTATACTCAGCTCTATTGTCTGACCTGATGGTCTTGAGCTTACAACCTGCTTTAGTTTCAACAGCTGCTCTAAACTTCAAAAACACTTGAGCTACCTCAGACTTGTGCTTCAAAAAGAAAATCCAGTAATATCTGGTATGACCATCAATAAAGAGAATGAAATACTTACTTCCATTCAATGATTTTGATTTCATAGGACCACATACATCAGAGTATACCAGCTCTAACTTGTTTGATGCTCTCCAGGTTGTATTTGCGGGAAATGGGAGCCTGGCTTGCTTTCTCATCTGACAAACTTCACAAACATCTTCATTTTGGACTGACTTAGTAAAGTTTTCAACCATCTCCTTGCTGACCATTTGAGCCATCGATCTAAAGTTGGCATGACCAAGCCTTTGATGCCAAAGCTTGGATTCTTCTGTTGAGGCAACACATGCTGAGTGTGAGTCACTTGGCCAGTTGACTTCAAAGCACTTATCAGTCATAATGATTGTCATGAGGCTTGATCCATTTGGATCAGCAATTTGGCATTCCTGGCCCTTGAACACAACTGAGTAGCCCTTTTCAAGCAGTTGAGCAATGCTAAGCAGGTTCCTCTCAATCTCAGGTACCAGCAGCACATTTGTGATGACCTTGTCTCCTGTGGAAGTGCATATTAGCATATCCCCTTTTCCTTCAGCCTTGATAAACTGACCATTGCCAACTTTCACCTTGGTTTTGCAGCTTCTGTCTAAGGTTTTGAAGATGGTTGCATCAGGTGACGTGCGGTTAGTACAACCACTGTCCAATAACCATCCTTTTGAACCCTTCTTCTGACCAGCTGAGCATGACACAACAAAAACCTGTTCTTCATGGTCACTACTATCTTTAACCACTCAAGCTTCAACATTATTGTATTGTGCTTGATTCTGCCCAGGTCTGCCTTTTTCTTTACAAACCCTTTCTATATACTCATTCTTCTTGCAGTGTTGACATAAAGCATCTGGTCTAAACCAACATTTGGCCTCTGGATGACCAGGCCTTTTACAATATCTGCAGAGTTGATCTCCTCTTCTTGCAGCATCAGGCTTAGGCCTGCTTATCCAGTTCTTTTTGCCTTTGTAGGCAGAGGTGCTTGAGGCAGCTTTGGCCTTGGCTTGAAAAGCACTTTCCTGGTGCTCTTCCATCTTGCTAGCTCTCCTTTGCTCCTGAGCATAGAGGGCATTAATGAGCTCAGTTAGGGAGATGCTTGCAAGATCTCTCGAATCCTCTAGGGATGAGATTTTTGCCCCATATCTTTCAGGCAATGTTGAGAGCACCTTCTCCACAATCCTTGCCTCACTGAACTATTCTCCTAGCAACCTTATGCTGTTCACAACAGCCATGATTCTATCTGAATATTGCTTCACTGTCTCTTCCTCCTTCATCTTCAAATTTTTGAAATCTCTCCTCAAGTTCAACAACTGCTGCATTGTCTTTTCTGTACCTTAGAACTCCTCCTTGAGCTTGTCCCAGGCTTGCTTTGGAGTTTCACAAACCATTTGGAGTTTCACAAACCATGATTCTGGTGAAGATAACATCAGACACACAATTCTGAATGCAGGACATGGCTTTATGCCTCTTGGTCCTCTCATCTGCGTGTTGCCTAATTTGAGTCACTGTGGGGTTTGCTCTAAGTGGAGCTGGCTCAACATCTGAGCTCACAACTTTCCTCAGATCGAAGGCCTATAGGTAAGTCCTCATCTTGACTACCCATATGTGAAACCCTTCACCATTGAAGACTGGTGGTGCTGCAAGAGAAAAGCCTGATGAAGCCATCGATTTTGTAGGTATACAATGACAGGTCCACTAAGACAAAATTTCTAGATACCAATTGTTAGTGTTTGAAGAACAAAACAACTTCCAAAGCTGAGTCTTGAGTAACAAAGCTCATTGCTTGTGGAGGAAACAAACAGAACTTTGCAAAGGAAAACAAGAAAAAAAACGAAAAGAAAAAAAATAGAGCATAAAATGAATGAAATTCAATGATTTTCATTAAGAAGAAAACATTGGCATATAGCCATTACATATTTCAGTCAGTGACTGAACAAAAACAAAGCAAACTTCACCTAATGCTTACCTAATACGACTAATTACATGGAAACTAGGAAAAATAACTTGTACTCATAAACAAAGCTGATTTATCAGCTCAATCACCACCTAATTACATCAATCATCAATCTAACATAGTTCTAAATAAACTATAATTCATTACATCAACTAAAGTAACAAAATGAATCAAAATGGAACTAGATGGCAGTGGTTGCACTCGATTCTGCTGTTCCTGCATGGCTTGATGTGCATGGCCAGCTTCTTGGTGCTGCATGCTGACCAATCTTCAGCAATAACCACTTATCAAATTTCACAACGGTAGAATTTGACTCAAACTCTAACCTCCTAAACGGCACAAATTGGGGAACCAAGACTATTTTTCATTTTGCACACATTGGGATTCAAACATAAGACCTCTAAGTAAGTTAAGACCTTACAACTGAAACAACAAGCTTATTTTTATTATTAATTGAGCAAAAATAACATATAAGCTAGGTCTTCAAAGTTAGAGGTTGGAACAAAAATTAATAAAAATTCAATGAAAATGATTTGAACACAAGGCCCCAAACAAACATAACCAACACCTAGTCACTACAATAGGTTAATTACTTAACATGATTTTCACAAACTTAATTCGAAAAGAGGACGTGATCACTAGCCCAATTTCTACTAACTCGGTTTTTCGGATGTGACACAAATCCTATGACATGCTAACTATATCCAATGATTTCAAAATATCACAGTCACGTCACTTTTCACATGTTCATATCATGCACTTTCCAGTGTAATCACATTGCTACTTGATCCACATACACTTCATATCAGATATGTGTATAAAACTAGTAGATCACAAGTTAATTTCTGACATATTCACACAATGTGCAATCATATTGACACATCATATACATAACAGTTCACATATAAGCTTAGGTAAGAATACTTACTCTTAGGACTGAGGATAGGTTATTACGCCACCTAAGCCCTCATTTAACTCACTAATTTTTCATTAATTATAGCATATCATATCATTCACCTTTGCTTCAATGACAAAAGCTCAAGTAAACTTTTATTTTCCTTTTTCATTGTTTGTAGAAGCTCCCAATTGATTTGTCACTTTACATACACATAAAAAAAAATACAATACAAACACATTACCAATAGCAACAAGCACAATCAAATCACTTTAGAACCATAGATCTAAGCTTCTCATTCACCATACCAAAAAACTAGCTAGTTTTGCTTAAATATAGATTTCAACAATCAAATCTAATTTATAAGCCTCAATTTCAATTTCAAACACCTAAATATCATCTAATTACATATTTAAACACTCAATTTCACCTAATTACATAGATTTAACTTTTTCGGAAAAATCAAGTTTGTATGAACATTAAAAAAGGGAAACGTCCAGTTTATTAAAATTCATTTAAGGATTTGTTAAATTAAGATCAAATACCTTTTAGATCAAAATGAGTTAGAAATCACTTTAAAACGGTAGATTAGCTTAGAATTACGAGATCTACCATTTTCAATCCAAAAAGCGATTTAAAATCATTAGATTTTTTGAAATCTTGATTAAATCAATTAAAACTCAAATTAAAATAACAACATAGTTAGTTTAATCATAAAAAATTACAATGTTACCTCAATTTGGAGAAATCAATGAGTTGAGGATCTAATTTGAGCTAAAATGTGATAAGAACAATGGTGAAATTGAAGGAGAAAAAAAATGAGTTTTCTTTAAAATTGAAGAAGAAAATTGTGTTTAGATAGCTAGAAAATAGAAAAAGGATGAATCAATTTGTGAGAGAAATGGGAGGGAAGAGATGTGGGTGGTCTTTAAATAGCCAACCAAATTTTAAAAATTGGGTAATTTCCTTTTTGGCCACCTCTAGTTTCTTTCCTTTTTCAAATCAGTCCTTATTTTCAATTGAAACTTATTTTCTAATTTATTTTCAAATCCGATCTCATCTTAAAAATTTGTTTTAAGGATGTTGATTCCCGAACACCTAATTTTAATTTCTTAACCTAAGATTTTAATTCTAATTGTTTAAATATTTTATTTTAATCATTTTTTTTGAATGACCCAACCTAATTTCAATTCACTAGTCCTCGATTTACTAACCCGATTCTACTAGTCCGATTTTTAGAATGCGACATTAAATCTGTATCTTAATGTTAACTTAATGTTGGTGAGACAATACCTCCTTATAGTTGATTAAAGTTGTTCACACTTGATGAAGAGTTGAAGTACTACCAGTTTCATGCATTTTAATGTACATATAGCTCATTGATGAAAAAACCTCTAAGGCACAAAGATCTACGATATCACTTAGATTCTCAATTTAAACATTAAATTCGAAAATCAAAATTCTAATTCATATTTCACGAGTGTATGGATAAGATTCATCATTTCGCCTTCAACTATACTATTTTCCTCATTTTGATAATCCAAGTTTATGATTGTCCTCCGAATAATGTCGTCTCCAACATTAGCACCTCCCTTAAATCCATAAATTATTTTCCTCATTTAACTTAACCATTAATAAAAACTTAATACATTATAAAAGAAAACTAAAACTCCAATTGTACCAAAAATAACATCCATAACATAACATGATAATGCCATTTTTAAAGTTGGACACAAATTTAAAACTAAAGTCCATAACATAACATAACAATGTTTCGATATCATCGAAGAGCAAACTTCATGAAGCCCACATTCCTTCGCTTGTCAAATCCCTTGTTTCTTCCTAAAAAATGAAGGCAAATAATCAAACTTCTATTGTAATTCATCGTTTCCATGATTATATATAAAGGATGCATATCTAACATAACTTTGATGAAAATAAGCATAATTACATGGTGGCAAACATCCTTAAATGCGGATCAACAGGCAGTCCAATCCACTCAAATAATGGATCATACAATGCATTTTTAATTGGCCTGAAAGTAATAAGACTTTCTTTTTAGTAAGGATTTCATGATTGAAGAGAAAAAGTATTAAGGATTTCAAAGATAAACAAAATGGAATATGTAGAACAACCTTGGACTGGAAAGGTTTCCAGTGTTGGAACTAGTGCCAGCTTCATTGTGCGTCGATGAAAGGTTCCAATTCTCACGTTCAGCATCAGATGCTGCCATTTGCATTGGCAATGTGGATGGTTCTCTCTGTGGCATTGGCATTGGCAATGTGGATGAGAATGATTCATCAAATCCAGAAAGGATTAGCTTGAAGCCACTCTTAAATGTTGCACACAAAAACCATATATTTAGAACATTTTGAAGCTAAATTTGAGTATTTTGGACAAATCAATTTACCCTGAACCGCTTGAATGTTGATGATGATTCTCCCAATCCATATCTGGTCCTTGCAGGAGCTGATTGTCGTCGTTCCGAAGTTCCTCGCTGAATCAATTCAAAAATATAAATTTAAAAGTGAGAGGAAACAAATTAAATTTGTATGTTAACGTTAATTTAATGTTGGTGAGACAATACCTCCCTGTAGTTGCTTAGGGGCGTTCGTACTTGATGAGGAGTCAAAGTATTACCAGTTTCCTGCAATCATATACATTCATTGTTCCATGGAAGAAAAGGTATTTATTTCCAATAAATCTTGTTAATGAGAAAGGGTTTTTCTTTTACATTCTGAGGTAATGAATTCATGACAATGCTTGACAAGGAGGTCCCGGTCCCAGTCCCAGAGATAGGATATGTAGGAGTGGGCCTAGCAGGTTGATTCAACAATCCTTGTTGTTGTTGAAGCCTTTGCAGATTTGAACTTTCAGGCAGATTAGATTTACAAAGGTCTGAATTTGATAAACTGGGCATAGAGAATTCACTACTTGCTTGCTGATGACGAGGCAACTGATAGGATCTGCAATTCAGAATAGAGAGTGGTTAATTATGTTTAAAATGATTCCATATGTCATTTGAACAAAACTTAAAAGCAAGCAAACATCAGATTTAACCGGTCAATATACCCTGAATGCATAGAGTTGGGAAATTGAGAATCTGGTTGATTCGTCATCAGATTTAACCGGTCAATCTGATGATCTTGGTAGTCATTCAAATCTTTGAAGTTGTACCTCCCACTAAAGAGAAAAAATAAGGGTTGGAGATAAGCCTGTGAATCATACTATTGCAAAACCTTAAACAAAACAACTTCTTTATAAGATATGAAGTACCGCAAACTGGAAAGCATAGAGGATCTTGGTTGTAAAGAGTGACATCGTAAATCTGATACATCGGGTGGATTGGTTTGACGATTAGGAGCAAGTGTTGAAGTCCTAAATCCATCAAACAAGGTGAACCACTCCGCATTTATCCATTTGATATTAAAATTTAGAAAGAAAAACAAGAGGTACCTTAATGGCATGGAAGATTTAGCCAATCCAATGTTATAAGTTTGAGGATTAAATGCTCTGGGTGTCATTGAAACTTGATGATGCTGATAGGAGAAATTCTGAGACCTATAATAGCAAAAGAAACAATAACAAAAGTTGATATTTGCACATTACAAGATGCACTAAAATGAAGAAAGAAGGATGATGAAAATACATAAGCTGGGAAGGCATTGAATCCTTAGTCAACATGGAATGCAGGAGAAGTGAGTTAGATGCGTTTGACCTATTCGAGACTTGGTTAAGCAGTTGTGATGGATTGTTTAACTGCTGCTGGGACCTGGATTCAATATACAAAGATCCCATCACAATATGGTTCTAAATATCATGTGTTGATGTGTATCATGCATATGCATATGATACAAATATTTAATACCTTGAAGGTGTAGAAGATCTAGGTTGAATGAAGTTGTAACGCTGAGAATCGGAGTTGCCAATTGATTGGAACTGATTAGCTTCTGACCTGAAATCCAAAGAAAGGAAACATTAAGAGCATCATACTTATTGTAGTTTATTGGTGTTGCATCAACTCGATACCCTGATGAAGCCAAAGGCCTATAAAAGTCCTCTTTGTGCGAGTTCCAAGTCGGTGCTAGCCGGTTGATTTGCGTGGATCTTCCATGCAAAAGTCCAACCCCCCCAGTCCGCTCAGTCCAAAAAAAAAAAAAGCAGTTAATGGCCTTATATAGTGAGACCTTATCGATATCGACTAATTTTAAGTAAACAATTAATACTCACTGAGTTTTGAGGGGTCAAATTTGGGTAGTTAAGTGCTTGCTGATTTCCATCGGAATTATTGTTTCCATTGTTCTGTTTAAATTGATCAGCAAACGTTACCCTCCTGCCTGGATTGGCTGGTTCTACCCTTCGAGGCCTATGGCTATATCAATGTTGGAAACATTTTCTATTTCAGTATAATAATATTTCATTAAACAATTAAGAAAAAAATCAAAAACATACTTTAGAAGCTCAGCTTGAAGGCTACTTCCAATATCACCATTGAGATTATTTGTTTGAACTGAGTTAACCCTATTCTCCGAGTAAATTGGTTGAGTCGTATAAATTCCATCTTCTGGCAGGCTATTTCTAATATGATTATTGAACTTATTTTCTTGAATCGAGTTAACCCTACATTCCGAGCAAACCGATTGAGCCGTATAAACTTCATCTTCTGGTATTCTACTTCCAATATGATTATTAAACTGGTTTGCTTGAACTGAGTTAACCCTAGGTTCTGAGTAAATTGGTTGATCTGTATAAACTCGATCTTCTGAGAGCCTTTCTGCCTGAACAAAATACAAGATAAGATATAAAATAAATAAGAATAATACAGTGTAATATAAATTATTTATATCTGATAGGCATAGAGTTTGAACTACTTTACAAGTGGCAAAGGGAATGAATTTGTTCGCTCCATTATATGAGGAGTAAAAGGAGGTGATGTTGTTTGATGTGCATCATTATCATTGCCTTCAAAACCTGAATATATTGGCTGCTCGAAGTTTGGATCGGAGCTCAGACCGTGAAGGAAAGATTCATTAGGTACATCAGGTGATGCTATCAATTGATCTAGTGGCACCTATTGGAAAAAGAAGAAGAAGATAAAAACTAGTATTACAACAAACATGGAAAGGGTTTGAGTTGTTATGATGGCTAACCTCTCCGAATTTATCGAGATCGACATTCATTTGGTCGAGCTGAGTCTGTTCATTTTTCGTTAATGGAGATTGAAGTTCCACTTCTGCATTCGCCTGTTGCATTGTAAATAAAGTTTTGATTAGCAAGGATAACACGACATATCGTTGTAGGCAAACCATGAATAGAAGTAAATGTAAATGTTTGCCCAGTAATTATGCTTAAGTTATAATCAAAGGCATTAGCTTTGAAGTAAATGAAAAACATATATGGTAAAATTGATATAATGTACTGAGGTATTGGGCATCTGAGATGGTTCAAGTGCTGATGGAGATTCATGGAGTTCATTGACAGAGACTGGCAAATTTTGGTTGGAGTTTAGCTCATCTATTACAGGTTGATTGTTATTGCTTCCACTGGCTGATCCAAATATTTCCTCAATCCCCTAAAAGTAAAACAATAGTTAACATATATATATAGCTTTAAATTATTAAAGAATTTGAGGTATAGTATAAGTAAATAATTTTCTTAGTTACCTTTGATAAATTTGTAGTTGTTTCATTCACCATAATATCATTGTCGTTGTCCGTAAAGTCAAAATCATTGAAGTCATTGAAGTCATTGAAGTCATATAATGGGTACTCCATTTAGCTGTCTCTTTAGAGCCACTTGAAATTACTGCTTCTGCTCAAAATAAATAAATAAAAATTATAAATCTATGCTTTCATTATTGGAAAATTAACTTCAAATTACACAAAAACTATAGTCCAAACCCATATTAAAGATGGTTGAAAATCAGATTAATTATTATAATTTTTATTTTTATTTGTTGATTTTAATAATTCAAATAAAATAGAGTTAAGTGTACCCAAGTAAAATATTTTATTATTATTATTAGTTATTTTGGTTAAATATTTTATTATTATTAGTTATTTAAAAATAAAATTAAGTGAAGTCAAATAAAATAACATCTCTGCCTTTACTATCATTGTAAAAGAAAGAGTAATTTGGAGTTATTTAAAACTTAGAGGATACAGTTTGTTTACAAAATGTTAAATCTAAAAATGCGAATAAAACAAAATCAAAACCGTAGTTAAAAATGAGAACAGATAATCTGTTTTTAAATCTAAAATAATGTAATTAGAATATTGTACAAAATACAACATACAATGCTTATTTTCCTTAATGGATTATAAATAAAAATTTAAATAACATCACATTAAGTAATCTTTTTAACCTTTTTCTCTTTTAAAGAAGAGAGAGTAAATTTATCTCCAATTGAATTAAAATTAAGGTGTAAGTTACGATTGTATCTATATCAAATGAATGACACGTTTTTAGATCTAAAAGACATAATCGTTATTTCATACACAGCATGACATATAGAGAAAAAAAAAGATTTGAATTAATTATATCGAATCACTCATAACTTTTTTTACTTTCCTCAACAGAATCATAATCAATAATGGGAACAATGATTGTTCCACTATTCAACACATGACACGTTCTTAGATCTGAGTGATGTAATCATAATTTTATATAAATAAATTATACATCGATTATCTTATTTTAAATCATCCTTAAAATTTTTCTCTAAAACAAGAAAAAAGAGATTTGAACTCTCAAATGAATCAAGATTAAAGGGTAGGATGAGGGAGAATATTTAACAATATCAAAAGCTCCCATTTTTTAGTACAAATCAAAAAAGAAAAATATAGATTTTGAGATATAAAAATGCATCATAATCAAACTAAACTGAAACTAGAATCTAGAAATTTAAAAGGGTCTTTTACCTCCAAGATAGGGGGTCTGTCCCCTTTACTGATGCAAAGGAGATAGTAGAAGCAAGCAGCCAAAGCAAGAGATGGGGACAAATATGGTGAAAGGATATGATTAAGACCCTAGTTTTTTGTGAACTAGAAATGAAACATTGACAGACTATTTATAGGCAAAAAAGTAGAGTGAAGGGTACATGTGTGTGAGTTACAAAGTTAAAAAATGGTTAAATGATGAGTGGTTTAGAGAGACTTTGAAAGGTTTCATAATAATTTTAATGTTTTATGTAATTTGGTCCTGATTCACTATTAAAAATAATCTACACTTAATGGTATAAATTTTTTGGCATAAAATACAGCTCAATTACACATCCTTTTATTAAAATTTGTTGCTCAATAGTCAAATAGTCGAATGCTTCCTACGACTTTCATTGGTTTTTCAATACAACTTAGATATAATCCTTTAGCCACAAAATGTTGGTTTTAATATTCTTTAATGAACTTATTTTGATACAAAATATTCACAATTATCAAAAGCTAATCTAAATTACAGCTTATATAAGACATTATAATCATTCTTACATTCCTAAACAGCCAAACATTAAGTATAACTAAGCGTTCGAATTTTAACATTGTTTAAATTTCAAATTATAAAAAATTCACCCTTAATTTATCAAAAGTTAGGCATAGTGAAACTTAATGTGGAATTTATATTCGGTGATAATGATGAGCTGGCAAGAAATGTTGAGTTTTTCAGCGTGTAATTATTTGATTGGTTAAAAACTGAATAATTATTACATGGTTCATACACGTGGATTTTAAATGATTAGAAGAAAAGTAATTTACTAATAAATAATTAATTAATTAAGAGGAGCAAAAAAAGGAATAAACCTAGAAATTGACAAAAAATAATAAGAATAAAGCCTCTTATCTGGCTTTGCCACGCTATACCTGCAGTGATTGGTTCACAATTAATTCTGCCATTCATGCAAATGCTTAAACTTACCATAAAGTCAATCTCTATAAAAGGCAAGTCCACCATGGTTGAATTAACTTTGAGAACTGAAAAACAAATCTTAAACAAAATCACCTTACAATTTATAAAACCAGTTTTTTTTTTAATAGTGTTTGAGTAATATATAATAACTGTAATTAGTGAATTGTATTGAATTGAATATAATTAAAGTTTTTCAACTAAGTTTTTTAATTTTTAAAATAAATAAAAATTAATGTAATTACGTGTATAATTAAAAATAATAATACTTAAATTTATACATCATTTAAGATACACAAATTATTAATTTTAGGATAAATATTTCACTACAAACAAATTTCCATAAACAATATTTACTTTTACTAATGGTCCATTTCTATTATTAGGGTTATACCATCGGATACTTTTATCTTTCAGTATATGATAAACCTATACAAACACATCTTATTATCATAGGTGTAGGAATATCTATATAATGATAGATCAAATTTATCCTTCAGTATAGGTCTTATTTATACCAACGGTTTTATTAGAACCGTCGATATAGATGTATTCTAGAAATATTAAAATATGTAGTAGGTTTTTATATTTTTTTAAATTTAAAATTTATTATTTGTAAGAATTTAGTCTCTTTATTTATCAAAAATTTCAAGTTTAACTGCTAATACTATTAAAATTATTTTGTTAAATTATTAAGTTTTTTCTTCAATCACAATACTACCAAGTGAGTTTTTTTTTTCAAAATGTTACATCAACAACTTTAACAAAAAAATTAAAAATGTTGACAATTAAACTTAAATTTTGAAATCTAAAAAATAAAGAAACTAAACTCTTGGAAAGAAAACTAAAACTACTAAAGTCCTAATGTGCAAAAAAAAAACCCTTTTAACCATTTGTTAAATGTAATTTAAAATTTTTAAATTATTTTTTTAATAAAATGCTTATACAGATATATTGTTTTATTTGTACTTTGTGATCTCGTTTAAATCATTTAAATTTTTTTATTGATGAGAGATAATTTCTTATACATTTTTAACTACTAAATAATTAACTAAATTGCATAGTATTTATTATAAATTATTTATATTAAACTAAATTGAACTGAATTACATATTATTTATTATTAATTATTTATACTTGATTAATATCAGTCAATGACAATAATGAGTATATATATTTAATGTTAGAGAAAGAATAACTCAAAAAAATATTGAATGATAAAGTAATTAGATAAAATTGCTTAAGATGCTTATTTTTCTTATTAATTTTATTAGAAATCGTATTGTCAAATACTTTTTTGAACTATTGTATCGTACATGCTGGTTTGATTTTAGATTTTGTTACTTGTTTATAGACTTGTATTTTTCAAGTATTATTAATTAATGTTATAATAATTAAAATATCTTTAGAATTTAAAATTATATAGTTGTGTAATTACAATTTCAATTACCAAACATGACATAGGAAATGATGATGTAATTACACTCTTTTATTCAAACACGTTTTTAGGTGGACTCAAGTAAAACATTTTTTACTTTATTATTATTAGTTATTTTAGTCAAATATTTTTTTATTAGTTGTCTGAAAATAGAGTTGTAACACCTCACAATCGGATCTGAATGGGTGATGTCACATTACATCGTCAAAGCAACTCAAGTTATTATCGCACAAATACTTTCAATTCAATGGTCAAAACAATTCTTATACATGTATTTATAGCTTTCATTTAATCAATTTACAGGGTTATAAGGGTTAATTTCAAAGTTAGGACTCAAGTCCAAACTCAAAATTTAAATTTCAAATTTATGTCTCGAGACAGGTCATAAATTATTTTGGGATTTTTAGCTTTGAAGTTGACTTGTCTCAAGACACTACATGTTTCTCAAGACCAACTTCCCCTTTTTCAATAATTTTACTTTGATGTTTAAATGTCTCGAGATAAAGGGTTCCTATCTTGAAACCTAGAGTAGAGCAAAATCTATTTAGTTTTGATGTTCTTCTGTCTTGAGACTATACAAATCTATCTCGAGACCTCAGTCACTTAAATGCAAAATTTAAATGAAATTTATTCTAGCAATCTTGAGATATGTTTTTTTTTGTCTCGAGACTTAGTGACCAAATGATCAAAATCCTACACTTTTAAGTGTCAAAATTCTTAACCAAATGAACCTAAACATACCTAAAATGTACCACAAAACATATTCATTCAATTAACCTATCTAAACATGCAAATATTACCAAATTGTAACCTTCACTACATCATTACTAAACCAGCCAATTTGCACATTCAAACCCACATAATCAAGCATAATTATCTAGTAATCAAAAGATTAAATTCAACCAATATAACATTAAAGGTCACTTACCAAAAATATCAAACTAATTTAAGGAACAAGCCAACCAATCTAGGTACATGCCATATGACTTTAAAACATATATATACATACAAAATAGGATCATAATAGCTTCCAAGCTGAGCTTTAGTGTTGGATGCTTCACTGCGAAATCTCTTTAACTATATCTGAGACATTGTCACACCCAAAAATATTAAAGGTTTCGCATAATGAAAATTCTGAGTACTTAATTAGAACATTTTCTACTTAAATGGGTTCTAATGCAATTATGTGAACCTTACGGGCTGGTTGGGTGAATAGTTAGATTTTAAATTTAGTTCAGTCAAATTAGAACTAAAAGTTTCTGTTAGTGGGAAACATTATAATTAAGGGTATTAATAATACTGAATGACTTGGGATTAAGGGAAGAGGTGATAAAGACTATATATAGGAAGAATTCTTCATGCTGATATTCATTCTTCTCTTATTCTTCTATCTTCTTCTCTGGTTCATTCTGTAAGAAAGGAAAACTAATAAACGAGTTGCATGAAAGGAAGAATCTAAGGTATTAGCATAAATACTTAAGAACTTAGCAATTTGGAAATTTTTCTAACTCTTATGTACCTTTCAATATAGGAAAAAGAATGAAAGTCAGGGGAGTTCGGTATAATTTATTTTGAACTATGATGTTTAAGTCGTAGATATAATCTATAACTCTTCTACATGCATATGGATTAAGGTTCCGTACATATGTATATCTTTGTTTTGATCTTTATATGAAAATTATATTTTGCCAACCAAGAAAGAGGAGGTCCAAGTGATAAAGGGAAGGCTAATGAGGCGTAAGCTGTGTCAACCCAGGTATTTTGTTGGTGAGATTCTAAAATCAAACCTTCTGTGGTTGTTTTATATATATATATTAGTAATGTGTTTTCATGTTGTGGTTGACTTCATGTTTTGTTGATGATGAGTTGCTTCATCGTGGATTGTTCATATAAAGTGTCACGCCCTGAAATTGGGTCCAATAGTTTCAGGATTAGTGGATCGGATCTTCATAATTAAGTATCTAAAAAAATTAATTTTATTAAAATAGTATTTGGAAAATTTAAAACGACTTTCGAACAAAATTAAATCAAGATTAAAAAGAATTAACGAAAAGAGTTTTAAGAAGAATGATTAATTTATAAAAGGGATAAAATTGGAAGTAGCCCAATGGCAAATAGCCTAAATTTTTAAAAAAATTGGGTTGTCTCCCCTATCAATTTTAAAAGCCAATCCTCACTCCCTTCTATCCTCATTATCATTTGAATTGTTTTCAAATCCTCCCAAATTCTCTCAAACTCTCTCCACAAATTTGAAATTCCTTCCTCCTAAACACCAAATCTTCCATCAACTCCAAAGAAAAACCTCTCAAAACTATTCAATTTTTTCATCTTTTCTTCAAGGAATTTTTAAAGAAACCTTAATGCAGCTCATTTTTCTTTCCTAAGCAAGGTGATTTACTGATTCTAGTTTAGATTTATGTTCAAAATTTCTTCAGAAATGAAGTTTTAATCCTATTAAATGGGATTTCTAAGATTTATTAAATTCAAGTCGAAATTAAGCTTAAAAATGGTGAAATCCAAAATCCATTGTTAAACCTCTATTTCTAGGTGTTTTCTAACTTAGTTTGACTAGATTAAAAGGTTTTTAAACTCAAATTATCATATCATAAAAAAATTCTAATAGATTTAATGAAAATTTTCACTTTAAAGCTTAATAATGGTGATTTTTCCAAAAAAATTAAAAATTGAGTTCCTAGGTGTTCTATTAGTTGAGATCAAACCTAAAAGGTATAATTAGATGTTTATAAGAAATATTGAGCAATAGGAATGAAATCGGATCAAGAAATCTGAATTTCAACTTAACTAGCTTATTTTGTCAGTTTTTGAAAAGCTAGTTCAGATCTAAGTATTTGATGTATTTATGATATGTTTATTGTTACATGTGATGTGTTTGTATCATTTTTATTATGTGTGTGAAGCTTCAGATTCATTGGAGGCTTTTACAAGCAAAGCAAAAGGTAAGGGTAAGGTGATTTGAGCTTTTGGCTAAGCACACGAAAGTTTCAACGGTGAGTGTTCCGGAGTCGATGCTATTAAGCACGATTAAAAATGTTAATTAGAGTCTTAGGAAGTTTAAAATTTAACCTGATTCCTACAAGTAAGCATTTCTAATCTCTTGTTTAAAATTGTGCAAAGTGTGCCTATGCTTTATGTAATGTGTTGAGAGTGTGCTAAAATAGTGAGTAAATGTGGTGTAAACTATGATTGGGATCTGTAATCTATTAATTTTATGCACGTTTATATGATCTCAAGTGAATGTGGCTCTATAAGAGCAATAAGATAACACTGGAGAGTGCGAAATGCATGCCTTGCTAAGTATGTTTAGTATATGTGAAAACTGAAATGTATGTGACAAATGTGATATGAAAATGTGCATGAAACAGTTATGAAACATGTGTAAATATGGATATATTTGCATTATGATATTTTGAAACCATTGGATATAGTTGGCATGCCATAGGATTGTGAGTACTCACCCACTATTGATACATGATATGAGCATAGAGGCTCATGGGATGTGTTGGAGAGATAAGGAAATGTTGAGTTAAGATCTATTCAATGGGATGTGTTAGTGTTTAGAGAGTGTTTAGCTTATGCTATGTGTTAGGCTCTATGAGCCAAGGTGTGTTTAGAGACCCATTTATCCAATATGTAAATTTGTGCACGTATGTTTCATAGTCTCAATGGGCCCATGTATCATTAATTGATGTTGTCGAAACCATTTTTTTAGATTCAAAAACGGGGATCAACTTTTGTGAAAATAAAACGTGGAGTCGCCACCAATCTTTTGTTTAGGTGTGACTGGCTCACCTGATAAAACATTTCATTCCATTTAGATCAATTTTGGCCTACATAGATTTGAGAAAGCGGGTTGGGGAGCTGGTTATGTATTAGGAAGGATTAGCACCCTCATTACGCCCAAAATTGGTACCAAATTGATTAAGTATTGTCCTTATGTCTGAGATTTGAAACTATTTTTGAAATATGGTTCCTTCGAAAACATTTGAATAGCCCAAGTTGATCGTCAAAATTCTCTTGTTTGAAAGGAATGCAGCATCATATCCAACACGATAGGACATGATCCTTTATTCGCTCGAGAACTCGATAAATTTTGATTTCCAAAAATTCATACATTGAAAATAAAAACAAGGATGCCCAATTATTTAGTCCAACGAAAAACCGAAACCCAGCACGATAGAGCACTATTCCACAAACTTCCAAGCATTGAACATTGCCTTGTTTTAGAATTTAAAGAATACGAATGGAATTCTAAAGGAATATTTGATTATTTTGAACAAATGAGAAATCGAAACCCAACACGATAGGGCACAATTCTCCGAATTTCCAAGCATCAAACATTGTCTTGTTTTAGAATTTAGAAAAAATACAAATGAAATTCTAAAGGAAGGTTCGATTATCTTGAACAAACGGGAAATCGAAACCCAGCACGGTAGGGCACGATTTCCCGAATTTCCAAACATCAAACATTACCTTCGTTTTAAGGAATTTTTAAACGAGTAATTAGAAAGCCAGCTTGAAATGCATTAATTTGACTTGAAATCAAATGGAATAATTAGTTTTAAAGAGTTGGAAAGTATAAAGTGATATTTGTAAACCAAAAAGGAAACATAAAAACATGGGATAACATGTATGTATGAAATACTATGATGGATGAATGAAGATAATATAGTTCATTTAATCAACTAACAAAATAAACGATTAAATTCAACCAATCTAAAAAAAACATTATCGATTTCCTAAGCATGAATGAAGAATAATTAATATAATCGTAACACAAGACGAAAATAATAGACAACAATAATATACGCAACCTAATACAACACAATCAAATGCAAAATATGCAAAACAAAATGAAAGTTAAAAAATATGTATAAGACAAATTTAAAAGGATGAACACATGATATATTATAAATGAATTATTGAATTTGAAACTATTTGTAAAAACGAACTAAAGATATCTAAGCATTCATTAAAATATGCGTTATAGAATGAAAGCTTTTAAGTCAAATAATATATGCATGTAAAAATATTTATTAAAATACACTCAATAAAGAAAAATTTGATAATATATAGAATGTGAAAATTTAGCAAGAATACATAATAAAATATAATTTAAGAAATATACATAATAGGTTCACACAACACACATATATATAAATAGTTTTGGAAATTATTAATTGTAAAAATTTGCATGAAATTAACAATGTATATAAGGCTAAATTAATTTTTCCATAAGTCATATATGTAACAGATATAAAAAACCATAATCAAGTATACAATAAAAACTATATGTATAAACACACGAATTTAGTAATGTATAGCTCAAATATAAATACCAATATATATACGTATAATAATAATGTAAAAAAAACATAAGACATGTGAGATTTTTCTTTAAATAACATCAATACATACTATGTAAATAAATTTAAAAGAAATTACGTATGCAAAATAAAATGAGATTAATAATATACATAGAATATAAAAGGAGAGTAAAAATGTATTATAAAATGTGAGATTAGGAAACACTTATGCATATAATAGATTTAAAAACATATATATACATAAATAAATTTAGAAAAAATATATATACGAGAATAACATGGGATTAAATATGTATATAGGATTAAACTAGTTTTACTATAGATCATACATGTACAAACATAAGAACATTTGAATGAAATATTATATAAATAATTAAAATCATATGATGTGAAAATGAACTTCAAAATAATAATTTTTATAAAACAAAGTAAGATTATTAAAAAGGTTTAACACACACATGGAGAAAACTAAAAGGATATTAAAATTACAATGAACAAAAGACTCCATTGAAATAATACATGTATAAGTATATATAAAATATTTAAACGAGATATTGCACAAAACATTAACATAATATGACAAAAATACTTCAAAATAATTGTACAAATAAAAACAAAGAAAAAACATTAAAGTGAATCCACACATAAAATATCAAATGAATCTTAAAATAGCGAGTTATATACAATTAGTAAAAGCAAATTTGAATACATAGTTCGTAAGACAATTTAAAAAAAACAATATATATGTATAAAAGAGAAACAAAACAAAAAAAAATAAAAATAAATAATGTATATGAAAAATGAATAAATAAATAAATAATAAAAGGATTAAAATCAAACTGATTACAGGCTAAATTGAAATAAAAATGAAATTAGAGATAAAAACTAAAACAGAATAAAAATCTGGGGTCAAAATTAAAAATACGCACGAGGTTTGAGGACCAATCGGGGAAAAAACCAATATCTGGACACGTGTCTGTGTTCCAGTGCACTGATGGGTCAGGGATTCGATTGGAAAGAATAACAAAGTTATAGGGTCAAATTTATAAAATAAAATGGTAAACAAAGGGACTAAATTAAAATAACAACCAATTTGGAAGGACCACGGGCGTAAATAGCCCATTCACTGCAGAAACACGCGGATCCTGATGGTTTGGGTCGGGTCGCATAGGCATGGCATAAAACGGCATCGTTTTTGGGTTATTGGACTTAACTCAAAACAGCGTCGTTCCATGTGTCTATAAAACCAATTTTTTTTGAAACATCATCATTTTATCAGTGTATTAAAAAAAAAGAGAGAGGGAGAGAGGTTCCTCCAGCCTGGGCGATTTTCGGCCACCGGATTGCTTCCTGTCTGTCGCCGACGTCCGCCGTGCATGGTGGCCGAAGGTGCGAAAATGGTCCCAAATCAATCCCCTCATTCCCTTCACTCCAAACTCAAGTTCCAAACAAACGAAGGCCTCCTAGAGAATCGAATCAAGCCACGAGAACTATTCGGCTACGACTTCTCCGACCTCCAGCAAGGTAACTATATCCATTCCTTTTTTAATATATGTATAAACTATATATTGCTTAAACTTGTAAAGAAAAGAAGTGTAAGAACAGAACAAAAGACCACCTTTTTTGTCGAATATTGTTTTGATTTCTTTTTGATTGACTCTTTTTTCAATTTCAAAATCCGTGTAAAAAAAAGTTACATTTTGTTCTCTTGGCTATATAGTCGAATACATATTTCTTGGTCTTTGTTGCCTTTGCGTATTGCGTTGTTTCTGTTCCCCTTTGTGGTCTGCTTGCAGGTTGGGAGGAAGGTCAACGAGAGGGGCTTCTATTTTGGTGCAAAGGACGGGCAAAGCCGGTCCTCGAGCATCGAATGAGCTGCTGAAGCACGTAGGCAGCTGAGGGGAGGTGCGGTGCTAAGGCTAGCTAGGGTTTCGGCTAACTGAGACCCAGTTTGGACACTGGGCCTATTGGGCCGATTGGGTTAGGGTTTAGGGTCTGTTTGTAAAATGGGTAGGATTTGGGCCTTGTACTTGGGCTTTATGTAAAATGGACTGTCTTTATTTTTTTGGTTTTTGTTTAAACGGGCCGGGAAAAATTGGGCCCATACAGATGTATTTGTGAGGAGTGTGCAACTATATGTGGTGATAAGACCATATTTGAAAGGCCTTTGTATCATGGAAGTGTGTTTTTAACTTGTGGTTCATGAGTGTGCAAATGTGCCTATAGTATGATTTTGCTTAACTTTTGAAATTTTGTATGTTTAGTAGTACTTTTGAACATTCACTGAGCTTGTTTAAGCTCACACTCTCCAATTTAAATGTGTAGAAAAGTAAGGCAACCAAGAGGTGAGAGGCCAGCAAGTAAGGCAATACTTTTGTGTAGGTGACTTTAGTTTTAAATATGTTTTAAAGGCAATGTGGGACTATACTTTGGGACTAGATTTTATAAACTGATTGTGGACTTTGGATTTGAATTTTGTTTTAATTTGTTGTTTTGATTCCTTTGGAATGATGCAAAGTTTGTTTTAGTGGTATGCATAAGTGTTAAAGACATGTTTAATGGCTAAAATGAGACTTTGAGGTCAAAGCAATATTCTGATGTTTGCGGCATATTTCAATGAAGCAAATGGTATATTTTGGACACATAGGTCGTTTAGATATGCATGTTAGGCCAATTTAACATGTTGAATAGTTGAATTCTAAGCCTTAGTTAGTGTGTATGCATGATAAGACTACTTGATGAGTCATATTTTACTAATGTATCCAATTATGTGAACAAATATGATTTAACTATTGATTAGGAGCGTTAGGATTTGGTTGAATTATGTTTGAAATTTTGTACGCTTGTACCTTAGATGCTTAATTTCATATATCAACCTTTAATTTTATGATTCAGTTAATTTGATATTTTGACATGATTCAATTAATCTGATAATTTGTCATCTTTACGATTTAGTTCCTAGGATTTATATTTTAAATATTAACCATGAATTAGTAACCGGATTAAGCTGAATTTATTTAGGAATTGTTTTAAATAGTCACTAGAACTAGATTATGTGATTAATTTTGTAAATCACGCATGATTACATGTTTTAAGTGAAATGATCATTTTACCCCTAAATACCTATTGTATGTTTTATGTTAGAAATGCATGTTATTAGGTTTTATTTGAATTTGTATGACCGAATTTGATTAAAATGTATGCTAAATGTTGATTAGATAGAAAAAAAAGTAACTACGCTTGAATTCTGTATGTGTTCAATTTTGAGTCACTCCGGTGACTAATGTGTCATTCCAGATTTAGGTCAGACTGTCCCGAATGGGTTTGGTGCACCACATAAAGTATTATTTTACAATTGCATGTTTTATTATAGTTTCCAATTTATTGATTGATAAACTTTCACTAGGAAAATAATTATTGATGAAGTTATCATTGCCATGGTCCACTAGATGTTATGTTTCGTAATATGTTGTGTTTTTCAATAAAATGATCAGTTGAATGCTTGTTATATGCTTTTCATAATTATGAATTATGCGTGGAGTATGGAAGTTTTAGCGGATGAAAGATGAAGAAATGCCACGTATTCACTTTGTGCCACATGTTATCTGGCTTTGTGGAGGTTCTGGCGGATAGTACGAAGAATGTATATGCATAGTTTTCTGCTTTGTGTGGGTTCAATGGGATTGTACAAAGATATTTGCACAAATGAATATGATAACCTAATGTGGGTTCTATGTACGTATGAGACTCTGCGGAGTCTAAGGCTTTAAGCCTCATATATGTAAGCAAGCCCATAGCCATGGCCATGGCTTATGAAAGTTATGAAAGATATGAAAGATCGATGGATTTAATTGATATGTTTAATGTTAAAGTTATATATGAGATTTCGCGAAACGAAGTCCGTGAAAAAGTCCTTTTGTATAAATCCACTATGTTTGTGAAGTTCTTCTATGAATAAGCATTTTTAAATTTGGTTTATCTATGAAGTTTCTTCTATGAATTCGCATGAATGAACTGCTATATTCATGAATTTTTCTGTACGAGTGCGCATGTTTGAGTCTACCTTATTTGTGAATCTTCTTCTATGAATTCACATGTATGAGACATTGTATCTATGAATCTTCTTCTTTAATTTCGTGTATAAGAGTCGACATTTAAAATCCACATTAAAGAGTCTGCAAGATTATCAACCAAGTAAATTTGATATAACTCTCTATTCATTCGATGAGTTTATATTAAGATTTTACGCAACAAGTCTGTATGAAGAGACTATATGCCTTGCAATCTTTCACAAAGGGAATTCTCATGCATATTATATTGTGCCATTATATGGTTCATGCTTGAATATAAGCAGTGGAATATGATCTCACAAGTTTTAGCTAATCAAGATCTACGGTGAATCCTAAAATTAAAGCAGCTTATTTTAGAACTCACAAAGTTCATCATGAACTTACCAAGTTTCTTTTCCTCATTTCAGAGATAATTCCAAATTGTGGTTCATAGAGAATTAAAGAACTAAGCGAAAACCTCCAAAGCCTTGTGTGAGCGTGACATCCTTTATTTTGTAACATGTGTAGATATCAAGACATCGCGTAGTTTAAATTTTTGTTTTATGTTTGTATAGTAACTTTCAAATCTAGTTAAAGATTTAATTAGATTCATGACAATTAGTTGAACATATTATTATAAGAGATAAATTTTATCATAAAATCGTTTCATTTATTATGATTTAAAAGAAAAACCCTAAGGATTTGTTAATTGATTATTAATATATTTTAATTTAAAAGTTGAATTCATGATGGATCGATCAACCGACCATTTGGGTGTTACAAATTTGTGCACGAAAACAAACAAATATGTACCCTAAGTAAAGTATACCCAGTAGTGCTAACATAACTCAAATTCAATTACAAACATAACAAAATTTAAATAACATAAGTAAGATAAAACTCAAGTTAACCAATTTACTATTTTATGTTAATAACAAATATATGTATATACTGATGATTTATTTATCATTTCATCTTATTCTCAATAATGCTTTACTCAATTCTTGATATAATTTTCGATGCACACTTAGGGTATTTGCATGTAGTTTAACATATTAAAATCATGTCTCATGATACCATTAATATCTCATTTCAATACAATAAATGTTCAATATATAATTTTACATTATAATTCATATTAACCATGTAACGCCCCAATTTTCGGGAATTCTGTGAATGTTGGCAAAATTTCATGCTTTGATTTTGTCAATTGTGAAATTATGAAATAGGACCTATGTGAAAATGTTTGAAAATGCTATAGGCTAATTTGTAGTGGCCAAATAAATAGTAGTGCAAAATAGGAGGATTTGCATGTCAAACCTCCCATTTTACAAGAAGTGGCCGGCCATCATGCTGTTGAAGACAATATGTGCACTTGATATCCATAATTTATGGTACAAATTGATAAAAAAAATTGATAATGGGTTAGGTAAATGTTCCATGATGGGCATGATAAGCATTATGGGCATTTTTTTTATTGACATTATGGCATAGGTATGGCACAAATAATATAGGTTATTTTGTGTCATAAAATGTTGGGTAATAAAATAACAAAAGGATGAAAAGAACAAATTTTTTCCCATCTTTGTTCATCATAGCCGAAAGTTAGAGAAGAGAAAGGAGAGGAGAAAGCTCTTGAGTATTCGGTCACTAGGAGGAGGAAAATTGAAGGTAAGTTCTTGGTACTTTGCTTCTATTTTGATGTTCATGTGTTCTTCTTGATTCTACCTTAACTCTTGAAGCATATTTTGGTTTTTGGTTGTGTTGTGAGCATTTGTTCATGAATTAAAATGAAGGAAATGGTTGTTGTTTCATGTACTTTTGATGAAAAATGGAAGATAGGTGAAGTTGAGCCAAACAAATGAGCATGCATGTGCCTTAGATGCTAAGGGGGAAAATCGGCTAACATGTTGTGCTTTAAAATGATGAAATGGAGATTATACTTAAGTAAACTCATAGATATGTGATGATTGATTGGTGATATACATGTTTAAATAACATGCATGCAAGTTATGTGTGAAAGAGTGATTTGGTAATAAATCTGCTTTGGACAGCAGCAGTAACGTGACTTTGGAAAATCACCATAAATTGTGGGAGATGAGTTAGAAGGTGAATAAATTATGTAATTAAAGCCTAATGAGTCTAGTTTCAAATGAAATAAACAAGAATATATTTTGAATTCTGTACAATGAGAAATTTGATTCGTAATGAAGAGTGGTCAGATTAGTCAAACAGTGAAACATGGAAACTTTGATAAAAATCTGGTATTGATTGGCTAAACCAAAAATTCTAAAAATTTTATGGATAGAAGATATATGAGTCTATTTTTAGGGAAAATTAACGGCACTTGATTTGGAGTTTCGTAGCTCCAGTTATAAATGATTTAGTGACTGTTGCTCAGGAAGACAGCTTGCAGCGAAATTATGATTATGTGGTAAACACTAACAAAAATTTGTTAATGAGTTGCTTATTGATTTCTTATAAGCTTACTCTGACCTGTAGGTGTGGTTGGCCGAATATTGTAAGGGGTTAATACGTAGTTCGTATTTGAATAGTTAGATTAACGTGTTAGTAATCCAATTGTAGGCGGTTCGTGTGTGGATCTCGTCAGCATATCGTCGCAAACAGGTGTATAACTAACACCCTCTTATAGACTAGATCGGCACAAGCCGAAAAGCCGAAATGCCGAAAAGCCGGTATTTTGAGATCTTGCGAGTGTGTGAATGCTCATGGGATTAATAGTTTGATGTATATGGTAAGTTAAAGTGATAAGACTGCAAAGTGCGCGATTCTGTGCATTTCGATATTTTTGGGCTTAATGGGCCAAAAACGGGATAATGGGCCAACGGGCCTAAATTGGTAAGAAAACGCGATAAGTTTTTCTGATCGTACGTAAATGGCTATGTTATGTATGAAAACCTTAAGAATAGTTAAATTACTTGAATACCCCTATGTATGCAAAATTACCATTATACCCCTAGGGTTACTTTTGACTGAAAAGCATGACGATCTGGTTCTGTATGATGTATGCCATGATTATATATCTGTTGCATGGGGACTTGGGTTATACTGTGGAGGAAGCGTCCTGGTGGCTATGCCACAATTATCTGATCTGGTGGCTCTGCCACATATATCTGTCCTGGTGGCTATGCCACAATTATCTGATCTGGTGGCTCTGCCACATATATCTGTTCTGGTGGCTCTGCCACAATATCTGTATCTGGTGACTTCGTCACAATATCTGGCAGCCTCGCTGCGATTTCTGTGGTGTGTAGCGGTTGGGTGGGTCGAGTAGTCTCCCCACATGGTGTAAGGCTGGTACTAGGGTGTTATGGATGAATCCGGGTTGGGTTTCTGCATAAACATGTAATATCTGTTCTGTTCTGTTATGGGCCTATGGGCTTTATTCTGAATTTCTATTCTGGGCTAAGGCCAACTTATTCTGTTTCTGTGGGTTGAGCTAATTTAGACTATGGTTGGGTTATTTTACACACTGAGTTTCCCCAAACTCACCCCTTTTATTTTCATCCTCGCAGGTAATCCCCAACCATAGTGGGCTTGGAGCTATGAGGGAATTCGGAGTGGCCACCCGTTCTGAAAGTTTGATTTTCTTCTGGTGAACTGGACATCCTTTTAATTACGTTTGAGGTTTTGGGCTTTTAAATGTAATAAGGCCGCTTATTTATTTTTGATGGTTTTTATATGTTTTATTAAGATAGATAATATTTATATTTAACTGTTGAAATTGGATAGCTTTAGGGCGCGTTTTCAAAAGCAGTAACTGATTTCAAAATAACACGAAAACAAGCAAAGCTTCCGCAATGAAGATATTTTCCAAAATTAATCACTTTTCCTAAAAAGGACTTAATCAAATTGGTTTCCTAGAAATATACATGACGTTAAGGTATGGCAATGGCGGTTTGCATGTCTAGGATTGGATTCAAAGGGAGTTTGGTACTTAAGCAGTCCGATGGACTCACCTCCTCTTTTCCGGTTTCCTACCTGGTGCACAGCTTCCATTCACTTTAACCTATAATGAAATCATCTTTTAAAACACTCAGTAAGTTTTCTTTCTGGATCGGAAATGTTTTGAATGCTTCGATGTGGCATGTCGGATCCGGCCATAACGTCTGGGCCGGGTAAGGGGTGTTACAAACCAAATCAGATATATAAACAGTTACAGGAATCAATCCACCATCACATCGAATATGCAATGAAGTGCTAATCGGGCACGAGTGCACTAATCCCATCAACCATACCAGAATATGCTCATACCCCCAAGGTATTTGAGCTGGTGATACGTTCTCAACCCCTAGAGTATTAGGAAACTATCACAATATTTACGCGCATAGCACCAAATCTCCCACGTATCAATATAGATCCTATGGCATGCCAACTATACTCGTGGCTCTAGTCGACAATATTAATAGGGCAAGTATAATCATTATTAATGTTATAATATCATTAAGCATATATATATGTATACTCATTCAATCAATTGATCTTAATTTACCCAATCAAGTATACAAGTACCTATCGAGTACATTCTTATTGGTAGTTACCATTCCTGAACATATATATATAAAATTTATTTAACAAACTTGAGTTATGATAGCACAAACCAAAAATCTATTCGTCGATGGCTTTGGATTTCCCTTTGTCTCAAGATGGTCCTACGTCATCTTTAGTTACAAAATTAAATCCAAATACGGAAAATTAATTATGCATACAATTCAAATACAATTCGATACATTATATACAAGACTGGATTTTATTCAAATTAGTCCTAAAACACCTAAAATCAACATTCGTTTCTCACAATTTACCTGATCAAATTTAAATTTTTCTTAATAAATATAGTACATGGACTTATTATAGCCATTATTTATTATCAAACCTCAAGTTTTCATCTCTTAAAATTACGTCCTTAAGTACACTTAATTTAATTATATAATCTTTGCCTAATTCTAGAGTAATTCAATACCTTTTACCAAAATTTCAACATAAATAACTAGAATCTTAACTGCTATTAACATGCACGAATTTTAACATTAAACTTCAAATTGTCAAGCTTTTCATCAATTAAAAACCGATTAATTCACTAATATAGCCATTCGGCTATTCATATCTTTCATTAAATAGTAATATTGTAACTAAAATTTGAAACAAAATTCACCAATTTTGCTAAATGGTGGCTACGACAATGGTGGAAAATGAGAAAAAGAATTGTTTTCTTCCTTCCCCTTTTGGTTGAGCCAACCGTAGGGAGAAAGATGAGAGAAAATTATGTTTTCTCTTTCTTTCCACTACGTTTTAATGTCTTAATTATTTTTTTACCTTAATTAATTGGTTAAATTAATTTATTAATGGCTATAATTTATTATCGTAAAACTTAGTGGAGATCAATGGTTAAAAGCCACGTTAATCCACTACGTCAATTAAGTATGGCATAATTGCTAATTAGGGCTTAGACTTTTTCCTCAATTAGTTTTAATCCTTATGATATTTTTCAGTTTAGTTCCTATACTATGTTTAATAGTCGATTTGATTACTAATACTTAATAATTCGACTTTTCCAAACCGTACTTGACTCATAATTATTCTTTTTAAAACTATTTATTAATTCAATTCAATTAATTTGGTCCAATATCGAATTTTATGAAACTGTTGAAAATCGGGTCATTACAATTTTTCCTTCCATTAAGAAATTTTCTTTTAAATTTACGTAAGAAGAGGTGGGGATATTGCAACTGCATCATTTCCTCATGTTCCCACGTGGCTTCATCAATACTATGAATTTTTCATAGAACCTTTACTATTGTCACGTGCTTATTGCTTAATTCATTTACTTCCGGAGCTAAAATCTCAATTTGTTCTTCAAAAGTTATATCGAGTTGAACCTCAATCAATTCAACAAGAATTATGTGTGACAAGTTTGATTAATACCTTTAGAATATAGAAACGTGAAAGACATTATGAATTTTCCCTAGCTCTAGTGGTAATGTCAAGCGATAAGCTACAAGACTAACCGGTTCAACAATTTCATATGCCCTGATATACCCTAGACTCAACTTTTCTTTGCGACCAAAACGCAAAAACCTTTTTCCAAGGTGATACTTTTAGGAACACCGTGTTCCCAACTGAACACTCGATACCCTTTCGTTTGAAGTCCACATGATTTTACTGGTTCGATGTCGCTTTCAATTTTGTCTTAGATTATCTGTACCTTGTTTTTAGCTCCTTGAATCAAATCCAACCCAACTAACTTTTTCTCACTCATTTTGGTCCAACACAATGACTTTCATAGTACATCAGACAGGGCCCAAGTAGAATAGATCTTGAATCTATTTATGGATTTACTCACTTATGACTTTCACAGTGTGGCATACCTAAATCTTATGTGGGTGATAAAATATGCATGTGTGACTCGTACACTTTGATGTAAGTAAAAGACTGAGTTCAAATAGATAAAGAACCAAAAGCTAGTGCATTGGGTGTACAACTTCTGTAGTATGTAGCGTCATTCACAGCGATGGAATTTATAACACAAGACATGAGTAAATGATATTCTCTCATTGGTAGTACATGGTTGATGAAAATTAAATGTGGCCATAGGTCATTCGTCTTTGTGATGGATGGCTTGATTACTATTTGGTAGTAACTGACTTTTTATGAAGGAAGGTGTAATGGTTAACATAAGATAAAATAGGATCATATTGGGAGAACATATATTATCCCAAAGAGATCAAGGATAACCTATGAGGGTAACAAATTTATGATAATGTCATTGGACGAGCACTATGTAGTTGCTTTCGTAATGGTATGTAATTTGGGAAAGCTCAGTTATGATACTATAGTGGAATAACTTCGTGACTAAATGAATTTATAATTAATATACGACAAGTTGCAACTTGATTATCAATAATTTGAGCCTTAATTATATAAGTCCAATCGGTCTCTCTATTAGCTCGTTGAAACCATAAATGAATTGCGTCTTTGAATCGAAATGAAAGGAATGAATAGAAATAGAGAAATGGGAAACATTTAGGAATGATTATGGTTTTCACTGAAATAGAGAAATGAAATCATTTGGAGATGAATGTAGGTTTCTCAAAATAGAAATGGAAATGGAAATGAGAAATGATACATTTGCAAATGTACATGGATTACTCAGAAATGATCAGAAGAATGAGTTTATGTTTTTGAGTTGTTTTAAAGCCTGACAATGAAAATAAACCATTTGGTCATAATGAACATGTTGAGTGGTCCAATTGTGCCAAGGTGTGTTTGGAGATCCATTTATCCAATATGTAAATTTGTACACGTATGTTTCATAGTCTCAATGGGCCCATGTATCATTAATTGATGTTGTCGAAACCATTTTTTTAGATTCAAAAATGGGGATCGACTTTAGTGAAAATAAAACGTGGAGTCGCCACCAATCTTTTGTTTAGGTGTGACTGGCTCACCTGATAAAACATTTTATTCCGTTTAGATCAATTTTGGCCTACATAGATTTGAGAAAGCGGGTTCGGGAGCTGGTTACATATTAGGAAGGATTAGCACCCTAATTACGCCCAAAATTGGTACCAATTTGATTAAGTATTGTCCTTATGTCTGAGATTTGAAACTATTTTTGAAATATGGTTCCTTCGAAAACATTTGAATAGCCCAAGTTGATCGTCAAAATTCTCTTGTTTGAAAGGAATGCAGCATCATATCCAACACGATAGGACACGATCCTTTATTCGTTCGAGAACTCGATAAATTTTGATTTCTAAAAATTCATACATTGAAAATTACAACAGGATGCCCAATTATTTAGTCCAACGGAAAACCGAAACCCAGCACGATAGAGCACTATTCCACGAACTTCCAAGCATTGGGCATTGCCTTGTTTTAGAATTTAAAGAATACGAATGGAATTCTAAAGGAATATTTGATTATTTTGAACAAACGAGAAATTGAAACCCAACACGATAGGGCACGATTTCCCGAATTTCCAAGCATCAAACATTGTCTTGTTTTAGAATTTAGAAAAAATACAAATGAAATTCTAAAGGAAGGTTCGATTATCTTGAACAAACGGGAAATCAAAACCCAGCACGGTAGGGCACGATTTCCCGAATTTCCAAACATCAAACATTACCTTCGTTTTAAGGAATTTTTAAACGAGTAATTATAAAACCAGCTTGAAATGCATTAATTTGACTTGAAATCAAATGGAATAATTAGTTTTAAAGAGTTGGAAAGTATAAAGTGATATTTGTAAACCAAAAAGGAAACATAAAAACATGGGATAACATGCATGTATGAAATACTTATACATATAATAGATTTAAAACATATATATACATAAATAAATTTAGAAAAAAAATATATACGAGAATAACATGGGATTAAATATGTATATAGGATTAAACTAGTTTTACTATAGATCATACATGTACAAACATAAGAACATTTGAATGAAATATTATATAAATAATTAAAATCATATGATGTAAAAATGAACTTCAAAATAATAATTTTTATAAAAGAAAGTAAGATTATTAAAAAGGTTTAACACAAACATGGAGAAAACTAAAAGGATATTAAAATTACAATGAACAAAAGACTCCATTGAAATAATACATGTATAAGTATATATAAAATATTTAAATGAGATATTGCACAAAACGTTAACATAATATGACAAAAATACTTCAAAATAATTGTACAAATAAAACAAAGCAAAAACATTAAAGTGAATCCACACATAAAATATCAAATGAATCTTAAATAGCAAGTTATATACAATTAGTAAAAGCAAATTTGAATACATAGTTCGTAAGACAATTTTTAAAAAAACAATATATATGTATAAAGAGAAACAAAACAAAAAAAAAAAATAAATAATGTATATGAAAAATGAATAAATAAATAAATAATAAAAGGATTAAATCGAACTGATTACAGGCTAAATTGAAATAAAAATGAAATTAGAGATAAAAACTAAAACAGAATAAAATATGGGGTCGAAAATGAAAATACGCACGAGGTTTGAGGACCAATCGGGCAAAAAAACCAATATCAGGGCACGTGTCCGTGTTCCAGTGCACTGATGGGTCAGGGATTCGATTGGAAAGAATAACAAAGTTATAGGGTCAAATTTATAAAATAACATGGTAAACAAAGGGACTAAATTAAAATAACAACCAATTTGGAAGGACCACGGGTGTAAATAGCCCATTCACTACAAAAACACGCGGATCCTGATGGTTCGAGTCAGGTTGCACGGGCATGGCATAAAACGACATCGTTTTTGGGTTATTGGACTTAACTCAAAACGGCGTCGTTCCATGTGTCTATAAAACCAAATTTTTTTTGAAACATCATCATTTCATCAGTGTATTTTTTAAAAAAAAGGGAGAGGAAGAGAGGTTTCTCCGGCCTGGGCAATTTTCGGCCACCGAATTGCTACTTGTCCGTCGCCAGCGTCTGCCATGCATGGCTGCCGGAGGTGCGAAAATGGCCCTAAATCGATCGCCTCGTTCCCTTCACTCCAAACTCAAGTTCCAAACAAACGAAAGCCTCTTAGAGAATCGGATCGAGCCACAGGAACTGTTCGGCTCCGACTTCTCCTACCTCCAGCAAGGTAACTATATCCCTTCCTTTTTGAATATATGTATAAACTATATAGTGCTTAAACTTGTAAAGAAAAGAAGTGTAAGAACAGAACAAAAGACCACATTTTCTGTCGAATATTGTTTTGATTTCTTTTTGATTGATTCTTTTTTCAATTTCAATATCCGTGTAAAAAAAAAGTTACATTTTGTTCTCCTGGCTATATAGCCGAATACATATTTCTTGGTCTCTGTTGCCTTTGCGTATTGCGTTGTTTCTATTCCCCTTTATGGTCTTCTTGCAGGTTGGGAGGAAGGTTAACGAAATGGGCTTCTATTTTAGTGCAAAGGACGAGCAAAGCCGGTCCTTGAGCGTCAAATGCGATGCTGAAGCACGTGGGAAACAGAGGGGAGGTGTGGCGCTGAGGCTAGCTAGGGTTTCGGCTAGCTGAGACCCAGTTTGGACACTGGGCCTATTAAGCCGTTTGGGTTAGGGGTTTAGGGTCTGTTTGTAAAATGGGTAGGATTTAGGATTTATGTAAAATGGAATGTCTTTATTTTTTTGCTTTTGTTTAAACGGGCCGAGCAAAATTGGGCCCGTACAGCTGCCCCTCTTTGTTCATTGTCGTGTAACGGGAATGGAGGAAAAACTAAGAGAGGGCCAATTTTGCTTGGACCTGTTGAGTTTCGAGTTCTTTTGGCGCTTCTTTTCTTCGAGAAGCTTCAATATGCCCCACTCTAGTCCGCTCCATTGCAACTTCAGGGAGATAAGGCTTGTAATTTTAACCTACTCCACTGTAACTTCAGGAAGATAAAGTTACTATCTTCAGTCTGCTCCACTGCAACTTCAGGAAGATAAGACTTGTTTCGACCTGCTCTACTGCAACTTCAGAGAGATAGGATCTGTAGTTTATGGCTTCAATCTGTTCCACCGTAACTTCAGGGAAATAAGATTTGTTTTCACCTGCTCTACTGCAACTTCAGAGAGATAGGATCTGTAGTTTATAGCTTCAATCTGTTCCACTGCAACTTCAGGGAAATATGATTTGTTTTGATCTGCTCTACTACAACTTCAGAGAGACAGGATCTGTAGTTTATAGCTTCAATCTGTTCCACTGCAACTTCAGGGAAATAAGATTTGCTATTTTCAGTCTGCTCTACTACAACTTCAGGGAGATAAGACTTGTAACTTCAACCTACTGCACTACAACTTCAGGGAGATAAGGTTAATGGCTGCGATCTACTCCTCTACAACTTCAGGGAGATAAGATTCACCATGGTAGATTTGATCCAACCTGCTGCAACTTCAGAGGTATAGGATTTATAGCTTTAATTTGCTCAACTGCAACTTCAGAGAGATAATATTCGCTATTTTTTATCTATTCCAGTACAACTTCAGGGAGATAAGATCTACAATTTCAACCTGCTCCGCTACAACCTCAGGGAGATAAGATTGATGACTTTAATCTATTTCACTGCAACTTCAGAAAGATAAGATTCGCCGTAACTCGTAGCTTCAATCGATCTTGCTACACTGTCCTCTGAGGGACATGACTCATAAAATTGATTTCTTGAGCCTATACTTATGCTAATGATTAGGATGAGTGAATCAAATTTTCCTAACTAGATGTGTATGGGTGATGTTTGCATGAATGAAAAAATGTTATTTTTCTTTTAATGCTTAATTTTATATTACTCGTTGTTCATCGAGGTTTTATCAACGACGTATTATTCAATCCTTCTCTTCAGTTAGTATCTCTTAATGAATAATCACAATTTGGGCTATTTTTTTCCAATGTTTCTTTAAATTTGGGTAATTTCAACCTAATTAGTCCCGTTTCAAGTCCTTGTATCTTTTAAAATTATTTTAGAGTAATATGCTGAACTCATTTTGAATGTCATTAGTTCATTTTCGTTATTTCAATGAAAAGTTCTTGAAAAAGATTATCGCGATGGACAAGAAGGAATTTTATTGAGAAAAAGCTCGAAATGAATGAGGTAATCAAGATAGCAAATTTTGCTAAGATACAAAATGAATAAAAAATAAAGATAAGTGCCCCAGATATTGTAGCATGAGCTTCTCTGCCCAAAACTTCTTGAAGACCCTTTGAACTTGATATGTGTTTAGAAGACCAAGAGTATTTTGTTGATGCCCCAAGATGTAGCTTCCCTCCTTCTTGTTAATTCAAAGAAAACGAAATTACTGTATGCCCCATTTTCAATCAAAATTTGAATTGCCCATTCTTCGGTTTTCAACTCAAAACTCCTTTGGTCTCAAAGCGCCCTTTTGTGGGTTTTCACCTTAGCCTCTCTCATTTTTTTAGGTAAAGTACCTTTTGACCGAATCTGAATTCATGGGGTTAGGCAAGCTTTTGTCATCCATCTCAATTAAGATCAGAGCTCCTCCAGAGAAAGCTTTCTTCACCACATAAGGTCTCTCCCAATTTGACATCCATTTTCCTCTAAAGTCCTTTTGTATGGGAAGAATCTTTTTCAAAACAAGGTCTCCTTCACAGAATTCTCTAAGGCGAACCTTCTTGTTATAAGCCCGCATCATTCTTTTTTGGTACATTTGACCATGACGAATAGCTTTCAACCTCTTTTCCTCAATTAAGTTCAACTGATCGTACCATGACTAAATCCATTCTGCTTCATCTAACTTTAGTTCTGACAGCACTCGTAGAGAAGGAATCTCAACCTCAATAGGCAGAACTGCCTCCATTCCATAAACCAAAGAGAAAGGTGTTGCCCCAGTAGAGGTTCTGACTGATGTTCGGTAGGCGTAGAGGGTAAATGGTAATTTCTCGTGCCAATTTTTGTAAGCCTCAATCATTTTCCCCACAATCTTCTTGATGTTCTTATTTGCTGCTTCTACCGCACCATTCATCTTTGGACGATACGGTGACGAGTTGTGGTGTTTGATCTTGAATTGGCTACAGACCTCTACTATCGTGTTATTGTTCAAGTTCAATGCATTGTCGGATATGATCATCTTAGGCATCCCATATCGACATAAAATCTCTTTTTTTAAGAACTTGCTGACTACTGATTTCGTGATGTCGGCATTAGAGGTGGCCTCTACCCACTGGGTAAAGTAATCGATGACCACAAAGATGAATCGATACCCGTTAGACGCTTTTGACGAGATTGGCCCGATGACGTCCATACCCCACATAAAGAGAGGCCATGGAGAAGTCATGACATGAAGAGGTGAAGGAGGTACATGAATCTTATCTCCGTAGATTTGGCACTTATGGCACTTTTTTGCATAGTTGATGCAATCCCCTTCCATAATGGACCAATAATATCTAAATCTCATGATTTGTCTGACCATTGTGAAACCATTAGCGTGTGTTCCGCAGACACCCTTATGGACCTCTTCCAATATTTGCTTAGCCTCGACAGCATCCACGGATCTTAGGAGCACCTGATCATTTCTTCTTTTATATAGGATCTCTCCATCTAAGACATAGTCACTAGCCAGCCTTCTCAACATCCTTTTATCATTCTCAGTCGCCTGGTCTGGGCATTCATGATTCCTTACATATTGCAGTATATCTTGATACCAAGGGTGATCATCTTTTTCTTCTTCTTCATTAATGTTGTAGCAATGAGCCAGAGCCTCATAGATACTCATCTGGATAGGCTTCATATCCTCTGCTTGTTTACTTTAATCATAGAAGCTAAAGTTGCCAAGGTGTCAGCCATCAGGTTTTCATCTCGTGAGAGATAGCAAAAAAGTGATATCGTCAAAATCCTCAATTAACACCAAAACCAGCTTTCGGTAATTGATCAATTTAGGGTCTCTCGTCTCCCATTCACTTTTGAGCTGATAGATCACTAATGTAGAATCCCCATATAATTCTAGTACATTGATTTTGTATTCAATAGCTAAACGGATACCCATGGTGCATGCTTCATACTCCGCCATGTTATTCGTACAATCAAAATCCAATTTACTAGTAAAGGGATACTGATCTCCATTTGGGGATACCAAAACTACCCTGATTCTGTTACCCAAGGCATTTGAGGCTCCGTTAAAATTCAGTCTCCAAGGAGGATCTTCTTGAGAATCTTCTTCAGTGGTTGCAACATACATTAAATCTTCGTTTGGGAAATCGAAGCACAGAGCTTCATAATCTTCTAGAGCTCTATTGGCCAGAAAATCTTCTATTGCACTCCCTTTTATGGCTTTCTGGTTTACGTAGACTATGTCAAACTCAGAAAGAAAAATTTGCCAATGAGCCATTCTTCCATTCAAAGAATTTGACTCCATCATGTACTTCAGGGGGTCTAGTTTTGAGATGAGCCAAGTCGTGTGGTACAACATGTACTATCTTAGTCTTCGGGTTGTCCAAATCAAAGCACAACATAATTTCTCGATCGGCGAATATCTTGTCTCACATTCACTGAATTTCTTACTGAGATAGTATATCGCTTTTTTTTTCTTTCTAACTCATCATGTTGGCCTAACACACATCTCATGGAGCTTTCGAACACTGCCTAATACAGTATCAGTGGCTTATCTAGGTAAGGTGGCATCAGCACTGGGGTACTGGATAGGTAATGCTTAACCTTATCAAAATTTTTCTGGCACTTCTCATCCCATACACCTGGGTTGTGTTTTCTAAGGAGACAAAATATCGGGTCACATTTCTCCGTTAATTGTGAATTGAACCGGGTGATGTAATTTAGTCTTCCTAGGAATCCTCAAACTTCTTTTTATGTGCGTGGCAGAGATAATTCTTGTATGGCCTTGACTTTATCTGGATCGATCTCAATCCCCTTTTTACTGACTACGAATCCTAATAGCTTTCCTGACTTGGCCCTGAAGGTACATTTTGCAGGATTGAGCTTTAGCTGGAACTTTCTTAATCTTAAGAATAGTTTCCTTAAGACTTGTATGTGCTCATTTTCTGTTCTGGATTTTGCAATCATATCATCGACGTAAACTTCGATCTCCTTTGCATCATATCATGGAATAGGGTTACCATGACTCTCTGATATGTTGCTCTTGCATTTTTCAGTCCGAATGGCATCACCTTATAACAAAACGTTCCCCATATGGTCACGAATGTGGTCTTTCCATATTTTTAATATGCATCTTTATCTGGTTGTATCCCGAGAAGCCATCCATGAAAGAGAAAAGTGAGTAACCTGCTGTGTTATCCACTAATGTATCAATGTGAGGCAACGGGAAATTGTCTTTTGGGTTGGCTTTGTTCAAATCCCGATAGTCCACACACATTCGTACTTTCCCGTCTTTCGTAGGAACAGGGACTATATTGGCTACCCATTCTGAATACTTAACCACTTTTGAGAAGCCGGCATTGAATTGTTTCTTGACCTCTTCTTTTATCTTTAACAGAACATCAGGTCTCATCCTTCGGAGTTTCTGTTAAACTAGCTTGTACTATTCCTTTATGGGGAGTCGGTGTACCACTATATTAGTGTTCAACCCGGGCATGTCTTGATACGACCATGCGAAGACATCCTTGAATTCTTGTATAACTCAATGAGGTCTCGCTTTGTCTTTGCGGCAATACAAGCTCCAATCTTCACCTCTCTTCCCTCTCCTAAGCTCACAATTTCCACCGACTCCTTGTGAGGTAAGATTTGTTTCTCATCTTGTTCTACCATCCTTAACAAATCAGGAGATAAGTTATAGTTTCGGTCATCTTCAAAGTCCTAAGAATCCTCCATACACATATCTTGCTCAAAAGGAGACTCTGAGTCAGTAGCAACATTACTCATATAATTGATATCTGGAGATCTGTTATAAGGATGAAGAGAATTCCAAAGAACAAAAGAATCTAAGAATATTTATTGGTGGTATGATTATGAATGAAATGGAAAGAATAAAGAATATTTGCTCAATATGTTACGTAAAGATGCATTTTTATTGAAATAACGATATTGGATAAGAGCCTATTTCACAAAAGGATTCTTATTGCCCCTAGGCTTAGAGCAATAAGCTTGTTTTGGACATTACTCTGAATTAATTTTAAAAGTTACAGGGATCTCCTCCGCGGTCCAATTGTTCAAGACGCTCCCAGGCGTATATGGGCAAATGCCTACTTGATTCTCTTCTCTCGTCTTTTCCTTGGATATGGCGTTAATGTTCAAAGTAGCCTCTTTCCTTGTCGATTTTCCTTCAGAGTAAATGGTCCCTCCAGACACGAATGTTCTGGACATATGAGGAAAAGTCATTGGCTCCTATTTGACCTTTTCCCCATCTAAACGTGCTCTTCTCCTCTCTTGTTTCTTCTCTATCTCCTTTTTCTTCTGCCTTGCATCTGGCTTGTACCCTAAACCAAAACAGTCTTGCTTGTCCGTGAGCTTGGGTGCCTCGATCTTTCCTTGTAGATTTTTTCCAAGCCCCTTTCCGAGCAAAACTTCTTTCCCAACTGTCAGTTGTAAGCTCATCCTTATAATTTTGGAGATTTTGGGCATTAGGACCTTCTTCCCTTTGACGATGAAGGTCGCGTTCACAAATTCTAATAATCAGAAAGAGCATTCTATTGCTTCATCATCTGTCCCCATATAAGGTAAGTCGCTGGTAACAGACGCAATGATATCTTCTTCCGCGTTTACGGTCACCAATCGGCCTTCAGTTATAAATTTGAGCTTTTGATGTAATGATGATGGCACTGCCCCTGTTGAGTGAATCTAGGGCCTCCCCAATAAACAATTGTAAGAAGGTTTGATGTCCATTGCTAAGAAATCCACCTCGTACGTGCTTGGACCGATCAAAAGGGGTATTTCAATCCTTCTCATTTCTTTCCTCTCGATGCCATGAAATGCCCTTACTATATTTTGGCACGTCTTCATGTGGGAACTATCTACTGGCAACCTATTCAGTGTGGATAGGGGTAGGACATTTAGTGCAGACCTATTGTCAACCAATACTCCCGGTAGTGTATGTTCTTTACAACTGGTGGTGATGTGTAGCGCCTTTGTTGACCCCATTCCCCCCGGCAGTATTTCATCGTCATTGAAAAATATGAAATTATCGGCGCTTATATTATTGACGAGACGGTCCAGCTTACTGACAGAGATATCATCGGTGATGTAAGTTTCGTTTAGTACCTTCATTAATGCGCTCCGATGTGTCTCTAAGCTCAAAAGTAAGGCTAGCACTAAGATACGAGCTGGCTGCTTATGTAGCTATTCTACAACGCTATATTCGTTATGCTTTAAGAACTTTAAAAATTCTTTAGCCTCCTTTTCAATCACTAGCTCATTGACTGGTGATTCAGGTCTGGTTGTCCTTTCCTTCCTTCGCTCGTCTATTAGGGTCTTTCTTTTAACAGTTTCAGTTCCTGTACCCGTAGGATCATAACGTCTCCCGTTGCGTGTAAAGAAACCTACATCTTGGTTCTCTCTTGAAGCGCTAGTCGGGTTCTCCCCTCCCGGGATCGTAACGTTGCAGTCGTAATTCCAGAGAACCCTTTTACTATCCTTGTAAGGGAAGAATACCGGCTTCTGGATTATGACTCTCGGCGCCATTTGTACTCCTACTTCATTGTTCTTTGGTCGCGAAATTATCACCACGGGATGATTAACTCTTTGGACCCCTTTCTCTTCTTCTTTTGATCCTTCGATTTCTTCATAAAATTCCATCTCCTTATTGTCTATCAGATTTTGTACTATGACATTCATCGGTATGAAACTCGTAGTATCTTCTCGCTTCTCTGGGCCTTTCCCTTGAATCTTGTGTGACTAAACCTCCTTCCACCATCCTCTTCCAAACCCATTTCAATGGGGTTTTTACCTCTAATACATCCATTTGGTTCTCCTCCTTCCATTTTCAATTATCGCGTTTACCCCTTTGTCTGAATGACTAGGTAGCAGATTCCCCGCCACATTAGGTCCTATGGGCTCATTGAACTTTACAATGCCCATGTTTATGAGCCTTTTGACTACCTTTTGAAGGCAGTACAGTTCTCAATCGTATGTCCCGAGATTCCTGCATGGTATTCGTATTGAGCGTTTGCATCATACTACTTAGGGAATGGAGGTTGCAGGGGTTTCAAGTAGTAAGGTGACACCACATGGGCATCGAATAAACTCTGATACAACTCCCTGTATGACATTTGGATAAGCGTAAACTGGACTCTTTTTGTGTTAGACCTCGGGTTTGAATCTTGTCTTGCAGAGCCTGATGGCTGATAGTCATTGTCTTCGATTGGCTTATAGTGACTGGCTTGGAATAACTCTTATTGTATACGCTCGCGTTGTTCACCTCATTTTCTTTCCTTATCGGAGCTGATTTCTTGGCATTTTCCCCTGTTTCGATCTTCCCGCATCTTATCGCGTTCTCTATCATCTCTCTCTGACATTACTATGTCTAAGAAGATCTTAGTAGTGCTTCCCAGCATGTGGTTGATAAATGGAGCTTTTAGAGTGTTGATAAAAAGCATAGTCATTTCTTTCTCCGGAAAATATGGTTAGACTTGCATCACCACCTCTCTCCATCTTTGGGCATACTGCCTGAAGCTCTCATTTTGTTTCTTCTCCATGTTTTGTAATGTGATTCGATCGGGTGCTATGTTTGTTACGTGGCCGTATTGCTTCATGAAAGCTTGTGCCAAGTCTTTCCATGAGCGGATTTGAGCGCAACTTAGTTGGTTGTACCATTTGGCCGTAGACCCAACCAAATTGTCTTGGAAGCAGTGGATCAATAGTTGATCATTGTGAACGTACCCTGCCATTCTTCGAAAAAACATGGTGATGTGAGCCTCTGGACAACTAGTTCCATTGTATTTTTCAAATTCTGACATTTTGAACTTAGGGGGAAGGACTAGGTTTGGAACCAAGCTCAAATCTTTAGCGTCGATCCCACAATAATAGTCTACAATTTCTATCACTCTGAACTTTTCTTCTAACCACTTGCATTGGTCTTCCAATTCTTTTAAGAGCCCTGTTCTCACTCTCTCTTCTTCGGCCATGTTATCTAGATTAGGGATTATAGGATTAATAGGGTTATCCCCAAGATTAGAGCCTGATCCTGTTTGATAGTTGATTGGTATCGAGGTATCGACCTGAAATTGCTGGGGCCTGATTGTAACAGACGGCCTTCGCGTGTGCAGCTCGGGTTACGTTTGAGAATTCGTCGGGGTGAAACCAGGAGGGTAGAGGGGATCTTCAGTAATGGATGGCCTCTGGGTGTGTGTCTCATATTGCGTTTAAGCGTTTTCCGGGGTAAAACCAGGGGGTAAAGGGAATCTGCATTGTTATTTCCCATATCGGCTATAGGGCCCTTTCCTTTGTCCGGCCTACTAGTCAGTAGTCGGGTTAGCTCTTCCATCATATTTCTTTGTGATTCTAGCATCTGGTCTCTCATTTCCTGCTAGATTTTAGCTAACTGTTCTTGCACTTGTGCTTGCATCTGCTCTTGCATCTCTTTCTGCATTTGCTTCAGTCTTTCTAGTTTTTTATCTATTGCTTTAATTTTTCTTCTTGTATCGTAGGGATGTGTATTTGGGAGATTTTCGTCAATTTCCAAATTACTGAAACATTTTTAATTAATTAGAATCTTTTTATGGCCTTTAATGCATATGATGTAATGTAATGCAAATGCATGAATGCAAAGGAGGCATCAATTTTGATTCAATTCCATTTAGAAAACTGTACTAGAAAATAAAAGTCTTTACATAAAATTGAGTTACAAATAAGATTTCGCCCTAATGCTCAGAGCCTTAATTTTCCTAAACAACGAGGCTAGCTCCTGCCCCCGATCTGACTCCAACTTGTACTTTACGCTCAGTATGTCTGCTTGTACTGCTAAAGCTTACAAGTAATCGGCTACCTCCCGAATCTGGGTCACTGCTTCTCCCATGATGTAATCCCTGTTTTTAACTTGGTCTTGCACATGGTGAAGCTGTTCTTTCCAACGCTCCTCACTTGTTTCGAAAAGCTCAATCCGCATCTCACAGCTTTGTAATGATGTTTCTAATCTTTCGATTTTTCCTTTCATTTCTTTTACCTTACTCAAGTTTTCCCTCAACTCCATTGCGGTATTACGGCTTCAGTACTGATGAAGAGACTTCTCGAGCTCTTACCACTCTAGCCCTTAATTCACCTCATTCACTTCTACTTTCTGACAGACTCTTTTCTAAATCCTCATTTAGTGCCTGAGTCTCTCGGAATTTCCTTTCCCATCGGTCGGCCTTGGTCTTTTCCTCTCGAATTTCTTGGATCTATTTTTCAGAAGTTTTACCTAACCCAACAGTCCTCATAGACAGGCGTAACTTCTTATAATCTGTCTTCAAACTTTTCAGCTTTTGACCTCTGATCATCAACGTCTAATCTCAGATGCATCTTTTCTTCCTCCAATTGTTTGATATTTTTCTCAAGCTCAGAACTCTTTTTCTCGAAGTCTTGCTTTATAATTTCCAACTCTAACGGGGCGACATGTAATTGTTCCTTCATTGGTCGGGTGTTTTCTACACTTGGTCTAGGAATATTATCATTGACTCTTTTTCTAAACCATCCATTATATTCAGGTGTCACCATGGAACCAATAGCCAGCCTCTTCATCCAGCGAGTTTGCTTCCAAGCATCCGATAGTTCCCAAACTTTCTTCTTATAGTGGTCACCTTTATAGGAGAATTCACATTGAGCAAGTCCATAAGTCGTGGGTACAAACTGCCTCGATTTGTATTGCCTTAATGCAAGTAATGGAGTATACCCAGTAACTCCCCAAATTCCTAACAACGGCACCCAATCAAAGTTCCCACTCGATACAGGATCTCATCGGGAACCATCCAAAATGCTCTCCACTCTTTATCCCCCTCCTTGAGGTTTTGAAGAATTTCCATCCACTTCTTCTCTGAGATATCCTCTCTCATTTGTATGGCTACCTCATCTTTTAACGGGGAATAAGCTTCAGAAAAGTCTCGATAAGAAGCCTTGTCCACCTTCCAAATTTGCACATAAAACCACACCATCAACAGCTGCGCATATCCAATAAACCGTCCTTCGCCTGACTTCAGACACATGCTCAAGGATCTGAACATCTCAGCCAATATTGCAGGTACAGGTGTGATTCCCTTCTCAAGACGATCGAATAAGTCAGTGACTGCCTCATCCACATGCTTTAAAGCTTTAGGAAAAATTACTAATCCATAGATGCTTAAGGCGAAGATATCGACCCTCTTTCTTTCATCCAGATGTGTTAAAACTAAATCTCTCAAATTCTCCCAAGGGATACATTTACTATCTCCCTTTTGTTGAATCCGAGCAGTGACCCAAGGCTCGCTCATTCCTGAAATATTTACTCTTTCTGGCTTACATCAACCTTATCGTACTTACCACAATTTCTTACCTCATTTCTAGTTCAAATTCAACTAACCCTTCTTCATCTCGCATAGTAATTGCATAAAGCTGCTCCATTGGGTTAGTTTCGACATTACTAGGCAAACTACCTTGTGGTCTTTCTGAGATTAATTTAGCAAGTTGGCCGATTTGGTTTTTGAGCCCTTGAATTGATGCTTGTTGATTTTTTAGTGTTGCTTTAGTGTTTTGAAAATGTATTTCTGACACCGAGGTAAAATTTATCAACATCTTCTCAAGGTTTGGCTTCTTCTCGTACTGGTAAGGTTGTTGTTAGAAGCCTAGAGGGGGTTGTGCTCTTTGATTTCCTTGACCATCCTAAGAGAAATTGGGATGGTTCCTCCAACCTGTATTATAATGGTTACTATAAAGGTTCTTTTGAGGCCTAGAATTATTACCCATATAATTCATTTGTTCGTTCCCTGTGCTAGGAGTGAAGGGTAAACATTCTGGACTGTTCATTCCTCCTTCATTCGTATCGCATTGCATCATCAGATGTACCTGCGTAGAAACATATAAGCCATTAATTTTCTTATTTAATTGTTCTACCCAATTTGATAACATGGTGACTACATCTAAGTTGAAAACATCGGAGGCTTTCATCGGCTTTGTTCTCATGACTTGCCACTAATAATTATTGAGTTACATCTCCTCAATAAATCCATAAGCCAATTTGGGTGTTTTACTATTTAGAGTTCCACCGGCTATTGCATCGACAACTACCTAGTTGAGGAATCCAAACAGTTGTAGAAGGTTTGAACATGTAGCCATAGAGGTAACCCATGGTGAGGGCACGGTTTTAATAAGTCCTTAAACCTATCCCATGCATCCTATAACATTTCTAAATCAATCTACATAAAGGAAGAGATGTCATTCCTCAACTTGGCTGTCTTAGTAGGTGGGAAGTGCTTCAGAAGAAACTTTTCGGTCATTTGAGCCTATGTGGTGATAGAACCTCGTGGTAAAGAATTTAACCACTATTTAGCTTTGTTCCTCAATGAGAAAGAGAATAACCGTAAACGAATGGCATCGTCAGTGACGCCATTAATCTTGAAAGTATCACAAATTTCAAGAAAATTGACCAAATAAGTATTTGGATATTTGTCTTGCAAACCATCGAACTGAACAAACTGTTGTATCATTTGAATAGTGTTTGGCTTCAGTTTAAAATTAATTGCAGCGATGGTAGGTCTCACAATACTTAATTCAACCCCAGTTAGAGTGGGCTTGGCATAATCGTATAAAGTACAATGAACAGGATCAGGATTCGCAATGACTGTAGGAGGTGGTTGATTATTTTGATTATCACCCATCTCCTCGGTAATAACAATGTCCTCTTGTTCGTCTACTGAATTTTCTCAACTTTGCTTTGCTTTTATATGATTTCTGCGAGCTGTACTTTCAATTTCACCATCAAACACTAATGCTCCCGACGGATTTCTTCTAGTCATAAACTAAAAGAAACTACCAGAAGCAAATATAAAAGAAAAATTAGAATGTAAAAATTAAACTAAAAAAATTATAATAAAAATAAAAATGGCTAAATTAATAAAAATAGAGTTTTCCTAATATTTTAGTCCATGGCAACAGCGCCAAAAACTTGATGGCTACTAAACTAACTATAAATACAAGCACCTATCGAATAATAGTATAGCTATGGTAAGTAGAGAATATCGTATCCACAAGGACTAAAAGTACTAGTAATTGCCGTCTTCTTATTATTTATCTGAAAAATTGGAGTGATTATGTTTTAATCTAAATTTTACTAAACTAATTTAATTAAGAATGCAACAGAGAATGAAATAAGAAAATAATTGAAGATAACCAATAAGATAGATAATACCTAGGAAAGAATCCACCTAGACTTCACCTATTATTCTGAAATTGAATTAAACGATTTATTCACTTGTGTCTTGATCCGTAGAAATTCCTAAATTATGTTAATATCTCTTTCGAGAGTAAGAACAACTGACTCTAGGTTGATTAATTGAAATATCTTTCTAATTAAAACCCCTATCGTCGCATTAACTCGATCTATAGATTCCCTTAAACTCTAATCCGGTAGACTTATGTCGTCTTATTTCTAGGATTGCATGCAACTCCACTCAATTATGCTAGATCTACTCTCAAACAAGGCATTTTGCTCCAATGAAATAAGCACATTAAACATGAATTAATATCCTGAAAATATTCAAACAAGAAATAAGCATACGTAATTTAGAATAAGAATCGAGTATTTATCGCGTAAAATGGAAATTAAATAATAGGATTCATCATAGGTTTCATCTCTAGGGGATTATTTCATAATCCTGAATGAAAATATCTCAAAGGCAGAAAAACCACAAGACATAAGAAACTCAATAAAACTTCGAAAGAAATTGAAAGGAGATCTTCGATCTTGATGAAGATCCACTTCTGAGTTGGCTCTGATGGTGTTCTTTGAATGTTTTCTTTGATCTTCTTTGATTGCTCCCCTTATGTCTTCTTCTAATTGGTATTTATAGACTTTAGAATGCTCAGAAAGCCTAAAAATTAAATTTTTCCAGATATTTGGGAAGCAGGCTGCAAAACCAGCACGGGCCGGCACATAGGTGTGTGTCCAGCCCGTATGGCTCACATGAGCATGTGCCCAGCTCGTGTGGAAATGCCCAGGCCATGTGGATCTTGAAAATAGCTCTTTTTGTGTTTGTTTTTCAGTCCTTTTGCTCCCAAATGTTTTCTTAAGTATAGAAACATTGATTTAAAGGATTAGGAGAATCAAATACAATTATTTGCATAATTAATGATAAACCATAAAAGTAACACATTTTAACCCCATACTTAGCATATTTTTGGATGATTTATCATATAATTTAGTGAATTAGATGCTCCTAAACCTTTAATTTCATGTTTTATACTCAGGAGAGCATGGGGGAACAAAAGGAGCAGAAAACGGGCCAAAAACGAACAAAACGGGCTGATTTCAAGATCCACATAGCTAAGACTAATTCCACATGGGCTAAGCACATAGACTGGCCATACGCCCATGTGGAAGACCGTGTCGATATAGCCCCTTATTTCCCAAACACGCGAAAAAGGCCAATTTTTAGTGTTTCTGAGCACTCTAAATTCTATATAAACACACTAGAAGAAAACCTAAGAGGACATACAGAGCAGAAAGCAGAAATTACTCGAAGGAAGCCGTTGGAATCATCTCGGAAGCAGATCCACTTCAAGATTGAAGATCTCTATTCAAATTTCTCTCGAAGCTTATTTGGGTTTTTTTATGTCTTGTTGTTTTTCTAAATTTGAGATGTTTTCCTTTTACGTTATGAATTAAACTCCCTAAATACCTAGAGAGGATGAAACCTATGATGGGACTATTATTTAATTTTCTGAATTACATGATAAATACTTGTTCTTGTTCTTAATTATGTGTTATTAATTCTTGCCTTAATATTTTCAGGATATTAATTCAAGTTTGATGTGCTTATTCAGTGGAGCAAAAGTCTTTGTTTAAGACTAGATCTAGCATAATTAAGTGGAGTTGCTTGCAATCCTAGAGATAGGACGACATAAATTTGTTGAATTAGAGTCAAATCTAATAAAGAAATCCATAGATCGAGTTAATACGACGATAGGGGTTTTAATTAGAAAGAGATTTCAATTAATCAACCTAGAGTCAGTTGTTCTTAGTCTCGAAAGAGATATTAACATAATTTAAGGATTTCTACGGATCAAGACAAGTGAATAAATCGTTTGATTCAGAGTCAGAATAATAAGTGAAGTCTAGGTGGATTCTTTCTTGGGTATTGTCCCCTTTATAAGTTTTCTTCAAGTGTTTTTCCCAATTCACTCTCTGTCGTGTTCAGTAGTTAATTAGTTAGTTAATTTTAGATTAAAACAAATCTCTTATATTTTAGGCTAAATAATAGAAAGATAGTTAATACCAGTACTTTTAGTCCATGTGCATACGATATTCTAGACTCACCTTAACTATACTACCATTTGATAGGTGCGCTTGCCTTAGTCGTGATCATAATCTAGTTTAATGAATCATAAAAACGATCATCAATTAATCATCCAAAAAAAAAATTAAGAATGGGATTAAAAAATGTTATTTTTATAGCTAATCACTAGTGTTTTCAAAGAAAAAATCACCTTGCAATTTATAAAACCAATTTTTTTTAATAATTAGTGGGTTGTATTGAATTGAGTGTAATTAGAGTATTCCAATTATATTTTTCAATTTTTAAAGTAAACGAGAATTAAAGCAATTATGTGGGTAATTATAAATAATTACATTTAAATCTAATTTTTTTAAATTAAAGTAAAACAATAATTAATGTATATATATATAACTTTAAATTATTAAAGAATTTGAGGCGTAGTATATGTAAATAATTTCCTTAAATACTTTTGATAAAATTGTAGTTGTTTCATTCACCCCCAATATCATTGTCATTGGCCATGAAATCAAAAATTGAAGTCATTGAAGTCATATAACGGATACTTCATTTAGTTGTCGTGTTAGAACTACTTAAAA